>NC_069719.1:22835463-23190463 GCF_027358585.1 Pangasianodon hypophthalmus | reverse complement strand
ATCCAGTTGGTGGTGCTATGACAATTTATCACTCATGTCATGTGTATAGAATAGAATATCACTTTATTAATCCCACCAAGGGGAAATTAGTTTTGTCACAGCAGCAGACAATAAATAAATAGTATATAAATAGTTAATAAAAAGTGCATATAAATAAGTACATGTAACAAACATGCAATATTAAAACACAAAAAATATAAAGAAAAATAGACTATTCATCTAGGTGACAGGTCACGTGCTGTTGTATAATTTTATAGCCGTTGGCATGAAGGATCATCTGAAGCGTTCTGTCTTACACCTGGGGAGGGTCAGCCTCTGGCTGAAAGTGCTCCTCCCCCCCCCCCCCCTTTCCCCCCCCTCTCCCCCCCCTCTCCCAAAGCTCCTCATACAGGGTGTGGGAAAGATTTTTCAAGATCCCCTTTATTTTGTTCCTAATCCGCCACCACCTCCAGGCTGTCCAGCTGCAGGCCAACCACCCTGCTGGCCTTCCTCAAAAGCCTGTTTATCATGTTCTGCTCCCCAGGCTTGACACCTCCTCCCCAGCACACTACTGCAAAAATAATACGCTGGCAACTACTATCTGGTAGTAGGCCCTCAATAGCTTGCTGCACACATTAAAGGAGCAGAGCCGCTGCAAAAAATACAGGCAACTCTGTCCCTTTCTGTAGAGAGCCTCCGTATTGTCCCTCCAGTCCAGATTGGAGTTGACATGCACCCCCAGGTACTTGTAGGAGTGTACTATTTCCACCTCCTCCCCTTGGTGGTGATGGGGGTTGGTGGCTTCCTACTCCTCCGGAAGTCTACTACCAACTCCTTAGTCTTTGCTGCGTTAAGCTTAAGGTAATTCTCCTCAGCCCAGCGCACAAAGCTCTCCACCACCCCTCTGTACTCTTCCTTGTTGTCCATATAGATACAAATAACAATGGAGGAATTGTCCAAGAACTTTTGGAGGTGGCATGTTCCAGAGTTGTATGTAAAGTCAGAGGTGTAGATGGTGAAAAGGAGTGGCGACAGCACTGTTCCTTGGAGGGCACCGGTGTTCCCCATCAGTACCTCAGAGAGTGTGGACTGCAGTCGGACGAACTGTGGCCTGTTGGACAGATAGTCTGTTATCCAGTTCACCATGCTCTGATCCACCTGCATAGCCCGAAGTTTCTTTGCAATCAGAGCCGGCTGGATTGTATTGAATGCACTGTAAAAATTGAAGAACATTACTCTGCTCCCTGACTTCTCCAGGTGTGAGCTCGCCCTGTGCAGCAGGTAAATTACCGCATCTTCCACACCAACCCTAGGCTGGTATGCGAACTGCAGAGGGTCTTGGGAGCTGCTCACTTGAGGCATCAGCTGCTGCAAAACAAGTCTCTCAAAGACCTTCATGACATGAGAGGTCAATGCTACTGGCCGGTAGTCACTGAGAGTCTCTGGATGTTTTTTCTTTGGTATTGGGACAATGCAGGAGGTCTTCCATAGTTTTGGTACCTTACCCAGTCTTAAGGAAAGACTGAAGAGATGCAGGAACACCTCTGCAAGCTGATCTGCACAAGCCCTCAGTAGCCTCGGGTTGATGTTATCTGGGCCCATTGCTTTGGTGACACAGAGCTTGGACAGCTCTCGTCTCACATGGCTCGATGTAATAGGTGGCCTGGGGGGGGAAGAGGTGGAAGAGGATGAGGCGGGCGTGCAGCTGATGGTTAAGTTGTCACTAACACTGGGGGTATTAGGGTGGGAAAGGGCGGCTGAGCTGCTCCCCTTCCAGTCGTCCCCTTCAGTGACGGTAAAGGGTGGTGAAAGACAGGGATGAACATCAGCTGAGGTCACCATGTGTGCAGAGGCTGCTTGACCTGTAGTGGAGGAGGGACCTGCTGAGCTGTACAGGATCGAGTCAAACCTGTTAAAGTGCAGGTTTAACCTATTGGCAAGGTCGTGACTCCCTTCCACCACTGGGCCTGACATCCTGAGCCCAGTGATTGTCCTCATTCCGTTCCACACCTCTTTTCCATTGTTTAGCTGGAGCTTTTTCTAGTCTAGTTTTACATTCTACATATTGTGTAAAGTTTGTTAACAGTCTTGAAATGGATACATGGTTGAAGTCCCCATTTACTGTAATAAAAGCTTGTGGGTGTTTTGTCAGTATCTCCCCGACGGTGAAGTGAATGACATCACTTGCGCCTGCCGCAATGGCGCTCGGTGGAATGTAAACAGTGATCACAATGACATGTGAGAACTCACGGGGGAGGAAGTATGGCCTTAGTGCCACTGTTAAAAGCTCTGTGTGTACAGTACAGATGGGTTACACCATTTAGAGCTGACATAGACAGCAAGACCACCTCCACCTCCTTGTTTCTTGCCGCTCTGCGCCCCTCTATCCGCTCACACCATTGTGAAGCCGGCTATCTCCACCAAGCAGTCTGGTATGTGGTTATTCAGCCCTGTCTCCGTGAAGCACAACAAACTGCACTCACAGTACTCACGTAGGCTGTTTACTAGTCCAGTGAGCTCATCTGTGTTGTTGGCTAGTGATCTCATGTTTCCCATAGTAATCAATGGAAGACAAGCTTGCACCTCCACCTGTTACTCTGCCGTCTCTCCCTTGTCTTCGGGCCGGCTCTTTTCCCACACCGACGCCTTCTTAGCTCCGCCGGGATGTTTGTTGGCCTTGCTCCTCTGTAACCGTGACACTCCAAGAGCTCATTCCTCGTATATGTTAGCATTAGGTACTGAGTTAGGATAATACTGGGTTAGGATACAGACTACAAGAAATAGTGAAGTGACGTGTGGCCAAGTATGGTGACCTATACTTGGAATTTGTGCTCTGCCTTTAACCCATCCAAGTGCGCACACACACAGTAGCGAACACACCCACACACACCATGAACACACTCACACACAATGAACACACACCCGGAGCAGTGGGCAGCCTTTTTTGCTGCGGCGCCCAGAGAGCAGTTGGGGGTTCGGTGCCTTGCTCAAGGGTCTCACCTCAGTCGTGGGATTGAGGGTGGAAGAGAGTGCTGGTCATTCACTCCCCCCACTTACAATCCCTGCCGGACCTGAGCTTATGAGCTCTGGGTCTCTGGGCAACTGAACATATATATGTGAATCATTCGTTATCAAGTCATTAGGAGAATCTCACTTTCATTTAATAGCAGCAGTCTCATTATTACACACACACAAGCACACACACACAAACTTGAGAAGGTTTAAGTAAAAACGTTGTTTTGACTAAAAACATTAAAAATGTGCCAAAACAGTCTATATTTTATAACCCTCAGGTGTGAGTCAGCCTTTTCATTTCATAATAATGAGAACTGCGTTATTTCTTTTACATGTATGGTCGTGAGCTGTTTTTTTTTTTTTTTTGGAAATTTGTGGCAGGGTATGTTTTACATACGGGAATTTGCCTCCTCAACTTGAGTCATCACAGTCCACATTTAAAAATGAACACCACATTTGAAGGAGGCAGTTATAGCCACTTAATGCAAGCAAAGAAAAAGGTAAGACTTAGAATCCTATTTTTGTTTGTTTTAACTGAAATGATAGTTATTTCATTGTCAAACAAGAGATTTCTGTGAACATAGTCCTGTGTATAATTCCTGCCTCCATTGTGAAAATCTCAAAAGTACCTCAGGTGTGACCCATCCATTTCATTTAATAGGAGTTGCCTCTTCTTTCACATACACAGGAACCTGAAAATTAACGTTTTGAACACTCGTTCAGAGTGTTCGGAGATTTTTAATGTCTTTTTCTTTTTTTATTTTGATTTAGAATACTGCAATTAGGCCAATTTTGATCACAGGTTTTAATAACAGAGCCTACATCGTTCCATGACTGATCCAATCATTCGAAGAACTCCATTAAAGTGAGGTGGGACTTTCCATTGCATAAGATGTTTCATGAAATCGGCCATTTTCTTTCACACGTGCAGCATTCAGTTTTGTCTCTAGTCAAGCTTGTGGCAAAATTAGAAAGTAACAATTTAACAAAGTAACTACAAATTAACTATTTAAAACACTAGCTATGAGATTAGTTTCTATACTTGTTCCTAATGTAATTGGGGCAGCATTGGTTTGTAAATTGTATTGTATTTGTTGGCTATATAGAAGTAGCTCATTAGCAGATTTCTGATAGCATGTGAAGGCAGCACTGATGTTAGCTACTGCACTTTTTCAGTTTATATGCCTAGTTTAATATTAGAATGCTTTTTCAAAAACATAACTTTTTGTTTCTAAGCAATTGATCAACCATATGCTGTTTAAAGTAAAATACCAACATCAAAAGAAGAATAAAGCTTCACGGGTTGTCTTATGAAGCCCTTATCAAGTTGTATTAAGAGAAGCTCTTATTTTCATTTTTATTGTGATTTCTGGCAAATTATTTTCCTTATTCAAGCATTTTACATTACAAAGTTTCAGTGTTCAAAAACAGATTTCATTAAGGAAAAAAAGACAAAAAAAAAAAAATGTCTGAAAAGTAGCTCCGCAGTGGTCTACAGAGGAAACGTGCGTTCTACTGTCTTCAACAGTGATCCAAACTAGAGAGCTCTCAAAAGGAAAAAGTTGTACAAGGAGATACGGCAAGAAATGCTTAACGCCGGCTTCAATTGGATGATTTAGCAAATTGTAAACAAACTCAAGAAACTTAAGAAAGATTACAGAAAAAGGAGCTTAGCAAATGCGCCAGTGGACGAAGCAATAAAACCGTGCACTACAAAGTTTTGGAATCTGTACTCTGACCCAGAATGGCCAGTCAATTAACCAGCATATTGAATTCAGCGACTGGTTACCTAGTCACATAAACAACACACAGCAATGAAACCTCTTACGTCACCATTTGTTTCTCAAGTCTGGCAAGCACTGGCCGAGAACCGGGTTTGGAAACAGAATGCAAACTGGTGGAAAAGAGGTAATAGTAAGGTTCCACAAGGTATTCTTAGTATTAACGTTACACAGGGCTTGTGGTGAGATATGCGGTAAACCTGTGTCTTAATTTAGTAGATTTAATGATCTTTTTTTTAAAAAAATTCAGTAACAGCAATATAAGACACCAATTTTTTAATTCGTAAGACCATACTGCGGTGCATAGTAAATATCATGCATCCTTACTGTAATGCATATGCATCATGCCCTTTTTTTGTAAGATCACACTGAAATGTCTTCTGGTTTTATTGGTTTTTCCCTCTTTACCCTACATCTACATTGTTGTGGATGGCCAGCTCGTTCCCTGCATGTCCTTTCCATCAGCCTTTGCCTTTGAGTTAATCTTTATGCAAACTTTCTCATGCTTTTTATCCTGGCAGAAGATTGCAGTTGGTATGCAATCATGATAGGTGCTGTCAGAGATCTGTTCCATATTCAGGGTTTAGAAAACATCTCAGAAGTAGACACAACAGTGAGAGTTCTGACATGCTGTCATTTGAATCTCCCCCTGCCCCCTCCGCTGAGAGAGGACTAGCATCTGTTATGCAACCTTTCAGCAAAATTTCAGAAAACCCAGAAAATATCTTCAAGCAGTGAAGAGAGAAAGTTGCGAAATCAAAAAATGTGTGTGTCTGTTATTCCAAAACTACAGAGTGGAGTGGCCACCAATGTAATCACATCGGTGGC
Organism: Pangasianodon hypophthalmus; assembly: GCF_027358585.1. Taxonomy (NCBI): domain Eukaryota; kingdom Metazoa; phylum Chordata; class Actinopteri; order Siluriformes; family Pangasiidae; genus Pangasianodon; species Pangasianodon hypophthalmus. The sequence continues at coordinate 23,184,860 of NC_069719.1, read as the reverse complement.
TGAAAATGTCAAGGAACTTGTATATGAATTGCATTCAAATATTAAAGAGGATGATGTTCAGTTGCTTGCAGCTGATGAGCACAGGGCAGCTGTTGAATAGTATTTTGACAGTCTTGGCAATCCCTTCTCTATTTTCCCACCTGAGACAAAATGGAAAAAATATTTCTGGGTTGAGCTGAACTGGGGTGTTGTAGAACCTGTTGAAATACCCCTAGGAGTGAGATAAGACACTAGACTAGAAGGGAAGTGGTAGCTCAGTGGTTAAGCTGTTGGACTTCTGCTCGGAAGGTTGAGAGTTCGAATCCCAGCACCACCAAGCTGCCACTGCCGGGCCCTTGAGCAAGGCCCTTAACCCTCAACTGCTCAGTTGTATAAATGAGATAATTGTAAGTCGCTCTGGATAAGGGTATCTGCCAAATGCCATAAATGTAAATGTAGATGGAATACAACTACAGGTACGTATGATCCAGTCACTGATGAATTCATATATGTTCCTTTATTGCAGAATTTAAGTTTCATGTTCAAAAATATAGAAATTCATAAACATTCAGCCAAGTGAGCCAAGACAAATCTTAAGAGAATTCTGTGATGGTAGCTATTTTAAAGAGCATCCTCTTCAAAGAAAACAATTTTCACACACAAGATGTCAAATGGTATGGCTTCAATACCATCTACCATCCTACTGTGCCTGATAGTAAAATAATAAAATTAAGTTTCAAGTTCAAGTTTAATTTATTTATATAGCACCATTTACAACAGCAGCAGCTGACCAATGTGCTTTATAGCATAAAATAAAATAAGTAGTAAATAAAATATAAAGTTAATAAATAAAATCACAACTAAAAACCTAATTACATCAACAACTCTATTTTAAAATATAACAAAATATAAGAAATAAAACCAGGATTGCCATCAAGTCAAAAACAGAGATGAAACATCAAGGTACATTGAAAGCGATGGAGAAGTAATGTGTTTTGAGTAGAGATTTAAAAACCTGAAAAGTAGGAGCAGATCTAACATGAACTGGTAAGCTATTCCAGAGTTTAGGCCTAAAACATATAAAAACATGAATTACTCTCTCAAAGTCCTGAAAAGAGAGGAAAGGCTTGATTTTAGAGAGAAGACGGAGATGGAAGAAGCAGGATTTAACCACAGAATTTACGTGACTGTCAAGTTTCAACTCACTGTCAAGCAACACGCCCAAGTTTTTAACGAGGGGTTTGGCTTGGGATGTGACAGTGATTACTGAGATATTTTAAGGGAAAGCCACTAGGGGGACCAAAGAGTATAATTTCGGTTTTCTTTTCATTAAGATTGAGAAAATTTGATGACATCCAGATTTTAATATCCTTCATACAAGCCAACAAAGTATCAAAAGTGTTGCTATCAGAGCGTTTAAGTGGCAAATAAATCTAGGTATCATCAGCGTAGCAGTGAAATGAAACACCATGTTTCCTAAAGATGGAGTCCAAAGGGAGCATATACAGGGAAAAAAAGTGTTGGAGCAAGTATTGATCCCTGCGGGACCCCCCATGGGAGGTTAGCAGCTGGTGACATGTGGGTGCCTAGACGAACTGAGAGCCTCCGGTCCTTTAAATAAGAACTAAACCAGCTTAAAACGGTTCCCGTCAAGCCCACGTAGGACTTAAGTCGGGCAATGAGAATATTATGATCAATCATATCAAATGCAGCAGTAAGGTCTAATAGCACTAAAACAATGCTATGCCCCTGGTCAGTTACCATATAGATATCATTTAACACCTTTAATAAAACTGACTCAGTACTATGAAATGTTCTGAATCCTGGCTGAAATGTTTCATAGATAGAGTTTTTTTAACAAAAAAGAGTTTAATTGAAGTTGAACAACTTTTTCTAGGATCTTAGAAAGAAAAGGCAAGTTAGAGATAGGCCTATAATTAGCAGGATCCGCAGGGTCAAGATTTGGCTTCTTGAGAGACGGAACTACCAGTGCATGTTTGAGATCAGCTGGTATGGTCCCCAAACTAAGTGATTTGTTAACAATAGCCAGAAGACTGACAGACAAAGAGGTGGGTTCAAAAGCACTCCAAGCGGGAGCACGCAAAGAAGGTTCGATAATGTCACAGTATGTTGTAGCAGACTGTGGTCTCTGATCGGCAACCTTTTTAAGAAAAAACTAAGAAAATCATCCGATGTTAAGGAAGAAGACACTGTATGAGAATTTCCATGTGGATTGAGAACTGAGTCAATAATAGAAAAGAGAGCCTTAGGCTTATGACAATTTTGATTAATAATATCAGAGAAATATTTTGTTTTAGCAGCCTTGGCTGCTTTTTGAAAATTAGCCAATGCAGCCTGCAATACTTCATAATCAACTTGAAGTTTGACGATCTGACAGCACCATGAGGTTTATCAAACCAAATGTGGATAGGGACAGTAAAAAGAAGAGGCTTATGGTCTGAAAAGTTGAGGTCAGAAATAGTCATATCAGAAACAGACAAATTGTGTGACAAAACCAGGTCTAGCATATGGCCCTGGATGTGTGTAGGGCCATTCACCCATTGTATAAGATCAAATGATTCGACCAGGTTTAAAAAATCCATAGACAAAGAGTCAGACCTACAACAAATATGGATATTTAAGTCCCCAAGAATCATCGGACGATCATATTTTGTAAAAAGTTCACTTAGAAGGCCTGCAAATTCCTCAATGAAATCGTTGGCAAGTTTAGGAGGACGACAGATCAAGGCCACCACCAGCGGATTAGGGGAATCAAATTGATAAAGTTGTAGCTCAAAACTGTAGAAGGCATTCACGGGTAAAGTCCGGCACAGATATATCATTTTAAAAATAAGCGCTAATCCTCCACCACGACCAGTTTCCCTTGGTGTGTTTATGAACGCATAGTCATGAGGCAAAAGTTCAGAGAGTGGCGTCAAATCGCCTGGTTGCAGCCAAGTCTCCGTCACAAATAAAACATCTAGACCAGCTGACGTAATAAAGTCATTTAGTAGAAAAGTCTTATTTACCAGTGAGCGGGCATTAATCAACGCCATCCTGGCCTGAACCGTATCATAAGACTGCTGCGAGTCTCGGTGAAACTGGCGGAGATTGCCCATATTTACACCTCCGCGACGAAGCCGAGGCGTAATCCCAGCGACGCGATGGTAGGTGCAATCTGGCGTAATCGGTCGAATCCAGCGGTACGGTATGTCCAGAGAACGCCAGTGGATGAAACGATCGCCGACCAGGGAAGTGGAAAGAGAGAGCTGGCAAGCAGAAGATGACTGCTGCAACACCAAGTGAGACTTGAGTTTGAAGGCCGCTCCTCCGCGCTTACCACGTCTTCGACGATTTCAGCGTTTCCTCCGGGGGATACCGCAGATAGGACAGCGGAGAAAAACTGGTATGTCCGCCACACAGGGAGGGGCACGGTAACAAGGTCCTCTCAAGTCATAATGTAGTTGCTTTAAGTTCTGGAATTAAATTGCCAATCTAGACAAGCCAGCTTCTTAGATCATTTTCAGTAATGACAATCCAACCATAATATTGCATGACAAAGTTCTACATGCTCACTGTCTAAGCCTCCTAACTGATGCTGCTCCACAGTCATCATTTAGTGTCAAAAGAACATGTTTACTTAATGAGTTGTGGCATTTTAATGTTTCTGACAATTCTGTAGTGAATATCATGCATGATATTTTAGAGGAAGTAGGACAGAGATGAAGTTGCTCTTTGAGTATCTGTAAGACAGAAACATCATATCCTTGCAGGCTACGCGCAATAGAATTTACTCGTTCAACTATGGTTATGTTGAACATAAAAACCAATCAGCCATGGTTAACTTTGAACAAGCTGGGAATGGGTTGAGTCTCAATGCCATTCAGACATTTTGCCTCATTAGAAATCTGCCTCTATTTTTTGGAGATCTGGTTAAAGTAGGAAATAAACACTGGAGCTTACTGCTGCTTTTACTACAGATAATAAATACTGTGTTTTCTCCAGTAATCTCAGATGGCATGACTGTTTATCTAAAGCATTTGATTTGTGAACACCACACACTCTTAAGTCATTAGCTCTAAAACATCAGATGTCTATCGCATATCACTGGGAATCTCAGTCATTGAGTGTGGACCATAACAACCATTCAGCTTAGTAACTTGTTTGACTGTGAACTAATTGCAGAAAGTCTGCAAATTGATACTTATGTTGATCTTCCTTGGATTACTTATTTTGGGGTCGAGCGCCGGTTTGTAAATGGAGGGCGGAGCCGGAGAAGGTAAGTGGTAAGGAATGCACACCTGCGAGGAATTCTACTAACAAGTGTTCTGTGTTGCAGTGAGCTGGGGCGAGGATAAAAGGAGAGAGACGAGTGCCTCAAAAGAGAGAGAGATTGATCCAGCACAGAGCTGTGTGTGTGCAAGTGAAAATAAACCGCTGAAAGCAGAAGTGAAACTGAAGAATAAAAAGCTTCTAAGTTGCTCCCAAGCCTGCCTCCTGCTTCCTCATTTCCACATGAACCTGTAAGATTTGCGACACAGTGATATTCCTGTGTTCAGTAAAATTAGTGATATAATTGTGATGGCTACCATTTTTTGGTGACTTGTGATTTTGAAACCGTATGCTTTGTTGAACATCTTCACTTATTTCATGTCAAGGAGGGGCTTTGCAGGACTGTCTCCCTTTTGAATGTTAAAATCTTGCGTTTCTTTATGCCTTCAGACAACTTATGGATTTGAGCAAAATGACTTTTATATTGTTACAATGTATGTTTTTATATGAAGCATTTTTTTTTCAGGGAGGGTGTTCCTGTGCTCAGGTCTTCTTGTTTAGATTTGCTGGTGTTCAGTAAAGTTTTGGAACTTTATACTTTGAATACCTTCACTCATGTTAGAAGTGTCAATATGTCTCCATTTAAATAATGAACATTGCACAAAACACTTGCACATTCAGACCTGCAGGCAATGTTTGGCTTGTTGTGTGTTTTGTACCTAGTATATAGTAAACCTGATATACTGAAGGTATTTGTGAACACCCCCACCACCACCTATCAGCTGTGTATATATACTGATTCTTGTGGCCTGTGCTATGTACTCTTGGGGGAAATAAATCCAGTTGTTTTGGGAATCTTCTTGTGATTCGTTCATTTAAACACTGAATACACAGCCATTTTGAGTAAGACTGGATATGCTAAGAATGTACAGCAAAGAGTGTCTAAGCATAAAAATTATTTTTTTCACTTCCAGAGTGTTGAAAACAGATTCAAACATTGTTTAATATACACTTTCTCTGAGTAAAATAATGTTAGGGAGTTTACATTTACTCCAATCAGGGTAAAAATAAACCTCGATTGGTGTTTAATACACACTTGCCCAGAGTAATATATAATTTAACTCCAGAGTACATTTTTACACTCTTGGTGTAAAATAATTTACACTACTGAGATGTATATATTCATCTTTTGAAAGTGTTACTTAAATATTAGACTGGTGGGACTCATATATACATCAGAAAAGTGCTCAGTCCATATCTGTTCAGTCCACTGCTGTTCACTCTGCTGACTCACGACTGTGTAGCAATGCACAGCTCGAATCATATCATCACGTTCGCCGATGACACGACCGTGGTGGGTCTCATCAGCAAGAACGACGAGTCAGCATACAGAGAGGAGGTGCAGCGGCTAACGGACTGGTGCAGAGCCAACAACCTGTCTCTGAATGTGGACAAAACTAAAGAGATGGTTGTTGACTTCAGAAGAGCACAGAATGACCACTCTCCTCTGAACATCGACGGCTCCTCCGTGGAGATCGTCAAGAGCACCAAGTTTCTTGGTGTTCACCTGGCGGACAACCTCACCTGGTCGCTCAACACCAGCGCCTGTACTTTCTGCGAAGGCTGAGGAAAGAACATCTTCCACCCTCCATCCTCACCATGTTCTACAGAGGGACTATCGAGAGCATCCTGAGCAGCTGCATCACTGCCTGCTTTGGGAATTGCACTGTTTCAGATCGCAAGACCCTGCAGCGGATAGTGAGGACAGCCGAGAAGATCATCGGGGTCTCTCTTCCCTCCATCACAGACATTTACACCTCACACTGCATCCGCAAAGCCACCAGCATTGTGGATGACCCCACACACCCCTCACACACACTCTTCACACTCCTGCCGTCTGGTAAACGGTACCGAAGCATTCGGGCCCTCACAACCAGACTGTGCAACAGTTTCTTCCCTCATGCCATCAGACTCCTAAATACCTAGAACTGGACTGAAGGAACACACACACACACACACACACACACACACACACACACACACATATATATACACACACACACAACTGAACTGGTCCAAAGGAACTCACACATACATACATACATATATATACACACAACAGAACATCCTCTATGCACATGCACTGCACATGTTTTGCACATGTCTTATTATTGCTGCTACTACTATGTTTACACTGTTTACAGTACCTCAGCTGTAATATTTGCACTACTGTCACTTTATCACTTTCAACAGGACTGTGTACTGGTCGGCGTCGTAGTTATGTACTGTCTGTTCTGTCTTGTGCTGTCTGCACATGTTTGCACTTGTGCACTTTACGTTTAATTTATGTAATTTATGTAGTCCCCGTAGTTCTGTGTTGTTCTGTGTTGCCTTATGTGGCACCTTGGTCCTGGAGAAACGTTGTTTCGTTTCACTGTGTACTTGTATATGGCTGAAATGACAAACTCCACTTGACTTGACTTGAAATTTAACACCTGTGGTGTTAAATCTATACTGGCCAATCTACTGTGTATGTAAATAAATGGCTGTAATTCCTAAACAGTTAATGCAATATTTCTGTTAAACCCCTTGAATTAAAGCTGAAAGTCTATACTTCAATCACATCTTGATTGCTTCATTTCAAATCCACTGCGATGGTGTACAGAGGCAAAAGTACAAAAATTGTGTCACTCTCCAAATACTTATTGACCCAACTTATGGAAATCAATTTTTTTCTCTATCTTCCTCAAAAAATTTACTTTAGATTATATATTTGATGTTACACTCCCTGCTAAAGGTATTAATTCAAAAATATACACCCTGATTTTTTTTCCTCCATTTTTTCCTCTGCTCTTCATATCAGGAAACAATGGTGAACAGCTTTACAGCTAAGACTTGAAGACAAAGAGTGGGATTCAGCTCTTCTACAAATTACTTCATCTTCAATCTGTTCTAGACACAGTTCGATTAGGCTGAATTTGGTATATCATGTATATTGGACTAAGCCAAGGCTAGACAAAATTAAGCCAAATATTGATCCTCCGTGTGACAGATGCCATTTAGTTCCTGCCATCCTCTATCACATGCTCTGGTCATGTCCCATTCTTGGGACCTCCTGGCAGTAAGTATTTCACTGTCTTTTTCTTATTTTGAAAACACGTTTTAAGCCCTGCCCTTTGGTTGCCTTGTCCGGTCTGCATCCTAGGCATACTCCAATTTCTTCCACCAAATCTGACGCTATAACCTTCTGTACCCTGCTAGCCACCTGCCTTATATAGCTTAAGTGGAAACATGCCTCTTCCCCATCCTATGACCCCTGGCTGAGGGTCTGTTACAACAGTTTACAGCAGAACAAGACATGGCTTTGTACAGAACTGTATGCACATTAGGCTACATACACATTAATACAGATATATCTGAAAACTGCATTTTCATTTTAAAAACACTCTGTCTACACTGGCATTTTTTCAAAAATTGCTCATCCAAAATTAAACATCCGAAAATGCTTAGGTCCCTATACTGCGCATGCATAAAAATGGAAGAAGCTTTGGCCTGCTTCATTTTTATTCTACCACCAAATAGCAATTGCAAGTGAACATTCCATCCCCTTTGGAAAAAATGTAATCTGAAGGTTGTACTATGGAAGTATCTTCCAGACAAATTTCAAAAGCAATCGCAAATTGCATCTGCAATTGCATTTTCTATTTGTGCATGCATAAATTGTTACATAATTCAAATGCAAATGGCGTATTACCACTTTCATTTTCGTTTACACGAACATACAATGTCTACCAAATTTCAAATGGAAAAGCAAAGTCCATTTGCAATTGCATTTCTCTTCCCTTTTGTCTTACGAGTTATAACCCTATCATATTGACATAGCAATCACAATTACCCCGTTTGCTATTTCTTTTCCTCAGGGTTGTTCACACAGCCTGCAGAAATTCAAATGCAATCGTAATTCCCTTTGCATTTGCATTTCCGATGCCTTGCACAGAAACTTGTCAATCAGTATTAGGGGTGGGAATATATTACTGAAGATGTTTGTATCTAGAGGTCAGGTCAGTGACAGTCGACGGCCATGAAGTAATGATGGGAATTTGGGCTCTTTTTTTGAGCCAGATCGTTTGGCTCAGCTCAGCAATAAGAGCCAGTGGACTTAACTGTATAATGTTTAATATTTGCAAATGAATGAAAGTGTATAATGTTCATATTTCTTGAATTTAAAAAAAGAGCCAGCTCTTTCAGCTCCCAAATGGCTCTTCATTTAGTATCACTTCTGGCTTTTATAATTTAGCCAAATTTAGCAATGTTTTTACCTATGATTGGTATGCGTGCACATGTATCAATGTAATTAACGTAATTATAATAATCAGTGTAATTATACTAAACCTTATAATTTCCATAATATCATAATTTTACATTATGTTTGGTATTAAAAACCTTAAATAATGTAAAAACATAAAACACTATTACATATGTGTAAAGTGCGTGTATATGTGCCACACGCACTTTATGCAGGAGTGAAGCATTGGTACAATAGTCTGCACGTTTTCCTTCTTGGCCTTCGGCTGTGACTGACCTCACTTCCAAATACAAACACACCCAGTAGTATACTCCCACCCCCAACACTGATTGACAGGTTTCTGTGTAAGGCATCAGCAATGCAAATGCAAAGGGAATTGCGACTGCATTTGAATTTTCGCAGGTTTCATACACAACGCCGAGGAAGTGAAAAAGCAAACAGGTAATTGTAAGACATAGGAAAATGCAATTGCAAATGACTTTGCTTTTCCATTTGAAATTTGGCAGACATTGTATGTTCATGTAAATGAATATGCAAATGGTACTACATGATTTGCATTTGAATTATGTAACAATTTATGCATGCACATATAGAAAACGCAATTGCAAATGCAATTTACAACTGCTTTTGAAATTTGTCTTGAAAATACTTCCATAGTTGTACAAAGTGACATTAATCCTTAACAACGCTATCAAACTGGATAGCAGGCATGACAACTGCAGTACAAGATCATCCACTATCTTGTTTGTTTTGAGTTGAATGGGTCACATGACAAAAAAAAGGTCATTGTTTTGAATATCTCCATTTTCTCAGTCCACACTACAACGTGAAAACAACGTTTTCAAATGTATCCACTTGGGAGAGCGTTTTTGAAACGCTCCTTTTTCGATGGACAAAAATGCTGTCTCAATGTGTACAGCAGGTCAAAACGTAGCGAAAAAGAGCGCAAATAAATCGCAAATAAATTTGCGTTTTCAAATTTATCTGGATAATGTGGACGTAGCCTTAGGTGAGGGTTGAAAAGTGTGTGCACATTCATAAGGCTCGACTTTCATGTCCAAAACATCACCTCACCAACCACACCCTTTTATTTATCACCAAATAACTCCTATAAAACACGTTCATCATAAGGAAAAATACTGGGAGAAGATATCAAGGTCACTTGAGCTTGTAAAAACGACAAAACACTACTGCCCAAAAATTATTTGTGTAGATGTAACAAAATGGAAGTTTGCCATCTGTCCCATTGATTAACACGTGAATAGGCGGGGCTAATTTTTTTTATTTTTTTTTTATTTATTTTTTTTTTTTTTAACTGCAACCAGCCACTAGAGGACCTCAGAGACATTTTGGCTTTACTTTTGCACCCCGGTATATACATTCACCCATATATAAGGCCATTGGGCGTGGTTAACACCTACTGACATGTTTTTGTACCTATTTATTTATGAGGCGTTAAAAAATCCGTCTGAAACATAATTTATGCATTATAAGGCATGAAAATCGTCTATTCTATTTCACACATTAATGGCCATTTTAGCGTACCATAGATTTCTATAACCAGGTAAATAGCATGTAGCTCATGCGCAGTGAAGCCAAAGCATCACGAACACGTGACGTGAACTCACTGCATTTGCATTGTGTGTGTGTATGAGCGTCCTCTCCTTTCCCATCGGGTGCAATAGCAGCCATATTTATTCACAAGGAGACTACAGCCGACTTTATCCACGTTTGGAAAACCGGGGTTCATGTGTGTCAAAAAATAGTCAGACGTTACATTTTATTTAATTTCCATAGGCCTACTGCGGCGAATTCAAACGCGCGCGCTGAAGTCAGCTGAAGTCCAAAACTGCTGTGCAGTGGCCCAACAGTAAAAATATTAGCATCATACATGTACACACACACATATATACATTAGATAGATAGATAGATAGGTGTGAGCGAATTTAGTCTCCAAGCCCTACATAACGGCTGCGTACAATAAATGAATAATTCATCACACGAAACAGCACAAACTGATTTTTTGAGAGCGGGTTTTGCTGCATAACAGACTTAAAAGCGATCACACACAGCCTGAGACTCTGGCTTCAGTGCAGATGGAAAGAAGGAGACGCAAAGCTCTGAGCCAGCAGGTTGCACGAGACAAGCGACTGACAGGCGAAACGAGCAGAAGCGAAGCCAGCTCACATGACTGCAGTTAAAACAGACAGCCATACGGAAAGTTTCCGAAAAACAAACGTGACCAGTGGACGTGAAATACAAGGATTAGGTACCATTTCGCGCCTACCTGTCAAGATTCCAACTCGAATTTGGTGGTCATGGTTAGTTAAAATCATTCCGTCTGACGCCATGTTCCCAAGCGTTCCTCAGACTCACGGAGACAAGAGCCGAGCGCCGAGCGCCTCGAACCGCGGGGATTGGCAAGACGCGAGAACCGAGTCAGGCCTGAAGAGACGAACGACAAGTGACTCGAACGAAGGTGACAAAAGAAATCCGGAAATCGTACATATACAGATTGCCGTAAAGCATAGGTTCCCAAGCCTGGTACTGGTGTACCCCAGTCTCACACATTTTAGTGTTTTACCTGCTCACAACACACCCGACTGAACGGATCAGCTAATTAACAGCTCTTTCTGATTTAAAGAGGGTGTGTTAAAGCAAGGAAACCACTAAAATGTACAGGACAGGGGGTACTCCAGAAACAGGGTTTGGAAGCTGTGCTATAAATAAAAAGCACCACAAACCAACTAGTAGTAGGGTGAAGTCAGATAAATTGGACATGGAAAATTGGTCACATAAAGTTGGAGCATTCTATTACTTTTTACTGATGGCAGAACTCTTACTAACAGTTCTTAATATTAAAAAAAAAAGTTTATCCTTTACTTGTAGATAAAATTGAAAAAATGCAAACGCACAAAGAACGAGAGGTGCACATATGCAGTAGAGTTCTCAATTCTGAGTGTTTTGTAACAGTCGCATTGCTCTGCAAAGTGTCTAAACATGGGAAAGTCTTCAGTACAGCGGAGTTTACACTTTCTGGTTTCACGATGAAATGAGGTTGCATTTTTTGATAGAGGAGAGAGAGAGCGAGAGAGAGAGAATGCTGCTAAGGGAACGAACATTGCTATAATGTAAGTGACAACAGGAACTAACTTGTGTCATGGATGTTCCACAACATTAAATCTAACTTTAAACAGTTAAAATGAGTGACATGTCATTGTTATATGAAAATAATCTACTTCAGGGTATCACACCACCTACCATATACATATATATATATATATATATATATATATATATATAAATAGCTCTTACCTGTCGAGTTATGGACTCCACTGATCTCTGAAGGTGTGCTGTGGTATCTTGCACCAAGATGTTAGCAGCAGATGTCTCCTGTAAGTTGCGAGGTGGGGCCTCCATGGATCAGACTTATTTTTCCAGTACATCCCACAGATGCTCAATCGGATTGAGATCTGGGGAATTTGGAGGCCAAGTCAACACCTTGAACTCTTTGTCATGTTCCTCAAACAATTCCTGAACAATTTTTGCAGTGTGGCAGGGCACACATTACTATTATTATTATTATTATTATTACTATTATGATTAGGGGCCAAGTACTGAAGGTGCATAGGCACCTATTGTTTTCTTTAGTGTTCTTGTTAGGGGTCAAGCCCTAGTGGTGTTATTATTATTATTATTATTATTATTATTCTGCCGTGGACGTCTATGGCAGCCCATAGAACTGTACGGTAAAAACTTGTTAAATTTTGCACATAGATAGAGGACTGTCTGAACTGTTACCACAGCAAGTTTGTCTAAACTTCTAACTTCTAAGAATCTTGAAATCACCAAATTCGACTAAGATGATCTTCCGTCCATGCCAGCAATAATTTATGGCTTTCATGTTGCTAGACTAAACCGAACTGTCGGTCCAAACCCAGTGATATACATTTTTCCGCAGTAGGCCATTTTGTCTGTCTGCCATTTTGAGTCATGTTAAAAACCTACTTTTTGAGTTGTAGAGTTGTAGCGAACAGCAGTTAAGATGGCATTTCAGTTTATAACAGGGCCCCTCTAACTGCCAGGATGGAGAAAAGTTTGCCACATTGTGATTGGATCTTAGTGAATGAACATAAACAAATGCCTGACATAATCAGATCAGCTGCTAAGACAACTGTCAGACACCCCTTACAGGGCAGGGAAAGAGACCCCCATCACCCACATCCACATGAGGAAGGACTCCTCATTGGACCACAGGTCGACCCTAACCACCAAACTCATTCCTAAAGCCAGCACTGCCATAAAAATTCCTTAGAACCTCTGCATGCAGCAGCAGTGGCTGAAACAAAGAAAGGCCACAAAGACTCTAAGACTAAAAGACTAAATCTATTCATACATATGTTTGGAATCCTTAAAACTGACATACACTTTGACACATCCAGTCATGTATAGAACAGTTTATGTTAATGGAAAATGACTGCTGACACAACAGTTTATATGAGCTAACCATTAACACATAAATGAATGCATGGGTGATAGTTCAACCATTTCTTATCATGTTTGGACTCTGTGTTCAGCACCAGGCCTATAATATTCTGAAAGAGGTTTGGAAACGAAATAACTCATAGGCAAACTTTAAAGACACGTCTCCAACTGTGAACTTTACATTACACAACTGAGTTCCACACTAGGGTGGGCTACACTGTAGCCACTTCTGGCATCAATAGCCAATCACATTGCTAGAATGGAAAAGTGCCAGACTATAATCTCCTCCTTATGAGAAAGGGATAAAGGTACCTCCCAGATCGGCACCTCCTTGTTCCGAGTTCCTAACTTGATGAGGAAAGAGACATTAACAGAAACACCACGTTCTGAGTTTTCAGCCCGTGAGGTAGAAGACATTAACGGAAACAACTGTCTTGAATCTCTGACCTGACAAGGATAAGCTTGATTAAGGTTAAGCTTTTGCAAGCAAAACCTTCCCTTCAAGGTACTTTCAGCTGCGTGTTCCAGACTGTAAGGATCCCCACACCGGCAGATATTGCCTGACCCACATGGCTCCTCAGTGACACAGCCAGTCTGCGAAGGACCCAACTGCATGGTCCAGACTCTAAGGACCTCCCTGGCACGATAGGAGTTCAGCATTCTCCAGCAGAGTGTGGCAACGACTATTGGAATGTGCATGCAATCCGCATCACCAGTGGAAGATGTCTTTGCCACCGGACTGATCACCCAGCTGTGTAGAACGGAAATATAAACTTACTAAATCTCTTTTCAGAGACCTTGGCATTAGTTTATAATAGCAGTATATGTTTGTCTAATTTGCTTAGATAAAAATTTATCTGGGGTTAGCTCATAAGTAATAGTTAAATTATTTGTTTAATGATAAAAAGAATTTATTTATCGTCATTTGCAAGAGCCTTTAAGTGGTTTCCCCATAAGATGTTTGCTACCATATAATCCTCTTCCATTGCAACATTCAACTCAACAGCACTGCATTTATCCATTCTGTGGTCACCACATATATTGTTTTCCATATATCAATTTGGCATCTTTTGTTTAGTCATTAGTTTATTATTCATTACCAGTGCATATTCATATATTAGTATCTTTTAGTAGTTGTGATATTTACTCTTGCTTATCTAGTGTTAATAAAATTCATTTTATTACAACTGTGTCTTCCTTGTGTTGATGATCAGAGGCTCTACTAGTTATCCAGAATCTCATAAATCTTTCAGATAAATCAGTTGGCAAACTCCCTCCAATTTACATTAATTCTAATTTATTGAACAGTCCTTTTGGATTGTTCTCATATTGTTAAGGTGAAATTGCTTAGCTGATGCCCCAAGTAAAAGGAGGGAGGGGTTATCTGAAACACTCATACCCCCACCGTAACTGACGTGTGATCAAAACTCACTAGGTCATCGGTCCCTTGAGTAAAAATCAGTACAGAGTCCTCCTAAACCATTTATCAAATCTTCACCAAATTTCAATCATCAGAGCATGCTTGCAAAAAAACCTTTTTAATATCTCAAACTGTTTCCATATAAAGCATTGACATATGCACTGCATAGTGTTTTATGTAATATCTTGGCAACACTACTGCCTACTGCACTGAAACTTGATATGTAAAATCATGACCATGCTCTGACACTTGCTTAGCTCCTTACTTTGCTTTATATGCACCCTATAACGTCAATTTCTGCCTAATTAGACATTCCGCCATCTTGGATTTTGTCAAAAACAGTTTTTTCGCTATTCCTCCTACAAATTTTGTCCAATCATCACCAAATTTGGCAGATGTCATCTTCAGAGTAAGCCTCACAAAAGTTTGATTACTCCAAACGGTTTGCCCCTAATGAGCCAATGAATCTGATGGCGAAACTGCCAAACAGGATGTGTGACTCTATCTCAAAATTGACACAAAACTTGGTAGGCATCTTCAGGACCATGACCAGAATTTCATTACATTCTTACAGCTAACTGCCATTTTTGCTACTCCTCCTGGAAATTTTTTACAATCTTGAGAAAATTTGGCTCACATTATCTTGAGATCTGTCTAGTTATCAAAGGAATTTTGATATTCTAAACTGTTCTCCTATAACGTGCTGGCAAATGCAAAAAATAGGATGTGAGGGTGTATCTCAGCAATGCATCTACGTGTTATCATGAAACTTGATTCAGGACCACGCCCTGAATGTACCCAAGAAGTTTCATGACTGTGCCACCTTGGGGTCAAGAACTGTAACAACTTGCATTTTTTTCCTTATATTATTTGAAGAATTTTTGCTAAATTCATAGTTCACTTTTCATATAATTCCCTTGAGTATGCTGAAATGAACACACACCAACATCTGAAATTCAAGTGTACTCTCTGTTGACCATCTTGGATTTTGCTAAGAACAGTTTTTTCGCTACTCTTCCTAAACATTTTTTCCAATCATCAACAAATTTGGCACGTCATATTGAGACCTTATAATAATAATAGTATTATCATTACTGGCTGACATAACTTTGGCGCATAACTCATCCCACACCGTTTGTGCTATGGACATGAATGAGATCATCCGGCCTACTGAGGAGAGGTATGCTATGACTTTTATAAGCAAATAGACTTACGATGTTCGAACCATGGAAAAAAAAAAAATCACATTTTCGGGCCATAGAGAATGAATGACAAATAAAACACAGGTGTCACAGGTGTATAAATTTATCCCTAATGAGCAAGCCAGAGGCGGTGGTGGCAAAGAAAAACTCCCTGAGACGATATGAGGAAGAAACCTTGAGAGGAACCAGACTCAAAATGGAACCCATCTTTATCTGGGTGACAACGGATAGTGCGATTATAAATAAATCCCTTCTATAACTGTGTGCTCCATGGTCAAATAGTGCAATTGTGTAACCAGGTAAATTCATTACAGTTTTCACATGAAGTCTGTTTGTTGAACTTATCCACTGATTCGCTGATGGAGACTTGAGTGCAAAACTGTTCATGGCAATCGCAGTCCTAAGCCATCATAGCATAACTGTTCATATGAATTGTGGTCCAAAGCCATCTTCATGGTTTTTAAGTGGTACCATCCTAAGTAATCTCAATGATCTTCAGGCTGTCCATGTGGGTCCATCCTCAGCAGCAGCAAGTGATTTCCAATTGATGAGAACTCCAACCAGAAGTAGGGCATCAGGATGGATCAGGCAGGTCTGGAGAGCAGAAGGGGTCAGGATCACTGGCATCTCAGGAGTACCATGTGTAGCTCGACAGAGAGGGAGAGAGAGAGAGAGAGCAATTATTCGGTATGCTTATTGTCCCTTAATGGTAAAGGACAATGTACTTTGCATGCAGAGTGCAAGCAGGGACTCTGGCAAGACTAGCTATGACAGCATAACTAAAAAGGAGAGCCAGAAGATAACACAGACACGAGGGCACCCTGGGACTGCCACTCCACTGTCAACAAACCTGAGTGAACGCGTGAGAGTGTTGTGGTGAACTGGGATATTTGGATGCTGTTGCCCCCCCACTCTCACGCGTTCACTCAGGTTTGTTGACAGTGGAGTGGCAGTCCCAGGGTGCCCTCGTGTCTGTGTTATCTTCTGGCTCTCCTTTTTAGTTATGCTGTCATAGCTAGTCTTGCCAGAGTCCCTGCTTGCACTCTGCATGCACTCTGCTCCTCTACCTAAGAAAAATTTATTCACAAAAGGCTTTCAACCCCACTGAACACCTTTGGGATTAATTGGAACGCTGACTCTGCCCCAGACCTTCTCACCTGACATCAATGCCTGACCTCACTAATGCTCTTGTGGCTGAATGGACAAATCCCCATAGCCATGCTCCAAAATCTAGTGGAAAGCCTTCCTAGGGGAGTGGAAGGGTGCAAAGGGGGACTAAATCTGAAATGGGATGTTCAAAAATCAAATATGAATGTGATGGTCAGGTGTCCGCAAACTTTTGGCCATATATTTGACCACTTCATGCTCCTCGCACAACTGCCGCCTGGGTGCTGGACGGACAGTACCACTTCAGCACCCCCACTGTTGTGGATACCGCGGGAGCACATGGCTTCAAGATGGGGTGGCAGAAACACACATGGCTGACGGCCAATGATTTCATAGAGAGTTCAGGAGAGTATAAAAGGGTGTGGCAGACACAGTAAGTGGAGCCAGTCTTGATGACACTGCTGATCCTTTCCTTTCTCTATCTCACAGAGACAGAACATGCACCCCGGCACTCCAAGAAGCTCCCTGGGCCCCAACTTAATGCTACTCACTCCTGCTTGTCATGCCCTAAGACGGGACAACCGCAACCCCACTCCTCTTCACCCTCACTCTGCATCCCTCTTACCTACCCTACACCGAAACTATAAATAAAAGAACACATTTTTCCCCTGCGTCTGCCTCCTGTGTGTCTGTGATCAGCCCACCGCAGCCTTGAGTACCTTCACTATCTAATCAATTTTACAATTATTGGCACCCTATCTATCTATCTATCTATCTATCGAGTGTTATAGCTCGGATGTTGTTCGGCTGACATGCTTGTCTTAGGGAGATAAGCATGTTAGTAGACCTGGCATATACACATTGTGTTTAGGAATTTTCACTGGAAATGTCCCGAAATTGGCATTATTCCAGCCCCATAGACAATAATGGGAAATTCTGGACCCCCCCTTAACTCCACACACATTGAGAAATCAGTAGCAGGACACAACAGGCCATAAACTGAGTCTAATCACAAAACTACTACAGCCATGTCATACATCAAAACGATCAGCTCAATGAGCAAAACTGCAGTATGGGTATTCTAGTGACGTCACTTGATGTCATG
Source organism: Pangasianodon hypophthalmus (assembly GCF_027358585.1). NCBI lineage: Eukaryota > Metazoa > Chordata > Actinopteri > Siluriformes > Pangasiidae > Pangasianodon > Pangasianodon hypophthalmus. The sequence goes on along the minus strand of NC_069719.1, from coordinate 23,166,984 downwards.
TGCATGTTAAAGCCCTTATTAAGTGGAATCACAAAACTACCGCAACATGTCACATATCAAATACCACAACATAGACATGTCACATATCAAAACACTCGGCTCAATTGTGTTATGGGTATTCAGACTGCCATAAAGACTATTATATTAAAAACTCAAGTTAATTACAATCATTACAGTTACCGATATAGGTCAAACCAGTTATGCTTCAACATAGGTCAAATTAGTTATGCTTCAACAAACATGTCCCCCTAATGCCCGGCATGTGCAGCTGCATGTCAGTGTCGAATTTTGCAGCGGCAAGAACCACTCACATTTTCTTCAGCAAATGTAAATTCTAGTTGTCATTCATCTTCTGATTCCCAAAATTTTAAACCACTACTCCTTTCAGAGCTTTCAAGCTACATGCACCAAACTTACCACAGACCTTCTGCCTGTTCTGTGTTCTATGCCTTTTTTAACTGATTGGAATTACAGTTTTCCCATTACGAAAGCTCAAATTGGGCAAAATTACCATTGACCTGCGTTGCAAATTTCTGACTGTTATAACTCCTCGAGCTTTCAAGCTATTTCCATCAAACTCAGCAGAGTCCTTCAAGCTGTTCAGACTGATCAGACTTATGATTTTCCCCTAGAGGATGATCAACAATTCCAAAAACTCCCATACACCTACATTGATGGAATGTTCAGAGCCTTGCTTGAAATGTTCAAGATTTCAAACTCCAACTGTCAAAACTCACATACACCCGTGTGCTCAAGGCCTGAAGCCCCTCTTCTCTGCTCTCACTCTGCCAATGTAACAGAGACTGTCACTTCATCTATCTCTCTATCAATGTCACTCTCTCTCTCTCTCTCTCTCTCTCTCTCTCCATATTTCTCTCCATAGTTCAAACTCTTATCTATCTATCTATCCATCTATCTATCTATCTATCTAAGTCTAATCAACTCTATAAGTATTGCCACCCTATCTATCTATCTATCTATCTATCTATCTGTCTGTCTGTCTGTCTAATCAAGTATTGCCACCCTATCTATCTATCTATCTATCTATCTAATCAACTCTACAAGTATTGCCACCCTATCTATCTATCTATCTATCTATCTATCTAATCAACTTTACAATTATTGGCACCCTATCTGTCTACCTGTCAGCCTATCTATCTAATCAACTCTACAGTTATTGGCACCCTATCTATCTACCTGTCAGTCTATCTATCTAATCAACTCTACAATTATTGGCACCCTGTCTGTCTGTCTATCTATCTATCTATCTATCTGTAGTTGAGATCAAAAGTTTACATACCCCTTTCAGAATCTGCAAAATGTTTATTTTACCAAAATAAGAGGGATCATACAAAATGCATGTTATTATTTATTTAGTTTTTATAAAACTTTTTGAATTTGAAGATCAGGGAAAATTTAACTTATTTTGTCTTCTGGGAAACATGTAACTATCTTCTGTAGCCTCTGAATGAAAGCTTCTGAAGCTTCTAAATGAAAAAATATGATATTTAGGCAAAATAAGAAAAATGTACACATCTCCATTCTGTTCAAAAGTTTTCACCCCCCGGCTCTTAATGCATGTTTTTCCTTCTGGAGCATCAGTGAGCGTTTGAACCTTCTGTAATAGTTGCATATGAGTCCCTCAGTTGTCCTCAGTGTGAAAAGATGGATCTCAAAATCATACAGTCATTGTTGGAAAGGGTTCAAATACACAAAAAATGCTGGAAAACCAAAGAATTTGTGGGACCTGAAGGATTTTTCTGAAGAACAGCAGGCAGTTTAACTGTTCAGGACAAACAAGGGACTCTTGAACAACTATCAGTAAACAAAAAAACACAGCTGTGGATCATTCAGGTAACAACACAGTATTAAGAATCAAGGGTATGTAAACTTTTGAACGGGGTCATTTTTATAAATTCAACTATTATTTTCTCTTGTGGACTATATGTAAACATCTTTTATGTGAAATATCTTATTCAGGTCAGCACTAAATAAACAATAACATGCATTTTGTATGATCCATCTTATTTTGGTAAAATAATAAACATTTTGCAGATTCTGAAAGGGGTATGTAAACTTTTGACCTCAACTGTATCTATCTATCTAATGAACTCTACAATTATTGGCACCCTATCTATCTATCTGTCTGTCTGTCTGTCTATAAGTCTAATCAACTCCACAAGTATTGGCACCCTATCTATCTGTCTATCTATCTATCTACAGTCAGGTCTGGAAGTATTTGGACAATGGCAGAGTTTTTGTGATTTTGCCTTTATATACCACCACAATGGATTTGAAATAAAACAATCAAGATGTGATCGAAATGTAGACTTCTATCTTTATTTTAAGATTTTCCACAAAAATATGGCATTTACCATTTAGGAATTACAGCCATTTTAAGCAAAGTACTTCCATTTTCAGGGGCTCAAAGGTATTTGGACAAAGTGACATAATTGTAAATATAACCATAATTTTAATAATTGGATGAAGATCCTTTGCAGACAATGACTTGCCTGAAGTCTGGAGCCCATGTTCTCAAAACTCAAATTCTGAGTTTCCTCCCTGGAGATGCTTTGCCAGGCCTTCACTGCAGCCACCTTCAGTTGCTGCTTGTTTGTGGGTCTTTCTGCCTTCAGTCAAGTCAAGTCAAGTCAGGTGGAGTTTATTGTCATTTCAGCCATATACAAGTACACAGTGAAACGAAACAACGTTTCTCCAGGACCAAGGTGCCACATAAGGCAACACAGAACAACACAGAACTACGGGGACTACATAAATTACATAAATTAAACGTAAAGTGCACAAGTGCAAACATGTGCAGACAGCACAAGACAGAACAGACAGTACATAACTACGACGCCGACCAGTACACAGTCCTGTTGAAAGTGATAAAGTGACAGTAGTGCAAATATTACAGCTGAGGTACTGTAAACAGTGTAAACATAGTAGTAGCAGCAATAATAAGACATGTGCAAAACATGTGCAGTGCATGTGCATAGAGGATGTTCCGTTGTGTGTATATATATGTATGTATGTATGCGTGAGTTCCTTTGGACCAGTTCAGTTGTGTGTGTGTGTATATATGTGTGTGTGTGTATATGTATGTGTGTGTGTATGTGTGTGTGTGTGTGTGTGTGTGTGTTCCTTCAGTCCAGTTCTAGGTATTTAGGAGTCTGATGGCATGAGGGAAGAAACTGTTGCACAGTCTGGTTGTGAGGGCCCGAATGCTTCGGTACCGTTTACCAGACGGCAGGAGTGTGAAGAGTGTGTGTGAGGGGTGTGTGGGGTCATCCACAATGCTGGTGGCTTTGCGGATGCAGTGTGAGGTGTAAATGTCTGTGATGGAGGGAAGAGAGACCCCGATGATCTTCTCGGCTGTCCTCACTATCCGCTGCAGGGTCTTGCGAACTGAAACAGTGCAATTCCCAAAGCAGGCAGTGATGCAGCTGCTCAGGATGCTCTCGATAGTCCCTCTGTAGAACATGGTGAGGATGGAGGGTGGAAGATGTTCTTTCCTCAGCCTTCGCAGAAAGTACAGGCGCTGGTGTTGAGCGACCAGGTGAGGTTGTCCGCCAGGTGAACACCAAGAAACTTGGTGCTCTTGACGATCTCCACGGAGGAGCCGTCGATGTTCAGAGGAGAGTGGTCATTCTGTGCTCTTCTGAAGTCAACAACCATCTCTTTAGTTTTGTCCACATTCAGAGACAGGTTGTTGGCTCTGCACCAGTCCGTTAGCCGCTGCACCTCCTCTCTGTATGCTGACTCGTCGTTCTTGCTGATGAGACCCACCACGGTCGTGTCATCGGCGAACGTGATGATATGATTCGAGCTGTGCATTGCTACACAGTCGTGAGTCAGCAGAGTGAACAGCAGTGGACTGAGCACACAGCCCTGTGGGGCCCCAGTGCTCAGTGTGGTGGTGTTGGAGATGCTGTTCCCAATCCGGACTGACTGAGGTCTCCCAGTCAGGAAGTCCAGGATCCAGTTGCAGAGGGAGGTGTTCAGGCCCAGCAGGTTCAGCTTTCCGATCAAGTGCTGAGGAATGATTGTGTTGAATGCTGAACTGAAGTCTATGAACAGCATTCTAACATAAGTGTCTTTATTGTCCAGGTGGGTGAGGGCCAGATGGAGGGTGGTGGTGATGGCATCATCTGTTGAGTGGTTGGGGCGGTAAGCGAATTTCAGGGGGTCAAGTGAGGGAGGCAGCAGGGTCTTGACGTGCCTCATGACGAGCCTCTCGAAGCACTTCATGATGATGGGTATAAGTGCAACGGGACAGTAGTCATTGAGGCAGGACACTGAAGACACTTTGGCACGGGGACGATGGTGGTGGCCTTGAAGCAGGTCGGGACAACGGTGCTGCACAGGGAGATGTTGAAGATGTCCGTGAAAACATCTGCCAACTGGTCTGCACATCCCCTGAGCACCCTGCCAGGAATGCTGTCTGGTCCAGCAGCCTTCCATGGGTTGACTCTGTGTAGAGTCTTCCTCACGTCAGCCGTGGTTAGACGCAGCACCTGGTCATTGGGAGAAGGGGTGATCTTCCTCGCTGTCACGCCATTCTGTGCCTCGAACCGAGCGTAGAAGTCGTTCAGCGCATCTGGGAGGGAGGCATCACTGTCACAGGCAGATGGTGATGACCTGTAGTTGGTGATGTTCTGGATGCCTTGCCACATGCGCCGGGTGTCTCTGCTGGTCTTGAAGTGGTCGTGGATTCTCTGGGCATGTGTGTGCTTCGCCTCTCTGATGGCCCGGGACAGTTTGGCCCTTGCTGTTCTTAGGGCCACCTTATCGCCTGCTCTGAAGGCGGAGTCGCGGGTCCTCAGTAGCACACGCACCTCTGCAGTCATCCACGGCTTCTGGTTGGAGCGTGAGGTGATGGTCTTGGAGGCAGTGACGTCATCAATGCACTTGCTAATATAGCTGGTCACTGATGTCGCGTATTCCTCCAAGTCAGTGAAGTCGCCGTCAGTTGCCGCTTCCCTGAACATGTGCCAGTCGGTGTGTTCAAAACAGTCCTGAACAGCAGAGATGGCTCCTGCTGGCCAGGTTTTCACCTGCTTCAGAACCGGTTTGGAGCGTCTGACTAGCAGTCTGTATGCTGGCATTAGCATAACAGAGATGTGGTCTGAGTAGCCGAGGTGGGGGCGGGGCTCCGCCCGGTACGCGCCGGGGATGTTTGTGTAAACAAGGTCCAGCACGTTTTTCCCTCTCGTTGCAAAGTCCACATGCTGATGAGCAGTAACTAGAGACTAGCACAGAGTTCTTGCACCTTTCCGTGTTGATGTAAACACACAAGCCGCCGCCGTGAGCCTTACCGCACAGAGCTGTGTTTCTGTCGGCACGAAACGAGGCTAGCCCATCTAGCTGAATGGCGGCGTCCGGAAATCTGTCGCTGAGCCACGTCTCCATGAAAACAAAGACGCAGCAGTCTCTAAACTCACGCCGCGTAGCTTGCTGGAGTCGGATGTAGTCCAGTTTATTATCCAGGGAGCAGACATTGAAGAGCAGGATGGACGGGAGAGCTGGCCGGCTAGGGTTTGTTTTTAGCCTAGCACGAACCCCCGCCCTCTTGCCGCGCTTCTGCTTTCTCGCGCACCGCTTGCCACGTCCCCTCCCCCGGCATCGGGCGACGCCGAGGGCTGGAGGCCTGGTCCCCGCAGCAAGCCGAGATCGCATAGCTTCTCCAACAGATCATCTTGCAGAGAGGCTGTATTGTAGTGTTTGAGGTTTATAAGTGTCTGGCGGTGGTAAACACGAACACCGGTAGCTCCGATGTCCATGTGCCGTTAAAAAGTCGGCCTAAGGACGAAAAAAGCACCATTTTGTATCCGGAGTGGCCGCTGCGTGCTACTACCGTGCCGCCATCTTGGTGTTGTCTTGTCTTGTCTTGTCTTCAGTAAGCGAAAAGCATGCTCTATTGGGTTGAGATCAGGCGACTGACTTGGCCATTGAAGAATATTCCATTTTTTTGCCTTCAAAAAGTCTTGAGTTGCTTTCACTGTATGTTTAGGGTCATTATCCACCTGCACTGTGAAGAGGCATCCTATCAGTTTTGTAGCATTTGGCTGAATGTGCGCAGAGAGTATAGCCCTATACACCTCAGAATTCATCTTGCTACTTCTATCAGCAGTCACATCATCAATAAACACCAGTGGCAGCCATACATGCCCATGCCATAACACTGCCTCCACCATGTTTGACACATGACGTGGTATACTTTGAATCATGAGCTGTTCCTTTCTTTCACCATACTTTTCTATTCCCATCATTCTGGTACAAGTTAATCTTGGTTTCATCAGTCCAAAGAATCTTATTCCAGAACATGGGAGGCTTTTTTAGATGTTTTTTGGCAAAGTCTAATCTAAAATCTGTTTTTTCAGCCTAATGATGGCATCCTTCACTTGCATTGAGATCTCCTTGGACTTCATATTTGTAGCTCCAGTCGAACAGCTGCCAAACTCCAACTCAATACCTGATATCAATATCAATATCAATCTATCCACAACATACTACTTTATAAGCTTATTAGTGATGCTTGTGTAGCAAAGCATCACTATTGTTGTCTCACATACAATAATAATAATAATAATAATAATAATAATAATAACAATAATAATAATAATAATTATTATTATTATTATTATTATTATTATTATTATTATTATTATTATTATTACTCCTGGACAAAACTTCCCCCCCAACTCCACGCTCATTGCGAAATCAGTAGCAGGAGCCAACAGGCCATAACTGAGTCTAATCACTAAACTACTGCAGCCATGTCATACATCAAAATGATTGGCTCAATGAGGAGAATTGCATTATGGTATTTTAGTGATGTTTTTAGTGAGTCAAAATAAGTGGAATCACAAAACTACCGCAACATTGGCATGTGACATATCACAACGGTTGGCTCGATGAGAAAAATTGCGTTATGGGTATTCTAGTGACATCATGTGCCGTCACTTCACATTAACCCCAAAATAAGTGGAATAACAAAACTACTGTAACATAGACATGTGACACATCAAACCGCTTGATGGACTGAGGAGAATTGCTTTATGGGTATTCTGGTGATGTCATGTGCACGTTAACCCCCAAAATAAGTGGAATCATAAAACTACCGCAACATAGACATGTGATACAATAAAACACCAGGCTCAATGATGATAACTGCATTATGGGTATTCTAGTGACGTCACATGCATGCGAATGGACTGCCATAAACTCTATTATATCAAAAACTCAAATAAAATACACTATATCATATCAATATCAATATATCATTACTGCTACTGGTATAGGTCAAATTAGTTATGCTTCATACGTACATGTAGCTGCCTCTACTGATCGGCATGTGCAGCTGCTTGTCGGGGTCGCATTTTGCATGGGCAATCACCACTCACATGGCCTGTGAGACCTGAAGCCCTTCTTCTCTCACTCTCTCTCTCTCTCTCTCTCACTCTGTCAATGTATGTGTAACAGAGACTTTCCCTTTTCTCTATCTCTCTATCAAGGTCATATACTCTCTCCATCCATCTCTCTATCACTAGCACACCCACACACTCTCTCTCCATATTTCTTTCTCTCTCACTCATTCTCCACTAAAACTCTATCAATCTATCAATCTATCTACCTATCTATCTATCTATCTGTCTGTCTATCTGTCTGCCTATCTCTCTATTTAATCAACTCTACAAATATTGGCACTCTATCTAGCTATCAATCTATCTATCTAATGAATTCTACAAGTATTTGCACCCTATCTATCAAAAAGCTCAGCTGACTTAGTAGAATTTTGTTATGTTAACTACGACAACATAGACATGTGATACAATAAAACACCAGGCTCAATGATGATAACTGCATTATGGGTATTCTAGTGATGTCATATGCACGGGAACAGACTGCCATAAAGCCTGTAGCTGTAGCTGCCCCTACTGCCCGGCATGTGCAGCTGCGTGTTGGTATCACATTTTGCATGGGCAAGCACCACCCACATTTTCTTCAGAAAATGTAAATTCTAGTTATTATTATTCTGAGACCCAAAATTTCTAAACGCTATGTGGAGGCAGGGGCATGCTCGAGCGCCAGTTTGTGAATGGGGGGCGGAATCGGAGAAGGTGAGTGATAAGGAATGCACACCTGCTGGGAATTCCATTAATGAATGTTCTGTGTTGCAGTGAGTGGTGACAAGGGTAAAGAGGAGAGAAAAGAACACCTCAAGAGAGAGAGCTGGAGAGAAGACTGCTCGGTGTGAGTTCATGTGCGAGAGATTAAAATTGTACCACTGAAAATCGAGTCAGAGAAAAGTGAAAGTAAAAATAAAAGTCGCTTTGTGGGCTCAAACCCAGCCTGCCTCCTGTTTCATCATTCCCCCACTTAATGATCCTTCACATGCTACTCCTCCTGGTGCTAACTCGTTGTGGGTAATAATGTGAGAACTTCTGGTGAAAACTCATGTAGCTGAGTGCCCCATTATATAGGATGGATTTAATTTCTTGAGCCTGTAGCATATTCTCCTATGTTAGTTGACCCAATGAATGAAGTTTTACTGTCAGGTCAAAAACATATTGATTTTCATTTTTGCTGTGTGAAGGTCCCTCCTCCTAATTTTCACCACAGTGCTTGAGCCCCCTTGCGAGACTTCTTGTACTGCATATAATAGGGGTCTGAGCCAGTTATCCCAATTCCAAGCATCATCACACAAACATAAAAAGCATAAGGATTAAGGATTGTTAAATCCACATCCCTTGGTGAGCAGCCACCTCTGGCAGTCATCCCAGAACTGTTGGGCCGTTGTTGTTGTGGTGTGCGGCTGATCTGCTATAGAATTGATTTTTTGAAATGCCGGTACTCTAGCTTATATCCAGCTCACTGGAAGCTGTTGGGCTGCCAACTGGATCTCCCCTGACAGCAGGGGAAGTGAACACAGGGCCCACTGGCATTATGTCTAGGCCCAAACTACAGCAGCTTACACAAAGCGCCCCACAAAGGCTGCTGGACCATCTTGTGGATTCATCTTCATGAGGGTGAGGTGTTCTGTGCATGGGCTAAAGCAGATGCGTTGAATCTTTACCCATGAACACAACTTCCCAGTTTTTCTGAGAACTCACACATGTTGACTTATGAGGGGAAAGTGGTCCATTGTGGCTTATCTTCCTCAGTCCTGGGTTTTGGTACCACTGTGACACTGTGGGTATGGAGAAGAAAACTAGGATGCAGGAGGCAGGCTTGCAACTTGGTTTTTCTTTTATTTTCATAGGTTTTCTTTTATATCTTTCTTTTTACCAAAGTGCTTTTCAGAGCTTTGGTCACCAACACAAAGTAAAAGGGAAAATACAAACACACATTTCTGCTCTGCTGCAGCTCAGTGTAGATATGCTCTCAGTTTTTTGTTCATTGCAAGACATATAGTACAGTGGATTCAGAAAGTATTCAGACCCCTTGTTGTACACTTTATTGTGTTGTGTATTTGATTTTGAATGGATATAATTGCCATTTTTACCCATCAATCTACACTTAATCGCCCATAATTACGAAGTAAAAACATGTTTTTAGAGATTTTCAATAATTAATTAAAATCAAAAATTGAAATCCCTTATTCACAAAAGTAATCAGACCTTTTGCTGTGGCAACCCAAATTGTGGTCAGATGCATCTTGTTTACTTAAATTCTTCTTGAGATGTGTCTAGAACTCAATTGGAATCCACCTGTTGCAATTTGAATTGATTGGACATACTTTGGAAAGCTACACACCAAGGTCTATAAGGACCCACAGACTGCATTGTCAGGACAAAAACCAAGCCACAAAGTCCAAGGAACGGTCTAGATCAGGGCAAGGATATGAAACAATTTCTAAGGCTTTGAGCGTTCTCAGAATCACAGTGGCCTCAATAATTTTGAAATAGAAGAAGCTTGAGACAACCTTGGACTTTCCTAGTGTTGCCCAGCCAGCCAAACTGTGCATCCAGGAAAAAAGGGCCTTGGTCAAGGAGGTAAGCTAGAACCGGTTACACTAAAACAGTTACACTAAAAGAGCTCCAAAAATCCCGTGCAGAGATGGGACAACCTGATGAATGGATAACCATCTCCATGCACTGCATAAATCAGGCCTTTATGGCAGAGTGGCAAGACTATGAGTAAAAGGCATATGACAACATAAGGGATGCTGGCAACGTGTGGAAAAAGATTCTCTGGTCTGATGAGATGAAAGTTGAACTCTTTGGGTAGAATGGCAAGCACTATGTCTGGTGAAAAAACAGGCACTGCACATCACCTAATACCATCCCTACAGTGAAACATGGTGGTGGCAGCATCATGCTATGGGTTGCTTCTCAGTGGCAGGGACAGGGAGACTGGTAACAATTGAGGGATGAATGAATGCAGCCAAATACAGAAACATATTGAAGAAAACCTCCTCCAAAGTGCACACAAACTCAGACTGGGGTGACAGTTCACCTTTCACATAACAACGACCCTAAGCAAACAGCCAAAACAACACTGGAGTGGTTTCAGGGTAAGTCTCTGTATGTCCTTGAGTGGCTTAGCCAAAGCCAAGACTTAAACCCCATTGAACATAAAAGAAGATACTGTGTTGTTACCTGAATGATCCACAGCTGTGTTTTTTTGTTTAGTGATAGTTGTTCATGAGTCCCTTGTTTGTCCTGAACAGTTAAGCTGCCTGCTGTTCTTCAGAAAAATCCTTCAGGTCCCACAAATTCTTTGGTTTTCCCACATTTTTGTGTATTTGAACCCTTTCAAACAATGACTATGATTTTGAGATCCATCTTTTCACACTGAGGACAACTGAGGGACTCACATGCAACTGTTACAGAAGGTTCAAACGCTCAGTGATGCTTCAGAAGGAAATACCATGCATTAAGATTCGGGGGGTGAAAACTTTTTGAATTTGAAGATCAGGGTAAATTTAACTTATTTTGTCTTCTGGGAAATATGTAACTTTTGTAGCCTCTGAAGGGCAGTACTAAATGAAAAAATATGATATTTAGGCAAAATAAGAAAAATGTACACATCTCCATTCTGTTCAAAAGTTTTCACCCCCCGGCTCTTAATGCATGGTTTAAAGAGCATGGAGGAGATACCGGGAGATGGGCCGTTACACAAGGAGCGCTGGACAGGGCCATCGAAGGGCAACAACCCAGCAGCAGGACCGGTATCTGCTCATATGTGTGAGGAGGAACAGGAGGAGCACTGCCAGAGCCCTACAAAATGAACTTCAGCAGGCTACTGGTGTGCATGTTTCTGACCAAAATGTCAGAAACAGACTCCATGAGGGTGGCATGAGGGCCCAATATCCTTTAATGGGACCTGTGCTCACAGCCCAGCACCGTGCAGCTCGATTGGCATTTGCCAGAGAACACCAGAATTCGCAGATCCACCATTGGTGCCCGTTCTCTTCACAGATGAGAGCAGGTTCACACTGAGCATATGTGACAGACGTGAAAGAGTCTGAAGATGCTGTGGGGAATGTTATGCTGCCTGCAAAATTGTCCAACATGACCAGTTTGGCAGTGGGTCACTGGTGGTCTGGAAAGGAATATAGTTGGAGGGTCGCACAGACCTCCATGTGCCAGCCAACGGTACCCTTACTGCTGTTAGGTACCGGAATGAAATCCTTTCCATTGTCAGACCTTACGCTGGTGCAGTGGACACTGGGCTCCTCCTGGTGCATGACAGTGCGTGGCCTCAGGTGGCCAGAGTGTGTAGGCAGTTTCTGGATGACGAAGGCATTGATGCCATTGACTGGCCCTCACATTCAGCAGACCTCAATACAATTGAGAACCTCTGGGACGTTATGTATCGGAGCATCCAAAGCCGCCAAGTAGCACCACAGAGTGTCCAGGAGCTCATTGTAGCCCTGATCCAGGTCTGGGAGGAGCTCCCCCAGGACATCATCTGCCATCTAATCAGGACCATGCTCAGACATTGTCGGGAGTGCATACAGGCACGTGGGGGCTATACACACACTGCTGACTTACATTATGAGCTGCCGTGATGAAATTCGTGCAAGTTGGATCAGCCTGTAATTCTTGGTGATTACTTTGATTTTTGGTGATTTTGAATCCAGCCTTCAATTTGCTGATGACTTTGGCTTCCATTGACCATTGTGACATAATTTTATTCTCAACAAATTACAAAATGTATATAAGCAAAGATTTTCAACTTGAATATTTCGTTCATCGAGATCCAATGTGTGACTTAAGTGTTCCCTTAATTTTTTTGAGCAGTGTATGTCTTAATTTTTTATGTGCATAGTTATTTTATTGCTGTTCTATTTGGCAAAAAAGTGTCCCAAATTTACCTGTAATGATTACTATCTTATATTCAGTAGTGCTGTTGGTAATTGTTCTGGGACTCCAGGCTATTCGTATTAATAATGAAAGGTAGTGAAGTGAAGTGACTTGTGGCCAAGTATGGTGACCCATACTCGGAATTTGTGCTCTGCATTTAACCCATCCAAGTGCACACGCACAGTAGTGAACACACACACACCGTGAACACACAGCCGGAGCAGTGGGCAGCCTTTTTTTCTTTTTTTTTTTTTTTTTTTGCTGCGGCACAGGGGAGCAGTTGGGGGTTCAGTGCCTTGCTCAAGGGTCTCACCTCAGTCATGGTATTGAGGGTGGAAGAAAGCGCTGGTCATTCACTCCCCCCACCTACAATCCCTGCCTGAGAGTCGAACCCACGACCTTCAGGTTCACCTTCGGATTGCAAGTCCGACTCTCTACTTGACTACTGCTTGTCGTTTGATTAGTTCATCATTTGCAAAGTGCAGAATCAGTTATAAAACATTATTCATGCCAATATCCACAAATACTAGGTGAACATCTGAATGATAACAAATACATTACTATAAAGACTATGTTTATTAAAGGTATCCATTTGTATTTAGAAGAAAGGGGGAAAAGGTGCAAAAATATTATGCTTGGGATTGTGACATCATGATGTACTGTCTTAAGGGTGATCCCCTGTTTTGTCAGGGGTGGTTAGTATTAAAGTCAGACACACAATCTAGGTAGTTGACAAGTTTTCATACAAACTGAATGTTCTGTGTCTTTTAGTCATATCATACACTAAAAGGTTCTTTAGGTTATATCATACACTGCTACAGCACTCATGACAGCTGTGTTAAAAAGTCATTCTACTGATATCCTGCATGGTGACAAAACTAGGGAAGCAAAGTTTCAAACCTTGGGAACCATCATGATGGTGCTGTTCCTGTCATGGCCACCAGGTACTATTCCTCACCAGACCACTAGAGGGCACACGTGCTCACCTTTTGAACTTCTTTTGTTGCCTGCTCCATTTTCCAATTTGCCGCCTTATTTAAGTTCTGTGTTTTCCTTCTTTCTTTGTTGCTTAAGCTTATGTTCATGCCTGTGTTTATGTGTGTGGTGAGATTTTGGTTACTGTTTGCCCTGTGTATAGTTTTGTTTTTCAAATTAAAGCTTTCCTAGCCTTGCCTAGCTTTATCTTAGCTCCTCGTTGTCCCAGTTTTTGGTTCTTTTCCTGTGATTTGGTCTGTTTTAGTTGTTTTTGTTCCCATTAAAGAAGTTCTGCACTTTGCATCCGTCTCCCTGGACTTTCCCTCATGACAGTTCCACTCACTGTGGATCTCCTCGATTACTTCCATCTCTAGGATTTTTCCCAATTCATCCTGAGCTACAGGTTTTTGTATTCAGGTACCCGATATAGCTGGCTGCACATGAAGTGCATCCAGGCAAGTCAAATTATTCATTCAGAGGCCTGGGGAACATCACAGACTGCAAATAATAGAGCTTTCAGCCATTTATTCCAATTCCACCTATCACTGTGTATGAACTTACGAATCATGTTTTTAAGCATTTTATTAAAGTAGGCGGTGGAGCATGATCAGAACAGAAGGTAAGGGTAGTATAGGAGAGCGAGGACCGCCCATATGATGGCCAGACACTCTTTCTCGATTGTGCTATGCCTAGTCTAACTTTCCAAGAGCTTCCAGCTGATGTACCACACGGGGCGTTCATCCCCATCCGCCACATGGGACCAAATGGCCCCCAGCCCACCAACACATAGTCGGCAGAACTAAAGGGAGAGAAAAGTCAGGAGAATGCAACAGTAGGCCCCCACACAAAACCACTTTTACCTGACAAAAGCCTGCTCACATGGTTCCATTCCTGGACCAAATCTGGTGCTCCCTTTTTTAGTGAGGTCAATCAGTGGGCTGGTCACATCCAAAAAATTAGGCACGAACCTATGATAACAGCCAGCCAGCCCCAAGAACTGCCTCACCCCCTTTTTGGTCTTGGGTCTTGGGTAGGCTGCAATAACTGCTGTCTTATCAATTTGGGGACACACCTGCCCATGGCCCAAGTGGAAGCCCAGATAGTGTACTTACACCTGTCCAATTGCATACTTCTTTGGATTTGCTATGAGTCCAACCCATCTCAGGGATCTCAGGACAGCTCTCAGATAATGACTGATGATTGCAAATGCCATGATAACATCATCTAAATAAGTAGAGGCATATGTGTTGTGAGGGTGGAGAGTTCTGTCCATGAGAAGTTGAAAATGTCATTCCTGTAGGGAAATTAGCTGTTTAGATTAAGCTGATGTATTCTCCACCAAAATATATAGGAGATTAGATCAGCTCAGAAGGGAAAATTTGTAAACTTAATATTTTAATAGCTGATCAACTATTCGTCCAGCGATAAGTTGAAATGAGTGTATTTATTAATTGTATATGGGATATTACCTCCGTGGCCACCGGCAATAATATCCTAAATAGAGTGAAACACTATATTAAGAGCACAGTAACAAGATCGGCAGTGTAAGGCAATAAATTTGAAGCACAGAGACACAAGACACTGGCCTTTAAAAGAAATCAGATGAGACTTTATTACTATTCTAAAACACAGAAACTAATCTAACACAAACACACACACACACACACACACACACGTAAACGGGGGTGAAAATGGCTTTGAAAAGAGAGTGAATGAAATTCCAAGTTTCTAGCAGTTTCTCAGACCATGACCTGAACGAACCATGAACTTTCAGTTTAATTTAACATTCGCTTCGTTTAAAAGGGCTTTAAACTTGTATTAACTGCACCAGTTCAGCGAGAATCTGGAGGTACTATACTTGCATTTGTGTTGCCAGGGATTCCCTCGTTACATTGTTGATTGGAAGGAGTTTCCAGCGATGTTGATTGGTCGGCGGTCTGGTTGGCCTTATGTAGCGTCTCGAAAGACCAATGAGGAAGATAAACAGAGTGAGGCGCGAACCTGGCAGAGTCTCGTAGGCGGGTTGCAAAACTCTGATGAATGGTTCACAGCGGTGCGAAGGCGAGAGTTGGAGGCTTTGCAGGAACCAGGATGCGGAGTCTTGGAGCAAGTGTGATCTCCTCTTGATGAACTTCTAAAGCTCTTGGTTGATGAGACTTCCTTCAGATGTGGATGAAGATTTTCTTGAGCTGTTAGTTGACAACAGCACAACAGCCCCCTTTTTCTCACTGAAAGAAAATCCAGCTATGCAACCATTAGCCAATATTGTATTTTATCATGCTCTAAAATGTTCTCAAATCTTTGCAAAGTAGACTTCGACTATTTTGGTGCATTTGGACAAGCACCTATAGTTGAGCACTCAAAGCGGTAGTGGTATCCTACATCCAAACAGGTAAAGTATTTGAAAGGAAAACATTTTAGGGTATGTACTGTACATACTTCTTTATTCTGATTGGTCAGAGAAAATAGTGTTTTTTTATTTTTTTATTTTTATTTATTTATTTTTTTGCATGTGTCTAATTGTATTCATAGCAGGACAACTGTTGAACAGGATACAACCTCCAAACTGGAGACGTGCAGCATTACATCCCAATGACCTTTGACCTTAAGTGAGATGAGTGTCAGTGTGAGTGTGGGTAAGACAAATTACAAATTGAATCAGAGTGTTTTCAATTTGTAAAATTGGAATGATCCTTTGTTTGAAACTTTGATTGATGAACAACACCTGTTAAAAATGATAAAAGATGACAAAAAATAGGATTATTGAAACATATGTAACAGCGTCTGTATGCAGTAAAGTATGTGTGTGTGTCTTAAGACCCACCCTGGATCTTTCCTACCCCAAAGTTGAATAGTTATGCATGTTTTTTTAAAAGTACGTGTCTAATTTTATCTGTGGCAGGACAACTGTTGAACAGAATACACCCTCCATACTGGAGATGTACTGCATTGCATCCCAATGACAATTGATCTTAAATAAGTACGAGTGTCTGCTTCTGTGCACATGCACGTGTGAGAAAGTATTTGTAAAATCTACATTCTTTGTCTCAAACTTTGATTAATGATTAACGACTGTTAAATACAATACTTATAGGATATCACCCAACACCTGTTGCCATAAATAATCATGACCACCTGTCACCTGCCAAATTTGACAGTTGATGAAAACAGACCTATAGGTCTTTCTGCCAGCCCTTCAGCTCTCTCTCCCTCTCTCTGTATCTCTCTCACACACACACACACACACACACACGCATGCACACACACAGATTCTCACTTTAGTGTTTTACTTTCAATTTCTCAGTGCTTGCATTTGTGTGCTTTACTACACTTCTCTGCTAAGTTTCTGTACTTTGCTTTTGGCTAACTGTTTTCTGCTATTTGTTCTGCTTGGCTAGTCATGTTAATGTCTGTTATGTTAGCATTGTATTGTTGTTAGTTCCACTGCTACACATTGCTGTCATATCACGTGGTGAGAAATACAGAGTAGGATGGAGAAACATATATGTTCTTTAATTTGGTACCGTCTAGTTCTCTTCCTGGGGGAGGCCACCTGATACATTGGTTCTCTTCAAAATTCCACCTGTTAAAACTGTTTTACAAGGTTTCTTCTGTGTATGGATTGTGTGTACTGTAGTATATGTTGTGATAAATGTTCCAAAGTCCAAATCTCAGCAGGCCTGCAACAGTAATTATCTAGAATTACAGATTAGTGATAGTTCCTTACATTTTACAGGCTAGATCACATACTGTTAAAATCAAATAGTTAGGATGGACTGGTGCAAAAAAAAAAAAATCAAGGTAGGAACATGCTACTTTAAGCAGTTTTTTAATTGTTAAATGCTTGATTTCTTTGTCATTTTAAGATTGTAGGTATATGAGACTGTAAGGGATAAGGGTTAAACTGCTGCCATTGGGGCTGTTCATGTGCATATTATATTACATGCCCGACAGACTCATCTCACTGATTCACTAGGGCTATTAATAGACAGTAGTTATATGACTGGAGTTTTAGAATGTCTGTTTGAAACAGTTTTAGATGTCTGTGTATTGCCTATTAGAACGCTAGAAAACAGTACACAATTGTGCCTGGGTGCTCAACTTTTTTATTCTGAGATGAGCTGTGATAAAATTACAGAAGAGGTGCTTGTGCCACAGTTGTTACTGGCAAGTCGGTAGTAATTTAGCACAGTGCTCACCCTCAGGCAATTTTGATTACAGTTGACTTAATATTAGGACAGTTTCAAACTAGGAACATTACTTATTCACAATTGATACAGTGGATAAAATGTCTATATGCCCCTGTTAAAATGGCAGGTTTTTGTGATGCAAATAAAAAATGAAACCAAGACAAACCACATAAGCACTTTTCTACCTTCATTGTGAAATTGCAACCTGTAAATTAAAGAAGAAACAATAAATTTAGGGGAAAAAATGAAAAATAAAATATGTACAATAACCTGTTTGCATAAGTTTGCACACCCCTAAACTAATATACAGTTGAGGCACCTTTAGATTTTATCTAGATGGCGCCGCACGTGTGGCAGCCAGTCACAGTAGCTCTGCTTTACTTTCTGCTTTTTTTGGTTTCTTATAATGTTTCTTGGCGTGTTTTTTGTATTTTTATGCACTTTATCAAACCCCTATGCAACTCCACAATTGTTTACACCCAGGATCAGCTGTTAGCTCTAAGTCGCGCCGGACTTCTCTACGGGCAGAAACCGGAGATTCCTTCAGAGATACGGAGAAGGAGAAGAGGCTGCAGAGCAGGACTGAGACGCAAGGATTATCTATTATCATGGGAAACGTCTGCTCCCTCTCCAATAAGATGGATGAGCTAATGGCGCTAGCCCGGCTGCAGAGAGAATACCGGGAGTGCAGCCTTATGTTTTTTACTGAGACGTGGCTGAATAATCTTACATCGGACTCACTGGTAACTCTGGATGGTTTTAAAATTGTACGGGCGGACAGGAAAGTTGTGGAGAGCGGTAATAAGAAAGGAGGGGGCCTGGCGGTGTTTTTAAACGAGAAGTGGTGCAACCCAGCGCACATCAGTGTTAAGCAACAACGCTGTACCAAGGACATTGAGTTACTCGCTGTCAGCATTCGGCCATATTACCTTCCGAGGGAGTTTTCACACATCATCGCAATAAATATGTACGAGTTATTACACAGTGTTGTAACTCAGTTACAGACCCGGCACCCGCAGTCTCTCCTTCTCATCTCTGGTGACTTCAACCATGCCTGTCTATCTTCCACTCTTCCCACATTCACACAATATGTTCAATGCCACACCAGAGACAATAAAACACTAGACCTGCTGTATGCAAATGTAAAGGACGCATACAGCTCCTTCCCCCTACCCCCGCTGGGCCGTTCGGATCACAACCTTGTCCGTCTGCTTCCTGAATACACACCCAGGGTGAAGAGAAAACCACCACAGAAAAAGTCTGTGCAGATCTGGTCCGAGGAGGCCAGTGAGAGACTGAGAGACTGTTTCGATACTACAGACTGGGAGACACTCTGCAGCACTGGGGCTCCCCAGGGCACGGTGCTCTCCCTGTTCCTTTTCACACTGTACACCTCGGACTTCAGTTATAACACCAACACCTGCCACCTCCAAAAGTTCTCAGATGATACAGCCATTGTTGGATGTGTATCTGATGGGAATGAACAGGAATACAGGGACGTCATCAAGGACTTTGTTGACTGGTGTGAGTGTAACCACTTGAACACCAGTAAGACGAAGGAGATGGAGAAGGAGAACACTGCACCACATACCAGTGACCATCCAGGGCTTGGACATTGAGTTGGTGGATAGGTTCAAGTACCTAGGTGTCCACCTAAACAATAGACTGGACTGGCTGGATAACACTGATGCTTTGTACAAGAAGGGCCAGAGTCGCCTCCACCTGCTGAGGAGACTAGGGTCCTTTGGAGTGTGCAGGACATTATTAAGGACATTTTACGATACTGTGGTGGCCAGAATGGACTGGTACTTGGAGCTATTTACTATTGCCTCCATCCTGATTAAAGCCCCAGTTCCAGCTGAAGAAAAACAGCCCCAAAGCATGATGCTGCCACCTCCATGCTTCACTGTGGGGATGGTGTTCTCTTGGTGACATGCTGTTTCTTTTTTTTTTTTTTTGCGCCAAACATATCTTTTGGTATTATGGCCAGAAAGTTAAACTTTGGTCTCTTCAGACCATAACACATTACTCCACATGGTTTTGAGAGACTGGATGTATTTTTTGCCAACTTTAGCTGGGCTTGGATGTTTTTTTTGTTTGTTTGTTTGTTTTTTTAAATTAAAAAGGCTTCCATCTTGCTACCTTCCCCCGTAGCCCAGACATATGAAGAACTGAGGAGATTTCTGTCACATTATGGGAGCAATCAGTACTTGTCAGAAATTGCTGCAGTTCTTTTAATGTTGCTGTAGGCCTCTTGGCAGCCTCTCTGACTAGTTTTCTCCTGGTCTTGTTGTGCTGTATTTTCTCCACTTGTTGATTATTGTCTTTACAGTGTTCCATGAAATTTTTTGTAACCCTCTCCTGATATTTTTTCAACAATGACATCCCGTACCTGCTTTGTAAGCTCTTTGCGGCCCATGGTTTTCCAGTTAGATGTTATTAAGAAGATGTCAGGAAAATCCTATAGGTTTGAATGTGATTAAGTGATTCTGAACACTGCCACATTCCCAATTATAAAAGGGGTGCACACTTATGCAAGCTGGGTATTGGAAGGTTTTTGTTATTCTTTTTTCCCCCTAAAACATTTCTGGTTGTTTGTTACTTGAGTTTATATATTGTAATTTCACAATAATGGTGAACAAAGTTCTGACATTGTTTAACCTAGCTTAATTTTTTTATATCACAAAATCCTGCCATTTTAACAGAGGTATGTAGATTTTTTATATCCACTGTATGTTCTACACACAATAACTGTACTAAAGTAGTTTTAATAATTGTTTAAATTTAAGCTATCTGCTGGCAATCTATCTAGGCTATCTAACTGGTTCTTTACTTGAGGTGACAACGGTCTACAATTCCTTGCATAAGTAAAAGTTGTTTATATTAATGCTAATAATTAAATTACTGTAACAGGTCATGAAGGTGCAAAGAGAATACAGGAGACCCAGATACACTTTTAGCCTTTCGGCCTTTTATTTTCATAATGACCAAATTCAAAACCAAAATATTCTCTGCTTTGGCTTCTCCTGCTCCGCGTCACCAGAACAAGCACACACACACAGGGAAGAAAGGGCAGTCTCATTTTTGTGAGACACTGCATATTCTTCTGCCTTGAGTTAAGCCTATAAGAAGAAAGTGTGGGCTGCTCACAGAAAACCTGCATTGAGCCAATGTCAGTGAAATAGGTATTGGCCCAATGAACCCAACCTGCAGTGGTCCCACATGGGATTTGTGTGGGCATGCCAAAGTGTTGGTTTGCCCACAGAAAACCCATGTTGGTGCAGTGTGGGTAAAATAGGTATTTGCCCAATGAAGGCTAGCGTGCAGTGGTCCCAAATGGGATTCATGTGGGCTGCACAAAGACAACCTGCTTTGGGCCAATATGAGTAAAATAGGTATAGGCCCAATGCATGGGATTCGAGTGGACATGGAAAAGTATGGGCTGCCCACAGACAACCCACTTTGGGCCATTCTGGGATTTGCATGGGTTACCCCTTGTCCATGACTATGTCTAGGCACAACACAGCTAAACCTGTAAGAAAACTACATGTTTTGCATATTGGATATTTGGGCTGGAAAGCAAACTATGTAGATCATAGGAGAAAACTTATTAGCTCTGCTATCTTTCTTGAGATGCTATGGGTCTATGAGAGGACAGTGATATAAACAGATATGGTTACATTTTAAATGTTATTCTGTTATTTTAATATACCGTGTAGTTATTTTAATGTACTGTGTGATGTTAGATTGATCTCAGCTGTAAAACTGGGTAATGCCCTGCAGGAATATTTATTTGTAATAATCAAATGTTTATTCCTCTGCACCTTGCATAATAAATGTTGAGAATTTACCCATTATCTGTTGCATCCTTTGTAGTAGTCAGCAATAGCTCCGTCTCTGGTGCCTCTTACACCGTGGCGTTTGCCGGTACTACGGCGCACCAGACCTCGTCTCATCCTCAGTCGTAACAAACAAGCGCATATACGTTATGTATTTACACCAAGCCTTTTAACAGTAGTTAAAAATAGTGTAATTTTTTTTAAACTTTGGTGATGGAATTACATGGAGCTCCAAACCGCTGACACCCGTCGTGTTTCACCTCGCATTCTTTTGCTGCAATAGATATTTTTGTAATGATTGATTAAAAAAATAAATAAATAAAAAATCATAATTTTTTCATCCTGTTCTCCCAAGAGTCACAACATTCAAACAACTAAAGTTTATTTTGAAATGCCACAAAATGTGCTGTAACGTCGTAAAATTACACACATGCGCGGTACAGATCGGGAAGAGTCGTAATGTGTAATCAAATGTGTGCGCATGCGCGCAATTGAATCAGGCAGGGGGCGCGTATTGGGTAAACACAACGGTATAAGACAGGCGACCTCGAACTATGTCTTTTGAATGAGACATAAATTATTGTAGATTTATTCCACGAATTCGCAGTGCCCAGCCGTGGAAGCCGGAGTCTCGTCAACGGCCAAAGGAGCTACTGTTCATCACGTAGTAAAACGTTCTTCCTGTCTCCGTCTCCTCAGCTGTGGCCTCAGTTCCTGTTTCCGCCCAAATCACACAGCACATCATTGCTATAAGCATTGTAAGTAAGGTAAGCATTGTTTCATGGTTATTTAACATAAGAACACGATAAAACATAAAGAAATAGATACTCTCTTGGCCAGACAGGGCTTTCTCGGCCTTTTGCTAGCTATTTTGACCGCTACCGTGACATAAAGTAACGTATACATTTAAGCTCGCTTGCGGCACCAGTGCAAATGCTGTCTACAAATGGTCCTTAATACAAACACCAAGTATCTGTATCTTGCTTTTATTGAAACGTTAGCTAACTACGCTAGTAAGTTCTATGAACGTCTGAGCAGCCGTGCAAGTAAAACAGCAGAACCACCAAAAGCAGGTGCCTCACTTGTATGGCAACTACCAATAGAGCCCACGGACACGGGTTTTATTACCAATACTGTGACACAAATTAATAATGAATATGAATAATATTAAGCTGAAATTAGTGTCACAAACAATGGAAAAGGAAAGCACTTGTGTTACAGTTAAGCGTAAAGTAGCGAGCGGTGTCCTTAGCTATCGCCTAGCATCACTCTTTGTGTCTTGGAATGCTGTCATGATTAGCTACAAATGCAAATTAAGTTAATGTCTGAGAATAAGTAGAATAGTACGTAGGAAACAGTGGACATCAAGGGGCAACTCTCTGAAGTAGGTGCTGTTCCGAATTTTGTATCCCTCTCGGGATGGCGAACGCCTGTATCGGCAGAAAGCAGTTGTCGATTTGAATCAAATAAGGGAAAATGAGCACCTCTCTTTTGAATATCGTGTGTTCTTGCAAGCCATGTTGTACATAAGTCGGTTTACTTAACATAGTTTTAAATACTCAGTGGGCCAAGCCGTTTGCCGTCATCAAAATGCCCACAGTGTTAATGCTTCAGAGCAGGGGTTTTCAACCTTTTAGGACAGCCCCCCGGGTTTGTGTAATTTCAGTCGCGCCTCCCACCCCCATAATATCCAAAGCAATGCGTGATGACACCCTTGACGTACTACTTAGTATGCATATAGTGCGCATAACATATATTGTCATAAAATAAAATATATAAAGAGTATTCAGTGTGACGGTTGAGCCTGTTTCTGAGAACACATCATGTCAATCCGTGGTTCAACACCCGATACAGCTAACCGTAAATCATCTTCCACTGTCAATAAGCGTGAGCGGTACTTATTTTTGATGTAAGCAAGTATAGAAAATGTGGATTCGCAGAGCCAAGTTGAGGTGAAAGGAGTTTTTCTTTTTTTTTTGCTATACCCTTTTGTAAATAAAACGGCAGCAGCTTGACGACAGAGGGATTACACCGAATATACACAAAAGAATTCCCAGTTGCATTCATCTTGCATAGTTCTGAAAGAAAACCGTTGCAAATACCAATGTTGATGGCACTCATCTTCCACTGACGTCCACTCATCCAAGCCTGAGTCACAGAAAAGATTAATCATGCCTCCCCGATATGTCCTGTGCAGATAACTGACAGCCAAATCAATTAATCAAAGGAAATTGGAGGTAAACACTCCACTGTTGGATGACTGTTAGATCATCCAATCCAGCAAAAAGCAGACCCCAAAATTCAGCTGACTTAAACTTTTCCTTCAATTCCATTCTGATCATCTGCACAATGCATTGCATTATTTGTGTTCCCCCTTCACGAGAATGACGGACACCTCTGACATTCACTCCTAGTATCTACAATAAAGCAATATCTTCATCATAGGAAGATGTGGGAGGTGTGTGTTTAGCCTTAAGAAAGACCATGAAAAAAACTTTACAAAAAGTGTGTCGTGGTTCTTTATTCACTCTGTTTTGCCATCTAGCAAATGGGCAACTGGACTTTTTATTTTGACAAGCATGCTCCTTAGCAACAGCATTTAATACATTCATATGATCCTTACTCTTTTCATGCTTACGAAATGCTAGATGACCATATACAGTGCCTATAGGGTCTTCACTATCAAAGTCTGGTCTTCACTACACAGGTTTATGGATGTGTGCCATGCCTCGATCAAAGGAGATTCCTGAGGACCTCAGAAAAAGACGTATTGATGCTCACTAGACTGTAAAATTTTACAAAACCTTTTCTAAAGATTGACCTTCACTAATCCACTGTGAGGCAGATGAAATGCAAATGGAGGAAATTCAGCTTATTGGAAATTCAGTTTAATTGGGTTCTGGATATGTTTATCTCGTTTTAGGACTTAATTAACTTATAACTAACTTTTTAATGAATTTTTAAACAGTTTGCTTATCTTAATTTGTGTGAAACTATCTTAAAACCAGAGCTACTAGACAAGATAATTCCTCTTAATTTAAGAATTGTCATCATTAAATTGTCTCATTAAAATGAGACAAAGCATTTAAACTTAAAACAAGACTATTAAAATCAAGATCATGCATACATATTGTCAACAATTATTTATTCAAATGAAGACTCTTGTAACACACAGTAGTTACCATGCAAAAACAAAGCAAAATCATTACTTGCTGCTTCTCAAAATACCAGGCAACAGAGTTTATAGATGCTGAAAAGCTCCTTGATCGTATGTCATATTATCCAGTCAGTTTCAGAAACAGTGTGTATGTATTGACAAAATATAATCTGGAAGATGTCATTGCACTTAAAACTGGAAATTAAAAACCATACTGGATAATTGGAAAGAGTGTGGTGACTTAATACGGCAGAGTCTTATAATTTGTTGTTAGGTTGTAAATAAATGTGTTGGTGTTGACATAAAACAAGCATTTGGAATAAATAATACTAATGAACAAGTCCTAAGTGTGATTATTGAGCATTTTTTACTGGGCAACCATAAAACCAGTTGCTATAGCTAAAACAAAGTCTTAAAAGATACAAGGCTGGCCTCAAATGATGCCTGTGATGGTATATGAGCTTAATTTGCAGGTAAAATAACTAACTTTAAGCTTTGTAAGAAACTAAGTAAGAAAAAAACTGAGTAAGAAAAAAAAGATAAATAATCTTAAAACAATCGTAATAATCTTACACATAATACTCTTGCATAGTATTTTATTCTTAAAATAAGATCAATAAGATTGTAAGTCTTGACCAAATGAGGACTTTTTGCAGTGCAGATGCTTCCCTAACAACCAGACTAAAAAATTTATGTACACCCTGTATGTGGGTGCACATAAACGTTTTAGTTATAATTACTGTTCATCATTACTGAGTGAGTGTTACTAAATCCATTTCGTCAAGAGGTTCAGGTGACTAATAAGGTAATAAGCACCTTTTTAATTTTTTTACTGCTTGTTTTTATGTCAAAATATTGTTTGAAGATATGCACAGAAGCACTGCTATTTCCTAAAATAACAAGCACACAGCAAGTAAATAATTTCCACTTCTCTATACATACAGACATATAGACATAGGTTAGACATATGAAAGATGAACTTTCACTGTTTTTTTAAAAAAAATTTTTATTTGCCACTATTTGATTTAATTGTGAAAATATGAAGTGACATGACTTGGACACATGGAAGTGCCAGTTCCATAGAGTTAATTGAATTACCATAGCCTTCCTGTCAGCTTGAACCGGTTAACCGTTCTCCAATTACCTCTTTTATAAACAAGCTGTTTCAGCAAGCATAACTGCAGCCAGCTGGATGTTTTTTGTTTGTTGCATCATTTTGTGTAGACATCCCAGGCAATCAGAGGATTTTGAAATACTCAGACCAGTCCACCTGGCACAGGATTGGTTGCAAAATTTTACTGGGTGGAAGAATTTGGTTTAAGTTTTTTCTTAGGTTCTGTAAAACCATTCTTTTTATTTCAAACCCACATTGAATGTGTGTTTCCAAAATCTCTCTCTTTTTTTTTTTTTTTTTTTTTTTTTTTGTCTCATCTGACTGTAGAACCTAGTTCCAGTCAAAGCTGTATTAGTGGATAGATGAAAGATTTTCTTCAGCACTCCAAAGAGTTTATTGGCGTGCAGGTGCCAAGCACTTTAGGGCCTTTAAGGACATGCGTAAAAACATATAACTTAATATCAAGCCTATAAGCACCTAAATCAGAGAAAAAGCAAGAAAATTTTAAGAAATATATGGTAAATTACCATAAAGAAATAGCATTTTTAATCAATTAAACTGTTATAGCAGCATCTATTGTCCAACTTACATTAAATTTTGCATGCTTTTTAAGAATCATGTATGTTGCATGTGCTTACTTAATTTCATGTAGTGTTGAGTTTTAGGAGTTTTTGACTTTTAGGTAGACTAAGCCACACTTATTTTTGTAAATAACTCTGCTAGTACTATCTAAATAAAAATGTTCAACATATTTTTTTGATTAATTATTGACCTAGAGAGTCTGGAGAATTGTAGTACACTGGTTTTGTTGTGATGGAGTAAAAAACTTAGGACTAGTGCACAAAAGTGTTTTTTCTTTTTTTTTTTTTTTAAATAATCTCAAATATTTAATGAACAGTTTGATTGACATCAGTGGCTCATGAGGCAAAGTTGTTCAGAATGAGGGGAGCTAACATATGATATGAATACTGTGTGCACATAATATACAATAATTCATGCACATGCAGTGTGGTAGCATCTCCCAGCAGCCAATTTTTTTTTTTGTCAAATTTTGCACAGTCCTCTGGGGCAGGGAGTCAAACAAGCCCACCAAATTTTGTCGTGATTGGCCTTCATTAACCTTGTCTAATAGCTGCTGAACATTGATTGGCTGATGTTGGCCATGTTTTTCAAGATTCATAACTGTCCTCGTAGACACTGATGGGACCTTGGACACTTGCAAGCTTTCAAGTAGATTGGTACAATGGTTCCATATTTAGTGCCAATTTCATGTTTTGTCTTATTATAGCACAACATGGCCAGGCTTCACCATTTCGTGCATGTGACCTCAGATTGAGCCCATACAAGTTTGCCAGTGTGCCAAGTTTGGTGAAAATATCTCATTCCATTCAAGGGTTATAGCCATTTCAGTAAAAATGGCCACTCCATGACCTCTTCAAAGGTTTTTGAATGCCATTATGGCGATGAATTGAAAGTTCAACTTTTTTTTTGATAATTATGGATCTAAGGAGTCCGGGTTTATTTTGATCGAGGGAAAAACCTAGGACTAGTTTACTAAAAGTATGTTTTTTAAGTAATTGCAAATATTTAATGAATGATTTGACTGACTCCTGACTGGTTCTTGAGGCGGAGTTGTTCAGAATAAGGAGCTCCATCAAACGGAATGAATTACTTGTGTTTGTGTGAAACACTGCAGTATGTAAAATGCTTTATGTGCATGAAAAAATTTATAGCGCCCCCAGTGGCTGATTAGTTTCAATTTTCTCACAGACCTCTGGAGCCAAGAGTCAAGCAAGTCCAACAAGTTTCGTTCTGATCGGCCTTTGTTAACCTTGTCTAATAGATGCTGAAAATTAATTGTCCGATGGCAGACTTGTTTTTTGAGATACGTGTCTATCCGCATAAATATTGATTGGACCACTGACAAAGACACTGCATGCAAATTTTCACGTCAGAACCACTGGTTCTGTAGTTAGGGCCAATTTCATGTTTTTTTTCCTGTTATAGCGCAACTGGTGACACTCAGTTTTACGTGTCCTCAGGTTGGGCCCTTACATAAGTGTGTCAATTTTGTTGAGAATATCTCATTCCGTTCAAGAGTTATAGCCATTTATGTAAAAGTGTCCATGCCCATTTCAAACGTTTTGATGTGCCTTCGCGAGGTTAAACGTTCAACATTTTTAAATAATTATTGATAATGAGACTCTAGAGGATCTTTCTGAACTGGTTTGGTTCCAAGTGGACGAACGGCCTAGGACTACTTCACAAAAGTAGTTTGTGCAAAAAATTCAGTTTGGCGGAAATTTTTTAATGGTGGAAATGAAAGCGGAGATATACATTATGATCACCTTGACCCAAGGACAAGACACTTGAGTTTGTGTCAAATGGTTCAAATGTTATGGCCATTTTAGGAAATATTTTTTGTTTTGATCACTGTAGCATCACCATGTGGCCAAAAGGAGTGAGACATTGCGTCGTTGTTGACCGATGGAGTACTACGAACCCTCAAAGTTTCTGATCTCTAGGACTTACAGTTTGGTCTGCACGATCAGTTTTAGGGCAGAATAATAATAATATTTAAACGCTGCGAACAACATTTTCAGGGGCCAAGCACCCAGACTCTGTGAGCCTCCCATTCACAGACGCACTACAATTGTTGCATAAGCAATCACAGGAAAGCAGAGCCATAACTATATGCAAAGGGATTCAAGAGTGATTTGTAGTTTCACGCAATTGCCAGTCCGTTATGGGACAATGGTTTTGAATATCATAGTTCCTTTAATAGTATTTGTTTAGACAGGTCTCAAGATAATATTAGCCAAATTTGATGAAGATGGGATAAAATTTGGAGGAGTAGCAAAAATGGCACTGAAATGGAAGCATTTCGTCATGTTACTGTCACTTTTGACCAGTAAGTGGCACTGTCACGATAATTGTTGCATAGCCTCAGGGCATGGTCTTGAAGATGAAAATGATTTGTGTCAGTGTGCAAGGTCATTGCTAAGATACAGCCTCACATACTGTTTGACAGCTTTGCCGTCAGATTTGCTGGCACATTACAGGCAAACTAATTGGAATATCAATATTCTTTTGATAATCTTTGTCCAGGTTGGTCTGAATATGATGTATGCCAAATCTGGTGTTGATTGGACTTAATTTGCAGGAGGAGTAGCAAAAAAAAAACAGATTTTGACAAAATCCAAGATGTCACAAAATCTAATTAATTAGATTATTAATTAGAAAATCTAATTAAAAATTGATGGCATAGGGTGTGTCGATCTTGTCTCAACCCAGGAAATCCAGGGATGCCTGGCTTTTGGCTACACGGTTCAAAAGTTATGACCATAAACATACTTCCAAATTAGGCCCAAATTTGATCGATGGTGGTGCTAGAGTGTTGGTAGCATTTGGCCCAAATTTGTTCAGAATGTTCTGTAGACCCTCCCCAGTCAGTGTGCCAAATTTCACAACTTTTTACCATAGACACCTTAGCCAGAAGAAGAAGCAGAAGAAATATAATGTGAAAAGGTAGAATAACGATAGGGTGCTTAAGCATCTTTGGTGCTTGGCCCCCTAATAATAATAATAATAATAATAATAATAATAATCCTTACAAAAACAATAGGGTTTCAGCACTTTATGCTTGAACTCCTAATAAAAATCCTTAAAAAAGTTGCATGTAGTTCACAAGAATTTTTATGGGTTACAATAACTGTGACAAAATTTCAGTGGGTTCCAGTAACTGTGACAAAATTAAAATTTAAAAATGTTCCTTTTTTTTTATTAAAAAAACAAACAAACAAACAAAAAAAAACTTGTTTTTACCAAGGGTGTCAATTCTGAAACTGACTGTAACTGGAACTACTCTTTAATAGATACATCTGTACATTCATACATAAATCTGTTTATTTACAAACAATCACAAAGCATCTTCATAAACAATTTAACTGTCACCACCAAATAGAACGAAAAAGTTCTTAGAGTATAATACTATATAATACTAATATAGTACTTCTGTATTTCAGGAACGTGTATTCTATAAAGTAATATAGCTCCTAAAATCTGAATGATTACGTGACCAGAAGATTTATATTGAAAGATATTTCAATATAAACTTAATGTGTTTCAGGGTGGATGATTCCTTTGAGTTTACACACAGTGTATATATCATCTCAGGGAGTTTTTCCTTGCCACTGTCACCTCTGGCTTGCTCATTAGGGATAAATTTATAAATATACAAGCTTAAAATTTATATCCTGAATTTGTGTATTTCTGTAAAGCTGCTTTGTGACAATGGCCGTTGTTAAAAGTGCTATACAAATAAAATTGAATTGAATGGATTTTAGATTTGGAGACATGAAGGCGTGTACTTGGTCCACAGCAATGTTTAGGTAGTTGGTACCCGTCAAAGCAACGAGTCAAAGTAGGTGGAACTACTGCTTATTGTTACATTTGGGTCTTATCTGAAATCTCCCTTCCCTTGTAGCGCCAGAGCAGTAGGTTCGGGAGCACTACAGTGTGGATTAAATTCCGGTGCCTCCACATGAGGGTGCAATCATAAAACCAAGTGAAATTAAATTACAAACAACTTATCAAATAAGAAGGTACAGACCGTAAATTAACAACCTGAACAGCAGCTTTGAGTCTCAGCACATTCATTACACAAGCAAAAATGCAATGGACATGTGCAGGTCCACATGAAAACAGATGAAAACAGTTTCAAAATATCTCCATGTTTCAAAAAGCTACACACTGGAAAAAAATGCTATTTTTGTGTGGCTAGGAAGCCAAAATCCAAAGAAAAAACTGTTTTCAAAAATGCCCATATATGTATTGACGGGGCTAAGCAGCTTTAACCTATCTGTCCAACAAAATCAGTGCCTTCTTAAAATAAAATAGAGCTTTGGGGGAAAAACTGAGTGTTTTAAACGGAGACATATTTGTTGAACTGAAAAAATTTCTTCATGCTAACATTCTGTCAGTGGATTTAGTGAGAGAAGGTATTTGCTCATGTCTCAACGCTCACTGAACATGTGTGCTCTTATTTCTTTGACATAGCAGCAACAATTAGGACTGGATTGGGGATTCTGTTCCGGATGCAACAACGTCAGGCCACCCCACAGTTAAGGCACAAGAAGAACCCCTAGAGTTGTCCCGTGATAGGATACTGAAGAGGTGTCTCCGGCAGAAGTATGTATGTTGTTGACCTCTGGCCCTCCTTGTGTAAAGAATATCCTGAACTCACTACAGTGGCAATGAAAATACTGCTCCTCTTTCCTACTGCTTGTGTTTGCAAGTCATTGTTCTCTGCACTGACTGCAGTGAAGAACACTGCTTGACTGCATTCTGAGAATGGTCTATAGATTTGCTTGTTGTCCACCTCACCAAGAATTGAAAAACCATTAAATTCTCAATAAATTCTTCTTGCTAGGCCAGTGTGTTAAAATGTTATTAAATACAAATATAGCCACATGTTTGAAGCTGATGTAGCACAACAGTTAACTTAGCTACCATTCTGCTATTGCTGTTAACCTGTGGCTAAAAAGAGTTGAAATAACTTTAATGTTGTTACAGTTATATAATCATAATCAGAAACGTATTTGGCTGGTTATCTGGTTTTGGTTTTAAATTATGCTATCTTCGTTAAAAAGGAAAGAATAAAAACAGTAAATGAAAGTGAATAGGCTGAGGTGTAATATGCCTGACCTTTGAACATTTGGACAAAACGGAGCAGGCACAGTTTCTCTCTGTGACTCAGACATGCTCACATCCTTAACCTCAATCCTGAGAAATTCTCCAACATCTCTTTGGGTTTAAGGCAGATGCAAACCTTTGCAAGTTTCTAGTTTATTAGTTGTTAGATTAGTATACTTAATAATCTGGTATCATGGACTATGATAATGACTAATATCATTAGTCATCGGGGGCAGTCGTGGCCTAATGGGGGCAGTCGTGGCCTAATGGGGGCAGTCGTGGCCTAATGGGGGCAGTCGTGGCCTAATGGATAGAGAGTCGGACCCAAAGGTGAACCTGAAGGTTGTGGGTTTGAGTCTCAGGTCCGGCAGGGATTGTAGGTGGGGGGAGTGAATGACCAGCGCTCTCTTCCACCCTCAATATCACGACTGAGGTGAGACCCTTGAGCAAGGCACCGACCGAACCCCCAACTGCTCCCCGGGTGCTGCAGCAAAAAAGGCTGCCCACTGCTCCGGGTGTGTGTTCACAGTGTGTGTGTTCACTACTGTGCGTGTGCACTTGGATGGGTTAAATGCAGAGCACAAATTCCGAGTATGGGTCACCATACTTGGCCACAAGTCACTACACTTCACTTCACTAATAAACTTGCAGGTAACAATAGCATACTCTAAATACTACAAACACCAGCAATATACATTTAAAAATCATGGCTGTTCAACATCGTACAATTGTTCAATAGCCATGATTTTTAGATGTATATTGCTGGTGTTTGTAGTATTTAGAGTATGCTATTGTTACCTGCAAGTTTATTAGTGAAGTGAAGTGTAGTGACTTGTGGCCAAGTATGGTGACCCATACTCGGAATTTGTGCTCTGCATTTAACCCATCCAAGTGCACACGCACAGTGTATTGGTTAGTCATCCTTACCAGTTACACACACACTGCTTCATAAGGATGAAGCATGTTTGGCATGTTTTAGTTGTTTTCTCTTTCTAAGGAAAGGTCCTTAGAAAGAGAAAACAACTAAAACATGCCAGTTACATGTCTGTAATACCCACCTTTCTGTACTGAATTACTGTGAATGTGTAGAATTCTAGTATTCAGTAAGTTATTGTTTATTAACTATTTGATGGACATAATAGTTGTTAAGCAGTTAGGAAGGGAGACTTTATTGTCCTACACCCTAACCATAATAAATGGCACAGTGTGTTGGAAATATAGCAGGGTCCGAAATGTTGAGTATTGATAAAAATGTTGAGCTAATAAAAACTGTTTTCTTTGCCACATATTAAAACATATTATTTTGCGAAGACGATTGCATTCTACATCAAGTCAATAAATAAAAAAAAAAGTAATTTAATCAAAATAGTAGTGGCAATACTGATGATGATTGGGGGACTGGTGTGATTAAATGTGAGATGTTAGTTGTTAAGACTTTTCCAACTGTCCTTTATGGAAAATTTAACATCCTGCCCTTACAACTCATGCATACATTATGTAATCATCCTGGGACAGTTAGTCTACTTGTTAGTAGCATCAGAACTGCCTTCTTCAGCAAGGACAAAAGTGGGGTGTGAGACTTCTGATTGTTTTTCTCCTATGATTTTTCTCTGTCTTGTAATCATGCTTCTAACAGACTGTTTTGTTTGAACAGGACTGGATGAGCCTAGACATGAGGAAAAGTGGAGCCAACAAGTACTGAAATTGAGTATCCTCTCTCCACATTGGGAAAATCCCTAACGTCGACTTCATGGCCTTTTGAATTGCTGTGATTGCTGTTGTCCATCTCTACTGTTGACTTGTATATTGGTGGAGTAGCAGTGGGTAGCAACAATGCACAAGAGCGCTGTGCTGTGAGGAGAGAGAGAGAGAGACATGAGGACGTGGACAGGCTCCTGGCGCTGGATCATGCTAGTGCTGTTGGCATGGGGCACCTTGCTGTTCTACATTGGCGGGCATCTGGTGCGTGACAATGAACAGCCTGAGCATCCCAGCCGTGAACTCTCCAAAATCCTAGCTAAGCTCGAGAGACTCAAGCATCAGAATGAGGAGCTGCGACGCATGGCTGAGACGCTCAGGTCAGTCCAGGCCTTTCTAAACTTTCTATGCTTGTTGTGTCCCTTTTCTGTTTTTTTTTTTTTTTTTTTTTTTTCTCCCTCGCTTTTCTTGTAATTCCTACAAAAGTCACGGATTCATGGTTAGTCACTGTGTATGAACGGACAGTTACCTCACCACTGACTTTTTCAAAACACAGATAAAATGCATTTGTCCATTTTCTTGCATACCTTTTTTTTTTTTTTTTTTTTTTTTGTGATCATGTTCCTTACTCCAGTGGTTTTCATTCTTGTTGTGTTTGGCTGCGATTCCCCCCCAAAAATTTGCAACCTCCTCTTTGGGAAACAGAACAACTAAAAACCCTGTTGAAACTGTGCACAGCAGTTAGTCACACAGACCAGTTAGTCACACTGCCCACTTATACTGCACAGAGCAACACACTAGACTGCACAGCACAACCCCTGAGTGGCACAGCATTGATCAGTTTACATGCACGACTCAATGGGCAGCGTGGAACGGACCAATTTCAACCACAATATGTGCGCAGCACAGTGAGCAGCGAAGTGTGACCTGAAGTGATTAGTCACTTGCCATGCTTTTGCCATTTTTGTGTTACTTTTTACTTGTACACTGTAAATTTTTTTTTTCTTTGAAATACCGGTAAAGTCTTGGCAGCAGAGATGCCAGCAATATACTGTAATTCTACAGTATTCACTCTCTGAAACTACTTTACAGCCTATTGCTGTAAAAATTAAATACAGTATATTTCTGTATTTTTTTCAGTTTACACTGAATACTGGTTCAGTTTACATTGAATACTGATAGCAGTGATGCCAGCAATATACTGTAACTCTACAGTATTCATACTGTGAAATTTCTTTACAGCCTATTGCTGTAAAAATTAAATGCGGTACATTTCCATGATTATTCCAATTTACAGTAACATTCTGGTTAGGGGGATGCCAGTAGATTACTTTGAATTTGCACTGTTTATTGTAGAAAGGCATAATTGATAATACAATCACTCAGTTTAACAATTTAGAAAATCTAGGTTATCAATCTTCACTGCAATTAGCAGTAGAACATTACTACTAGCAGTAGACAGTTATCATGGCATCTGTCTGTATATAGTTCAATGGAGTTTTGATTTATTTCCTCAGTGTGGGAATCTAAACTTAATAAAAAACTTGATCTAAAAAAAAAAAAAAACTATAAATATGTTATTCTGAAAAATCTGTTAAATAAGCAATAAACAATTTAGAAAGGATATAAATCAAAATAAGTTTTTATTTAAAAAGTTAGTGTGAACATAAATTCAGCTAGTGTAAAAAAACAAAACAAAAAAGACGTGTTGGACGACCCAAGAAACAAGCCAAACAGATTTTGAGTAACAAAATAAAAACTGCCTAATGTCTGCTTGAATAAACTAAAATTCTTAGACTGTATGTCAGAGTTTGCACCTTACAAAACATAAAAACACCTGAGACCTAGTTGAAACTCCTTCCAAAGTTTTGTTGTATGTGATTTATCTTGAAATTGAAATTGAATCAAACAACTGGCCTGAATGCCAAGGCAACTAATACAGAGGAAATAAGCATTTAACTTAAGAATCCTGTGAGGTACAGTTATGTTCTCTCAAAAAGCAATTTAAAATATGTACAATATCTAAATTTACTGCAAAGTGTTTTCTGCTGTCTGTATATCTGAAAATATACATCAGTCTGAGCATTGTGAAAATAATGCATCATTAGCAACATTAGGAAATCAAACTGCACTATTAAAACCATTTTGAAAATATACATCAATAAGAACATTTTGAAAAGTTGCATCAATAGCAACATTTGGGCCATTGCTCTAACTGTGCTAG
This sequence comes from Pangasianodon hypophthalmus, assembly GCF_027358585.1. Taxonomy (NCBI): domain Eukaryota; kingdom Metazoa; phylum Chordata; class Actinopteri; order Siluriformes; family Pangasiidae; genus Pangasianodon; species Pangasianodon hypophthalmus. The sequence goes on along the minus strand of NC_069719.1, from coordinate 23,131,779 downwards.
ATATATATATATATATATATATATATATATATATATATATATATATATATATATATATATATATATATATATGTATACTAACCTAATAACCTAATCAAATGTACATTCAAATCTCCTGGATTGCTACCTGTCAGATAGGCCCCAGTTTGTGCGATTGGGGGCCTCTCTGTCTAACACGGTGGTCAGTAACAGAGGAGCACCTCAGGGGACTGTCCTGTCTCCATTTTTGTTCACTTTGTACACCTCAGACTTTCAGTACAACTCTGATTCATGCCACCTGCAGAAGTTTTCCGACGACTCTGCAGTGGTAGGATGTATTAGGGATGGACAGGAGTCGGAGTACAGGACTCTACTGGATAACTTTGTGGACTGGTGTACTAAGAATGACCTACTCCTAAATGTGACAAAGATCAATCAGATGGTGGTGGACTTTAGGAGGACTAAAACATTGACTAAGCCCATAACCATCATGGGTGAGGATGTTGAAATTGTTAACAACTACAAGTATTTGGGTGTACACTTAAATGACAGACTGGACTGGAGGACCAACACTGATGCTGTGTACAAGAAGGGAATGAGCAGACTCTATTTTCTGAGGAAGCTCAGAGCTTTCAATGTATGCAACAAGATGCTGGAGATCTTCTATCAGTCTGTAGTGGCAAGTGCCATTTACTGTGCTGTGGTCTGCTGGGGGGGCAGCATCAGTGCCAGGGATACCAGCAGGATTAACAAGCTTATTCGCAAGGCTGGATCTATCATTGGACACAAACTAGAGACGTTTGAGTCAGTGAGGAACAGGAGGTCACTGAACAAACTGCTCTCCATCATGGACAATCCGTCTCATCCACTCTACAACACACTACAGAGTCAGCGGAGCTCATTCTCCAAAAGACTCATTCAAATTCATTGTCACAGAGAACGTTACAGGAGTTCATTCTTACCATTCGCAATAACATTGAACAACAGCTCACCTGTGTGTGACAGATGATAACACTTTCAGATGATAACACTTTCACATTACACTACTACAAGGAAGCTATCATTTAGAAAGCTGTCATTATATTCTACATTCTCAAGGTTCTTCATATTCATCATTATTCACTACCAGTTTTCACAAGTGTACTTATGTAAATACTGATGTAAATCTGGTTAAATCTACAACTGTGTTCCATATCTGCACTACTACATTTAATTTAACTTATTGTATTTTATATTTTATATTTTGTGTGTTTCTTTTTTTTGGGAATGAGCAGACTCGTACGTCTATGTGTACGTATTGTATCTTGCTACTGACCATGCTGCTGTAACACAAGAATTTCCCTCATGGGATCAATAAAGTCTATCTATCTATCTATCTATCGATCTATCTATCGATCTACCTATCTATCTATCTAATATGGAGTCGCCCTGGCCCGGAGGCAGAAAAGCAGCCCCAGACCTTCACATTTCCACCACCATGCTTCACTGTTGAGAGGAGGTTCTTTGCCTGGAATTCAGTGTTGGCTTTTCTCCAAACATGGCGGCTTTGATTATGACCAAATAAATCTATTTTGGACTCATCTGTCCAAAGAATGGACTTCCAAAAGGCCTCTGGTTTGTCCAAATGCTCTGTGGCAAAGTTGAAATGGGCAGCTTTGTTCTGATTGTAGACACATGTACATTTACCCCAGATGCTGCCAGAGAGGTCTGCAACTCTCTAGAGGTGATGTGTGGGTTGGCCTTTCCCTCATTTATTAATTTCTGGTGCTTCTTGATGATAGTTTTGATGGGCGTCCACTTCTAGGCAGAGTTGTGGTCATGTTGAATGCCCTCCATTTGTAGATGATTTGTCTTACAGTGGATGGATGGAGTTGGAATCTCTTGGAGATGGTCTTATAGCCTTCTCCAGACTGATGGGCTGTCACCACCTTCTTCCTGATGTCCTTGGATATCTCCTTTCCTCTTGGCATTGTTTGACTCCTTGGCACTACAGTGGTTTGGTTGGTTTCCTCTCTCTTATAATCAGTGTTGCCTAACCACCTTCCTATGGATGTCTAATTTGATTGGTCTGCTTAACTGATTAATTAAGCACCCAAATGTGTTTCACCCGAATCTCTTACCCACTTGACTTTACCAATGCAGCTGGGGCTTCACTTACTTTTGCACATACAATAATTCAATCTTTCGTGTAGTTTTTTGGCTACTCACAAAATTTCCTCTAAACAAACATATGCAACTGATCAACATACATCTGACATTTAATTTATAAAAAGCAGGTGATGATAAAATAAGAAAATCATGGTAAAACAATGGAAAACTCTGAACAGCTCAAGGGGTTCACAAACTTTCAAGCGGCACTGTATATCACTGCAGTATTGCGCTGTTTGTTCATTAAAATTAAACTGTTACCAATGCACATTGCAGCCTGCATGCAAATCTCCTTTGAAGCCTGAAAAACAGCTAACACACACAGAGGGAAGTGTGTCAGTTAGCGTCTATTTAGGTGTCCTTGTACTTGCTGTTTTAATGGGACGGAAGATTAACACTCACTGGACAACAGGCTTTCAACACGCCATTTTGAGTCCTGCTCGGAGACGCAGCTTCAATGGATGTGCATGTAGTGTGGGCGGGTGTGTTTTGCACAGCAAAAAAAGAAACATTACTATGTTATAACATTTAAAGAGCTCTACAGTAGCTTTCAAACAACACCAAAGGCCACAGAACTTGGGCATTTTAGCTGCTATGGCGCTCATTATGTTTTAATCAGTCATTTTCAAGTCAATCATGAAGCACATTGAGATGCATTTTATGTATGAAAGGTGCTTTATACACTCACCATCCACCTGTGCACTTGCACATTCATGCATAAAATCATACAGATACAGGCCAAGAGCTTCAGTTAATGTTCACATCAAATTTCACAAAGTTCACATTTACTGGAACAGCCAGGCAGTAAGGCATTACAATAATCCAACCTAGAGGTAACAAAAGCATGAACTAATTTTTCTGCATCATGTAGTGACATTATATTTCTTATCTTAGCAATATTTCTGAGATGAAAGAAAGCAATCCTAGTAATATTATCTGCATGAAAGCCTGGAGTCAATAATCACACCAAGTTCTTTTACTGCTGCACATGATGGAACAGAAAGGTCATCCAGAGTTGCTAGGTAATCAGAAAGCTTACTTCTAGCTGTATGTGGTCCTAGTACAAGTACTTCTGTCTTGTCAGAATTAAGTAAAAGGAAGTTAATAAGCATCCAGTGTCTAATGCCTTTTACACATTCCTCAACCTTATTAAGCTAGTGTCTGTCATCTGGCTTTGCTGAAACATACAACTGTGTGTCATCAGCATAACAGTGGAAGCTACTACCATTTTACGAATAATTTTGCCTAGAGGTAGCATATGTAAAGAAAAGAGCAGTGGGCCTAAAACAGAACCTTGCAGAACACCAAACTTTATCTTAGTATTCGTAGAGAAGTGACCATTTACATCTACAAACTGATAACGATCAGTCAAATAAGACCTGAGCCAGGAGAGGGCATACAACATACAACAACGCATACAACATTTTCTAGTCTATCAAGGAGAATAGGATGATCAGTGGTATCAAAAGCTGCACTAAGTTCAAACAACACAGGCAGGGAGACACAGCCCCTGATCAGAGGCCAATAGTAGGTCATTTACCACTTTAACCCGCACTGTCTCTGTGCTATGATGAGGCCTAATTCCTGACTGATACATTTCATGAATGTTATTCCTATGTAGGTATGAGCATAACTGCTAAGCTATAACCTTTTCTAGGATCTTAGAGATAAAGGGGAGGTTTGATATTGGCATATAGTTGGACAACTGACAGGGTTTGAGATCAGATTTTTTAATCAGGGATTTAATAAGCGCTAGTTTAAAAGATTTAGGTACTGAATGCGAGTAAAGTCCATGTGTCTGTTTACCTTTCAAATGCTGTCCAAGAAACTAGAAGGAGCTAACTGGAGGTTTGGAGTGCTGATTGGTGGTGGGTACAAGTAGTAAAATGACTTAAAATTTATAAACAAATTTTGCTTTAAACAAAATTACAAAATAGAAACAGTCCTACGGCTTATGGTTTACCAGCCAGTGAGTCATACTTTGTCAGTGTGGTTTTGTGTTTGTGTTTCTGGTGCTTATGCAGTGCAGTGTTAGTGTGGATTAGTACAATGCCTCTTGCTCCTCTCTCTCAGGTTGCCAGAGGGTCAAGCTGATGCAGACACTGGAGCTGCAGGGAAGCTCCACAGCCTGGAAGAGCAGTTACTCAGAGCCAAAGAACAGATCAACTCTTACCGCAGTCTACCTGTTGATGGTGAGAAACACACATTACATTTTGTTACATTTTGCCATTATATGTACAGTTGAGGTCAAAAGTTTACATCCCCCTTTCAGAATCTGCAAAATGTTAATTATTTTACCAAAATAAGAGGGATCATACAAAATGCATGTTATTGTTTATTTAATGCTGACCTGAATAAGATATTTCACTTAAAAGATGTTTACATATAGTCCACAAGAGAAAATAATAGTTGAATTTAAAAAATGACCCCGTTCAAAAGTTTAAACTGGAGATGTGTGCATTTTTCTTATTTTTCCTAAATATCATATTTTTTACCTTTAGTACTGCCCTTCAGAGGCTACAGAAGTTAGTTACATGTTTCCCAGAAGACAAAATAAGTTAAATTTACCCTGATCTTCAAATTCAAAATGTTTTCACCCCCCGGCTCTTAATGCATGGTTTTTCCTTCTGGAGCATCAGTGAGCATTTTTATAAATTCAACTATTATTTTCTCTTGTGGACTATATGTAAGCATCTTTTACGTGAAATATCTTATTCAGGTCAGCACTAAATAAACAATAACATGCATTTTGTATGATCCCTCTTATTTTGGTAAAATAATTAACATTTTGCAAATTCTGAAAGGGGGATGTAAACTTTTGACCTCAACTGTAGATTAGTAACACACCCACGCACTTTCCCATATGCACATGTTTAGTCACACATGTTTAGTTAGAGGTTAGAATCTAATTTGATTTGGGGCATACTGGAGCTCTTTTACCATCAAAATTAATACATCACAGATTGGTATGGTGAATAATGGGATATCTGTGTCCTGCTATCAGAGTATGCGAGCAGAGGTGGAAATCTGACAGAGCTTTGCCTTTCCTTGCAGGACTTTCCTTCTTTCGCTCATCATTATGCAAAAATCGTTCAATGCATATTTTACTAAATGTAAATAATGTATTTTTTGGGGGAAACTCAAGTAAATGAAATAAAGCCAGAAATATTTTGATGATGGTGCAGTGGTGCAGGCCATCTGCTCCTTTCATTGAAAAACTCACAGTGGTCCACTGCAAGTTAATCCACTGCATTGTGCTCACATCTGTAATGTCACCAGTCACAGAAATGAATTCAGTGAGTTCACATACCTTATTTGTTTCACATGTGCATTTTTAATATATATTAAATACAATACATATTGTAATGGATTGTACATATTCATACAATACAATCCAAAGAGTCAAAAATGGTGGGTAAAAACAGTGGGTAAAAATTTTCTTATGTGAACTCTGTGTCAGGATGTTTTCTCTGTCTGTGACAGAATATCATTAAAGACACTAGGCTTGTGCGATATTAATTTTCCTTTTTAATATATTGTGATAAACAATTTAATAGTCCAGAACTGTTAGCCTAAAAAGACAGGAAATGAGCATTTTAGTTTTAAAGAAATTAGGGGAGGGCATAATAATTTTAACATCTGTGCAGCAGGGAACTGCGGCAATCAGAAATACTCGTCTGGATGGTAGATTTATAAGTGATTCTGCAACAATACACAGTAGACTGTTAAAAGAAATAATAGCGCATTGCAGTATAATCCCTTTACAAATTTGTTGTCTTATGTCCACAAATTGGTTGTCTAATTTCTGAATGACAATTTCTTTTTACAACTCCAGAAGAAAAATGAACATTCTTTTCGTCTCTTTCAAACACATTGCGAGTTTATTAAATCAACTAGGATCTCTAGTGCAGTATGTCAAGCCTCATTTGACCACCAAATTAACTTTATCAAAAGTAGTTTTTATCATCTTCGAACAGTTGCAAAAATCAAAGCACACCTCACTAATCAAGATATAAGAAGATGAATAAGGGGCAGTCGAGTCAAGGTCCGGCAGGGATTGTAGGTGGGGGGAGTGAATGACTAGCGCTCTCTCCCACCCTCAATACCACGGCTGAGGTGAGACCCTTGAGCAAGGCACCGAACCCTCAAACTGCTCCCCGGACGCCGCAGCAAAAAAGGCTGCCCACTGCTCCGGGTGTGTGTTCACTACTGTGCGTGTGCACTTGGACGGGTTAAATGCAGAGCACAAATTCTGAGTATGGGTCACTTCACATGGGTCACAAGTTACTTCACTTCACTTCAAGATAAGGTCATTTGTGCTTTCAGCTCTTCACAGTTGGAATATTGTAATTCCTTATACATAGTTCTAAATAAGTCAGCATAAATAAAACAGTCACCTTAAACTAGTTCAGAACACAGACTGCCTACTGGCACCAAGAAGCGGGTTCATATCACTACAGTTTTAACTTCTCGTTAATGTTGCCCTGTCCAATACAGGATCTGGTTGAAGGTTCTTTAATTTGTTTTTAAAGTTCTTAATGGTGTAGCCCCTCCCTACATTGTGGACCTGCTCTCTCTACACTCTGCTCCTAGGTCTCTGAGGTCTTCAGGTGAGTTACTCATGGTTGTTCCACGGTTTTAGTTGAAGAGTAAGGGTAACCATGCTTTTGCGGTCGCTGCATCAGGGCTGTGGAACAGCCTAGTCCTAAATATTAGGAGTGCCTTGTCAATGACCATTTTCAAATCAAAACAAACACACAACTTTTCATGCTTGTGTTTTGATATTTTCCTCTTTATTTTTGCTATTGTAATTATTGTTAGTATTATTACTATTTCTTCTCTCAGCATTATTTTTTTATCTATTGTGCCCTGTCTGTATTTTTAGTCTCTATTCTGTTATTTTATTCTTACGTACAGTCATGAGAAGTAGAAAGTACACCTAACAAAACAAAAACAACAGCAAAAAAAAAACCTCAACAGATTTCAAAATGTAGTCATTTCTTCCAAAAAGTAAAACAACATTCAGAAACCAGGTGGGAAAAAATAAGTGCACCCTATAATTCAGTAACATGCAGAACTACCTTTAGCAACAATAACTTGAAGTAATTTTCTTAGGAACTTCAGTGTGTCATATAGATTTGGAGATATTTTGGCCCACTGTTCTTTACAACATTGCTTCAGTTTATTGATGTGTTGGGCATTTGTTTATGCACAGCTCTCTTAAGATCCTGCCACAGCATCTCAGTGGGGTTGAGATCTGTCTTGACGTGAATTGGCCATTCCAACACCTTAATTTTTTAATTCTTTAGCCATGTTCGCTGGTGTGCTTTGGATCATTGCCCTGTTTCGACCGAGCTTAAGTTCCTGGGCAGATGGCATCAAATTTGTCTCAAGAATATTCTGGAGTGGAGTTAATCACGGTCTCAATGACTGCAAGTTTCCCAGATTTCGTGGCTTCAAAACAAGCCAAAATCACCCCTCCACCACCCTGCTTCACTTTTGGAATGAGGTGTTTGTGGTGATAACCTGTGTTTGGTTTTCACCAAACGTGGCACTGTGCCTGATGACCAGACATCTCCAACTTGGTGTCATCAATCAAAAGGATATTTTTCCAGACCTCTTGTGGTTTGTTCAGAAGCAATTTTACACACACAAGTTTTTGCACACATAAGTCCATTTTCTTTTTAGAGAGAATGGGCTTTTCCCTAGGTTTTTCCCCCCCTAGAATTGCTTCTCTGAGGTCATGGCTGATGTTCTTTCTTCTTGACGTGATGTAAACACACACCTGAGTGCTCTAGAACACCAAACTGCCAGAAATTCTGCTTTTATTTATTTATTTATTTATAGTTTCTGAATGTTGGTTTTTGGGAGATTAAAAAAAATCTGTTGTTTTTTTGCTGTCTGAGGTTATTTATTTGTTTATAGATGTTGGTGAGAACCACACAATTGTTGTTCAGGCTCTGATAAATTAAACCATAGAATTGAAAGAGGGTGTACTTTCCATGACTGTATGTACAGCACTTTGGGTGGCTGTTGTTTGAAATTTACTTTATAAATAAAACCTTGTTACTTACACATGATGGACTTTTTCTCTCTTGATGCTGTTCAGTGTTGAGTGGGAGAGAACAGGAGCGTGCCAGTCAAAAAAAAAAAAAAGAAAGAAACAGCCGGGCTTTAAAAAAAAATCACTTTCTAATTATCATCACCATTAACATTATGTACCAAGTGGTAGATTTGACACTTCACTGTAGGCCTTTTTACTCTTTTTGGGTCAAAATCTTTGTTTGTTTTTTACTTTCGGCCGAAACTTTTTGGCAACATCCCTACAGTAATGTGTGTGTGTGTGTGTGTGTGTGTGTGTGTGTGTGTGTGTATGTATGTATGTGTGTGTATGTGTGTGTATATATATATATATATATATATATATATATATATATATATATATATATATATATATATATATAATATTATGTATGTGTGTGTGCTATAACATTAAAACCACCTGCCTAATATTGTGTAGGTCCCACTTGTGCCACCAAAACAGCTCTGACCTGTCGAGGAATAGACTCCACAAAACCTCTGAAGGTGTGCTGTGGTATCTGGCACCAAGATGTTAGCAGCAGATCCTTTAAGTCCTGTATGTTGCTAGACGGGTCCTCCATGGATCGGACTTGTTTGTCCAGCACATCCCAGAGCTGCTTGATCGGATTGAGATCTGGGGAATTTGGAGGCCGCGTCAACACCTTGAGCTCTTTGTCATGTTCTCAAACCATTCCTGAACAATTTTTGCAGTGTGACAGAGCACATTATCCTGCTGAAAGAAGCCATTGCCATTAGGGAATACTGTTGCCATGAAGGGGTGTCTTTGGTCTGCAACAATGTTTAGGTAGGTGGTACATGTCAAAGTAACATCCACTTAAATGCCAGGACCCAAGGTTTCCCAGCAGAGCATCACATTGCCTCCACCCTCTTGCCTTCTTCCCATGGTGCATTCTGGTGCCGTCTCTTCCCCAGGTAAGCGACGCACACGCACCTGGCCATCCACATGATGTAAAAGAAAATGTGATTCATCAGACCAGGCCACCTTCTTCCATTGCTCCAAGGTCCAGTTCTGATGCTCACCTGCCCATTGTAGGCACTTTCGCTGGTGGACGGGGTCAGCATGGGCACTCTGCGGCTACACAGCCCCATACGCAGCAAGCTGCAATGCACTGTGCGTTCTGACATCTTTCTATCATAACCAGCATTAACTTTTTCAGCAATTTGTGCTGTAGTAGCTCTTCTGTGGGATCGGACCAGACGGGCTACCCTTCAGTGAGGTGTCAGTGAGCCTTGGGTGCCCATGACCTTGTCGCCGGTTAACCTGATCCTTACGCTTGCCTATTTTTCCTGCTTCTATCACATCAAATTTGAGAACATGTTATGTAACCTGTCAGTGGTTTTAATGTTATGGCTGATTGGTGTGTGTATGTATGTATGTGTATTTATATATATATATATATATATATAATGTCTGGAAGTTTTTGGACAATGACAGTTTTTGTGATTTTGCCTTTATACACCACCACAATAGATTTGAAATAAAACAATCAAGATTTGATCGAAGTGTAGACTTTCAGCTTTATTTTAAGAGGTTCCACAAAAATATGGCATTTATCATTTAGGAATTACAGCCATTTTCAAGAAAGTACCTCCATTTTCAGGGGCTCAAAGGTATTTGGACAAAGTGGCAAGGTTCAAGGTTCTTTATTTGTCACATACATTACTGTACATACGTGTGATGTATTAATGTAGTGAAATGTTTTTCCTTAGCGCCTCGTCCCACAGTGCAACTGTGATACATAAACAGAATATAGTAGAGCAGAATATAATAAAATCTGAATATGCTAAAAGAATATAATGAATAAAATAGAAAAATAAAATAGAATAAAATAGACTCTATTTGACAAACTATAGATGTTATATGTAAAAATATGTAGAAAGTTTTTAGCAGCTTGAAAAGAGTAATCTTAGCAGCTTTTTGAGAACGTAGTGTGCAAAAAAATGCAAGAGTTTTTGTTTGTCCATAGTGCAACCAATTGCGTATGTGTGTCTGTGTGTGAGGTAGTTGATATGCAGACTTCTCAAGTGTCCTCATTCAGTAGCCGGATTGCCTGAGGGTAGAAACTCCTCCTGAGTCTCTCTGTGTTGGTCCTCAGGATCCGGTAGTGCTTCCCTGATGGGAGCACTGAGAAGAGACTGTTCCCGGGGTGGTGAGTGTCTTTTACGATCCTCCTGGCCCAGGTCCTGCATCGCTGGATGTTGATATGTGTCATGCAGGGGAGAGAAGTCCTGATGGTCTTCTCCGCTGCCCTCACCACTCTGGACAGTACATTCTGGTCCTTGGCCGTGGTGCCTCTGAACCAGGTAGTGATGTTTCCGGTGAGAAGACGCTCCACAGCCCCAGTGTAGAAAGCCTTCAGCACCCTGTGAGATACCCTGAACCTGGCCAGACGCCAGAGATGGTAGAGGCACTGGTGCGCTCTTGTCGCAAAGCTGTATGTGTGTGTAGTCCATGACAGGTCTTCTGTGAGATGGACCCCAAGGTATTTGAAGCTGCTCACCGTCTCAACCTGCCTCAAATTCTGAGTTTCCTCCCTGGAGATGCTTTGCCAGGCCTTCACTGGAGCCACTTTCAGTTGCCGCTTGTTTGTGGGTCTTTCTGCCTTCAGTCTTGTCTTCAGTAAATGAAAAGCATGCTCTATTGGGTTGAGATCAGGCGACTGACCTGGCCATTGAAGAATATTCCATTTCTTTGCCTTCAAAAAGTCTTGAGTTGCTTTCGCAGTATGTTTAGGGTCATTATCCACCTGCACTGTGAAGTGGCGTCCTATCAGTTTTGTAGCATTTGGCTGAATGTGAGCAGAGAGTATAGCCCTATGCACCTCAGAATTCATCTTGCTACTTCTGTCAGCAGTCACATCATCAGTAAACACCAGTGAGCCCATTCCATTGGCAGCCATACATGCCCGTGCCATAACACTTCCTCCACCATGTTTGACATATGATGTGGTATACTTTGGATCATGAGCTGTTCCTTTCTTTCGCCATACTTTTCTCTTCCCATCATTCTGGTGCAAGTTAATCTTGGTTTCATCAGTCCAAAGAATCTTATTCCAGAACATGGGAGGCTTTTTTAGATGTTTTCTGGCAAAGTCTAATCTGGCTTTCCTGTTCTTGAATGTTACCAGTGGTTTGCACCTTGTCGTAAACCCTCTGTATTTACATTTATGAAGGCGTCTCTTGATTGTAGATTCTGACAATGGTATGCCTACCTTCTCCAGAGTATTCCTGATTTCTGTTGGGGTTATTCTTCACATTTACATTACATTACGTTTATGGCATTTGGCAGACGCCCTTATCCAGAGCGACTTACAATAGTGCTTTGAAGTCTATCAAAAATATATTCTGATATTGGCTCACCAGGTCACAAACTAGGAATACCATCAGTCCAAAACTCTGTTGGGGATATTTTTTTTTTTTTTTTTTTTTTTTTTTTTTTTAAATGTAAAAGTGCTAACTTAAGTACTTTATGAAGAGGTAAGACTTTAGATGTCGTTTGACGACTGCCAGTGACTCAGCTGTTCGGACATCTAGGGGAAGTTCATTCCACCACCTCGGTGCCAGAACAGAGAAGAGTCTCGATGCATGCCTTCCTTCCACGCACACACACAGTCAGGTCTGGAAGTATCAGGTCGGACAATGACGGAAAGTATCAGGTCAGACAACCAAGGAAAGGATTCTGCAATCATCCACTTTAGGTGTCTTCCACGGTCTTCCAGGCCTTTCGATGTTGTTGAGCTCACCAGTGCTTTCTTTCTTTTTAAGAATGTACCCAACGGTTGATTTGGCCACACCTAATGTTTTTGCTATCTCTCTTATAGATTTATGTTGTTTTTTCATCCTAATGATGGCCTCCTTCACTTGCATTGAGATCTCCTTGGACTTCATATTTGTAGCTCCAGTCGAACAGCTGCCAAATGCCAACTCAATACATGATATCAACTCCAGACCTTTTATCTGCTTCATTTGTCTTGAAGTAATGAGGAAATGGACCACACCTGGTCAATAAACTTACAAATACTTTGCTTAAAATGGCTGTAATTGCTAAATTGTAAATGTCATATTTTTGTGGAACCTCTTAAAATAAAGCTGAAAGTCCACACTTCGATCACATCTTGATTGTTTTATTTCAAATCCATTGTGGTGGTGTATAAAGGCAAAATCATAAAAACTCTGTCATTGTCTGACCTGATACTTCCAGACCTGACTGTGTGTATGTGTGTGTGTGTGTGTGTGTGTGTGTGTGTATATACACACTCCTGAACAAAATCTTAAGACCGGGGGAACATTCCATGTATTCGCATTTCGCGCTGGTGGATCATAACCAGGTTGTAAGAACTGCTTCAAAATGTCAAAAGAAGAAAAAGGAGCAAGAGACAAAAAAAACAGAGATTGGCAATTTATTGAAAACTGCATTTAAACTCAAACAGGCTGTTCATCAGCTGATCAAACGTTTAAGACCATAGCCCAAAAATACCCACAACAGAACTAAAAGTGTCAAAAAAGGACTCAGTAGTGAGTAGCCCCACCGTTCTTGGTGATAACTTCAAACACTCGTTTTGGCATGCTTGATGCAACTGTTTCCAGGAGGCTGGTGGGAACGTTGCTCCGTGTGGTGAAGATGGCTTCACGAAGGGCATCCACAGTCTGGAACTGATGTCCGTTTTTGTAATCTTCCCTTGCCTTCCATCCCCAAACATTCTCAAGGGGATTTAGATCAGGGGAACACGCAGGATGGTCCGCAAGTGTAACGTTATTGTCCTTGAAGAAGTCCTTCGTCAGGCAGGCGTTGTGAACTGCAGCGTTGTCCTGTTGAAAGACCCAGTCATTACCACTTTTAAGAAATCCAACTCCAGCAGCAATGGCGCGTTGTGAGAGCCCTTGCTTGTGCAGCTCAACAATCCTGCCACGTTCAAAAACAGAAAGCCTTTTTGCTTTTGCCATTAGGAGGTCATGACAGTGTGACTGTCTGTCTGAAGGACAATGACATTAAAGCCATATTTTTACACAGATTTTAACTTTTAAAGTGCAGTTTTCAATAAATTGCCTACTCTCTATTTTTTGTCTCTTGCTCTTGTTTCTTCTTTTGGCATTTTGAAGAAGTACTTACAACCTGGTTACGATCCACCAGTGCGAAGTGTGAATACTTGTAATATTTTCACTGGTTTTAAGATTTTGTTCAGGAGTGTGTGTGTGTGTAATGTGTGTGTGTGTGTCTATATATATATATATATATATATATATATATATATATATATATATATATATATATATATATATAAAATATAAAAAATATAAATTTCACATTAATGCACTGCAAATATTCTCCATTTGCCATGGCAGAAAGTGAATTAGCACATGAGAAAGGGAACAGGGGCACAGCTTCCTGGAAGTGTCTTTTAATGTAGGACAGTTCAATCTACCTGCACAAATCATTCCAGATTCACATCACTTGGCTCATCTCCTGTTTTATTGGCGAGGAAAAAAAAAACTGATCTTCTGAAGTATTTTTGAGTGATAATTTGTACAAGCAAACTGTTTTTGCAGAACACCTACGCAAAATATATAATCGTTAGCAGGTCTGGCAATATAATTGGCACAAAACATCAGTGGATATTGTGGCAGCGTAATATCATGTAGGTATGATGATATCATTATATCGCACAAGCCTAATAGACATTAATATTTGAATGCACTCAAATAATAAACCTTATGTAGTTACAGTCATAGACTGATGATTTGACTTTGTGTGCATTGTCATTCGGTGTGCAGGGGCATGAGGGTCACTTATTGAAGTCCGATACATAAATGCAAGAATTTCTATCATAATATACTGAATGTATTTATAATCTAAAACCATGGATGGATTCCAGATTTGGTCAACAAAACCCTGACAAAATGGAAATTTTATTTGTTAATCCCATAACTCTAATCTCTAAAATTCCAGAATGCTATTTGTGTGTGTTCAGGCCCAGGGAGAAAACATGAGGAGTTACGGAGAATGATTGAGAATGGTGTACGAGAATTGTGGTACTTTGTGCGCAGTGAGGTGAAGAAACTGGGCCACATAGAGACAGGAGAGCTGCAGAAACACATCAACATGCTGCTGCAAGACTTGGGCCACCATCAGAGGTGTTTGTCAAACACATACACAAAATACATGCATACAGTGCACAAGTATTATTGGACTAGTACTAAGATTTTTTGAGGAAAAAAAAAAAAAAAGGAATATTTAGTCCCCCACCACGACATTTAACCCAGATTTACATACTTCAGGTGGATTTTGGGGACAAGCAAAGGCAAAAAAAGCACCGTGGTGTGGTCCTTCCCAGCAATCACACTGTGTGTACTGGTTTAACATTCAGGTCCATCATGACAGACTTGTACCATCTGAGCCAGGCAGATGGAGCTGGAGCCTGGAGAGAGAAGGAGGCCAAAGACCTCTCAGATCTAGTACAAAACAGGATAACATACCTACAGGTAAATTTCACACACATACTAATGTGATCTCTATCCAAATGGTAAGCACACTAAATATTTAAATTAGTAAACATAAAGGAAATCTAAGAAAATTATTGCATTTTATTATTAGACTTTCAGAAACCAGGTGGGGAAAAAACACACTTCATACTTCCACATTCACTGAGAGTAATTAGCAGCCAGGTGTTGCTAATGAAATGAACATGATTAGTTAATCATCAAGAAGTGTGACTACCTATAAAAAGAAGAACCTTTGGCAGTTTGGTGTTCTGGAGCACTGAAGTCTGTATCTACATCATGCCGAGAAGAAAGGACATCAGCCATGACCTCTGAGAAGCATTTGTTGCTGCTTATCACTCTAGGAAAGGTTATAAGGCCATCTCCAAACAATTTTAAATTCACCATTCTACAATCAGAAGGATTGTTTACAAATGGAGAGCCTTCAGGACAGTTTCCTGTCTTCCCAGGAGTGGAAGGGAAGGGTGGCTAGGAAAAAGCCCCTTCTCTTCAAAAGGTATATGGCAGCATGACTTATTTTAGGTTTGCAAAATTGCATCTGAACAAACCACAAAAGTTCTGAAACAGTATCCTTTGGACTGATCAGACCAAGGTGATGTTTAGTCATTATGCATAGCACCATGTTTGGTGAAAACCAAACACAGCGTATCACCGCAAACACCTCATACCAACTGTCAATCATGGTGGTGGAGGGGTGATGATTTGGGCTTGTTTTGCCGCCACAGGACCAGGGAAACTTGCAGTCATTGAGACAGCTATGAAATCCAGCAAATGGACATATGAATGGCTCAAGAAGAAATAAAATCAAGATGTTGGAATGGCCAAGTCAAAGTCCAGACCTCAACCCCATTGAGATGCTGAACTGAAGCATTGTTGTAAAGAAGGGTAGGCCACAATTTCTCCGATCAATGTGAGAGACTGATAACCTCCTACAAAAAACATTTATTTCTAGTTATTGTTGCTAAAGGTGGTTCTACATGTTACTGAATTATAGGGTGTACATATTATTCCCAACCTGGTTTCTGAATGACTACATATTGAAATCTATTGTGTTTGTTGTTGTTGTTGTTGTTTGTTGTTGCCATAGGCTGTTTGTTTGTTTATAGAAGTTGATGAGGACCACACAATTGTTAATTAGGAACTGATAAATAAAAACAAAGAATTGAAGGAGGGTGACTGTGTATTTCATAATTAAATGACAGGGCATTCATATTTTTAAATAAAAGATTTATTCATACTGTCATGCCTTTATTGTAGACTGTGTGGCATTATGTGCAGTTTTTGCTCAGCTGATCACACTTCTTGTGTTTTCAACAATCACACAAATAAAAACAAATCTTAAAACAGAAGGAAATAAAGAGTGAAGTAAAATGTGAATTGCTGACATGAATTTAGTTACTGTCTAGAAGGAACGTGGCACTCACAGGCATTTAAAATAGAGATACAGTTCTGACAAACCTGATCAAAGTGCACAAGGCTATAAACTCAGAATCCACAGTAACTTTGCCAATTTCTAATATTGTTTGTATGAGTCACTGAAATTGTCATTAGAGCATCGACTAAGAAACCCAAACTCATAGAGAAAATTAACCACAGAAATAGCCAGCCAGGAATTTAGTTAACTAAACACTGAGTTAGGTTACATTTTTAAAATAATTAAAAAAAAAATCTTCTGATTGCTATCTTATTTTCTTTCTCTCATTTATTTACCATAGTGCAATTATCAGACTGTCTCTCAACTGATAAAATGAAAGATTTTTCATGTGACATGTGTTATATGTAATGCTATATTTCCAAACTCTTCATGTCAGGAAAATTAGAGCAACCCGCTAGCATTTTTCACTGGTCACCTACATTATTTATATTGTTCTTGAGCATTTCACCGCTTCCTAGTTGAGTGCCTTTTTTTGTTCTTGCCTTTTTTTTTCCCTTCTTGCCAGTGGTGTCTTATGTGTCGAATGTCTGTCCTCTGCTTCCAACACTGCTGAAATTAATAATCTCTTCCCACTGTATGAAACTTGTTAGCTGTCCAATTACAATTTAAAGCCTACTGGGACTATATAGGTGCCGCTGATTTACTAAACGACTTCACATATAAACCCACATATTGACATACAGTCCCCTCTGAAAGTATTGGAACGACAAGGCCAATTCTTTTGCTTTCACTATACACTGAAGACATTTGGGTTTGAGATCAAAAGATGAATATGAGACGATCGATCACAATTTTCAGCTTTCAACAAGCCATTTTGAAATTGAGAAAAGGGGTCAAATCTATCAGAGCCATTGGACAAGCATTGGGTATATCCAGTGATACAATTTTGAAAGTCTTGAAAAAGAAAGAAACCATAGGTGTTCTAACAACCAGACATTGAACAAGTTGGCCAAGGAAAACAACAGCAGTTGATGACAGAGACATTGTGAGAGCTTTGAAGAAAAACCCAAAAATAACAGTCAGTGACATCACCAACAACCTTCACGGGGTGAAGGTATCGCAATCCACCTTTAGAAGAAGATTTGAGAGCAGAAATATAGAGGCCAAACCACAAAATGCAAACCACTCACCAGCAGTAAGAATCGGATTAGCCACAAATGTTTAAGCTCTATCAAAACCACAAGATTAACCTTTATCAAAGTGATGGAAGGGCCAAAGTGTGGAGATAGAAAGGATCAGCTCATCGGTCAAACACTCTGGAGGTAGCGTCAGTGGCTGCTTCTGGAACGGGCTCGCTAATCTTTATGATTGAACTCATGGTGATAGCAGCAGATTGAACTCAGAGGTCTACAGAAACATACATTCTGCCATTTTATAGAGAAATGCATCCAATCTAATTGGGAGGAACTTCAGCATGCAGCAAGACAATGACCCAAATCACACGTCAGTACAATAAATGATTTCATGAAGGCAAAAAAGTTGAAAGTTAAAAACAGTTTTAGACTGGCCATATCAATCACCAGACCATAACCCACTTGAGCATGCATTTCACCTCCTGAAGAGAAAACTAAAGGGAAACCCCCTAAAGCAACAACAACTGAAAGAAGCTGGAAGCCTGGAAAAGCATCACAAAAGTAGAATGAAACAGTTTGGTGGTGTCAATGGGTGTCAGTGTACTTATTGCGAGCAAGGCATATGCAACCAAATATTTAGTGTTATGTACTTTTAAGACTATCTTCCAGTCTTTGGCTCACCTAAAAACTGGGTGGTCTGACACCAAAGGTGCCATGTTCTAAACTGTGTAAAACATATAGATTTAAATATCAGGAAATGAAAGCCAAAATCTATTGTCTCACATTCATCTTTTAAACTCAAACCGAAATGTCTTCAGCGTATAGAGAAAACAAAGGAATTGGCCTTGCCGTTCCAATACTTTCAAAGGGGACTGCATATGTGGGTCTCTGTGGGTCTCTCTCTCACATCAAGAGCTGGAAGGAGCACAAATGCACAAAGCCATATTTTCTAGTCTTTTTACACTACCTTGCAAAATTGCTCAAGCAGAAAAAGCTGCTTAGAATTAGGCATGTGCTTTCTGCCTATTTTTATTATTTGGATATCCATAGGAGTTATTGAACAGATATTTGGTTAACCAGTATGGGAAAGCCTATTTAATATAATGTATTGTAGTATTACCTTGCCATTGTCATTAAACTTATCTACTGTCAGTGGTGAAGTATGTGTTTTACAGATGTAATATTTAGGGAAAAAAACATGGACATGAACAGGGCCTTCAGGAGGTGAAATGCATGCCCAATTGGGTTAAGGTCTGGTGATTGAATTGGCCACTCTAAAACCTTCTAAAGCCTCTATATTTTTGTTCTGTAAGTCTTTTTTGAACAGTGGATTGTGAGGCCTTCACCTCTGCCCTGTGACTGTTTTTTTTTTTTTTTTTTTTTTTTTTTTGAGTATATCTTCAAGGCTCTCACAATGTTTGTCATAAACTGCTCCTGGTTTCCTTGGCCAACCTGTATCATGTCTGGTTGTTAGTACACCAGTGGTTTCTTTCTTTTTCAGGATATTCCAAATTGTTGTATTGGCTATGCCCAATGCATATGCAATGGCTCTGATCAATTTTTCCTCTTTTCTCAACTTCAAAGTAGCTTGTTTTTCTCCCAAAGGCAGCTCTCTGGTCTTCATGTTGGTTTATCCTTTTTAACAACAAATGCAGTCTTCACAGGTGAAATCCAGGGCTCAGACCAAGAGTAGACATTCAGAGCTTTTAATTGTTTAAACATCAATCTAACATGGCACACCAGGCAAGAAACAAGAAACACCTGTATACACAGTATGTGTATATAGTATGTATAAAGTATGTGGACACCTGAACATGACGCCCACATGTGCTTGTCGAACATCCTATTCCAAAGAAATGGCATTAATATGGAGTTGGTCCCCTTTTTGCGTCTATAAGAGCCTCTACTCTTCTGAGAAGGATTTCAACTAGATTTTAGAATGTAGCTGTGGGCCCCAAGAGCACCAGTGAGGTCGGGCACTGATGTCGGGCAAGGAGGCCTGGTGTGCATACTTGTGTGTTTTGTATATGTTTTCTGACCAATGATTTGTTGTTAAGACCATTAAAAGCTTAATATTTGCCATTTTTCATTTGGCCCATTTTTTGCCCAGGAGTGTAAGTAATTATATACTGTACTATATGTAAATAACTGTGCAGTGATCCATGATCCAAGATGGCGGTGTGGCAGTAGCACTCAGCGGCCACTCCAGATCCAAAATGGTGCTATTTTTGTCTTTAGCCCGACTTGGGCATCTGAGCTCCTGGTGTTCATGTATACCACTGCCAGACAGTCATAAGTTTCAGAAATAACACTACAGCTGTTCTGTATGATAATCTCCTGGAGAAGCTACGCGATCCTGACTTACTGTGGGGACCAGGCTTCCAGTTCTTGGTGTTGTCTGATGCCGGTGGCCAGGGGAGGGGACGTCACAAGCGGTGCATAAGAAAGCAGAAGTGCGGCAAGAGGCCGAGGGTCCGTGCTAGACTAAAAACAAACTCTAGCCGGCTGGCTCTCCTGTCCATCCTGCTCTCCAGTGTCTGCTCCCTGGACAATAAATTGGATTACATCCAACTCCAGCAGACTACGTGGTGTGAGTTTAGAGACTGCTGCATTTTTTTTTTCACAGAGACATGGCTCATTGACAGAGTTCCAGATGCTGCCATTCAGCTAGATGGGCTAGCCTCGTTTCGTGCCAACAGAAACACAGCTCTGTGCGGTAAGGCTTGCGGCGGTGGCTTGTGTGTTTACATCAACAAGGAATGGTGCAAGAACTCGGTGCTAGGTCTAGCTACTGCTCATCACTGGTGGAGTTTGCGACTGTTAGATGTAGACCATTTTATTTACCATGGGTATTCACCACCGTCCTCATAATCGGAGTATACATTCCCTCCAGTGCTAATGCTAAAGACCCGCTCTGTGAACTGTATGGGGCTGTTAGCGAATTGCCAAATTCACACCCTGACGGACTGTTTATTGTTGCCGGAGATTTTAATCATGCAAATCTCAAGTCAGTGCTCCCTAAATTTTTCCATCAGCATGTGGACTTTGCAATGATAGGGAAGCACGCGCTGGATCTTGTTTACACAAACATCCCCGGTGCGTACCGGGCAGAGCCCTGCCCCCACCTCGGCTACTCAGACCACATCTCTGTTATGCTAATCCCAGCATACAGACTGCTCGTCAGACGCTCCAAACCAGTTCTGAAGCAGGTGAAAACCTGGCCAGCAGGAGCCATCTCTGCTCTTCAGGACTGTTTTGAACACACTGACTGGCACATGTTCAGGGAAGCGGCAACTGACGGCGACTTCACCAACTTGGAGGAATACGCGACATCAGTGACCAGCTATATCAGCAAGTGCATTGATGACGTCACTGTCTCCAAGATCATCACCACACACTCCAACCAGAAGCCATGGATGACTGCAGAGGTGCGTGTGCTACTGAGGACCCCAGACTTCGCCTTCAGAGCAGGGGACAAGGTGGTCCTAAGAACAGCAAGGGCCAAACTGTCCCGGGCCATCAGAGAGGCAAAGCGTGCACATGCACAGAGAATCCACAACCACTTCAAGGCCAGCAGAGACACATGGTGCATCGAGGCCATCACCAACTACAGGAAAACATCACCTGCCTGTGACAGTGATGCCTCCCTCCCAGATGCGCAACTTCTACGCTCGGTTTGAGGTGCAGAATTATGTGATGCCGAGGAAGACCACCTCTCATCCCAATGACCAGGTGTTGTGCCTAACCACGGCTGAAGTGAGGAAGATTCTGCACAGGGTCAACCCATGGAAGGCTGCTGGACCAGACAACATTCCTGGCAGAGTGCTCAGAGGATGTGCAGACCAGCTGGCGGATGTTTTCATGGACATCTTGTTCCGAAGTGCTTCAAGGCCACCACCATCGTCCCTGTGCCCTACAAGTATCCAGTGTCCTACCTCAATGACTACTGTCCTGCTGCACTTACACCTATCATCATGAAGTGCTTCGAGTGGCTCGTCATGAGGCACATCAAGACCCTGCTGCCCCCCTCACTGGACCCACTGTAATTCGCTTACCGTCCCAACCGCTCAACAGATGACGCCATCGCCACCACCCTCCATCTGGCCCTCACCCACCTGGACAATAAAAACACACATGTTCGAATGCTGTTCATAGACTTCAATTCAGCATTCAACACAATCATTCTTCAGCACCTGATTGGAAAGCTGAACCTGCTGAACACCTCCCTCTGCAACTGGATCCTGGACTTCCTGACTGGGAGACCTCAGTCAGTCCGGATCGAGAACAGCATCTCCAACACTACCACATTGAGCACTGGGGCCCCACAGGGCTGTGTGCTCAGTCCACTGCTGTTCACTCTGCTGACTCATTACTGTGTAGCAATGCACAGCTCGAACCACATCATCAAGTTCGCCGATGACACGACCGTGGTGGATCTCGTCAGCATACAGAGAGGAGGTGCAGCGACGAACGGACTGGTGCAGAGCCAACAACCTGTTTCTAAACATGGACAAAACTAAAGATATGGTTGTTGACTTCAGGAGGGCTCAGCATGACCACTCTCCACTGAACATCGGTGGCTCCTCCATGGAGATCGTCAAGAGCACCAAATTTCTTGGCGTTCGCCTGGCGGAGAACCTCACCTAGTCCCAAAAACACCAGCTCCCAGCAGCGCCTGTACTTTCTGAGAAGACTGCAGAAAGCACATCTCCCACCCCCCATCCTCACCATGTTCTCCAGAAGGACTATTGAAAGCATCCTGTGCAGCTGCATCACTGCCTGGTTTGGGAATTTCACCATCTCGGATCGCAAGACCCTTCGGCGGAGAGTGAGGACAGCTGAGATGATCATCGGGGTCTGTCTTCCCTCCATCGCAGACACTTACTCCTCACGCTGCATCCACAAAGCCACCAGCACACCCCTCTCACACACTCTTCACACTCCTGCCGTCTGTACATCCTGCATCCTCTTTGCAATTTTTTTGCACATCCCTGCATTACATTATGCTGCTACAAATATTTATTATACTGTACATTTCTTATACTCTCTACTAGGTTGCTATTTCTTATGTTTACACCTATTTCAGCAACTTATATTGTACTCTTTTTGCACTGTTGTCACGGGATTCACTTTCTAATAGAACTGTGTACTGGTCGGCGCTGCACTGTGACTTACTGTGCCCGTTGTCTATCTCAGTAATCATTGTACTGTCTTGTGCTGTCTGCACGTTTACACTTGTGCACTTTTTGTATAAATTTATGTAGTCCCTTGTAGTTCTGTGTTGGTCTGTGTTTGTCCTATGTAGCACCTTGGTCCTTGAGGAACATTGTTTTGTTTCACTATGTACTAACTGGCTGTATATGGTTGAAATGACAAACTCCACTTGACTTGAGTTATGTAACTGTGCATGTGAAGTAAATGTGTATAATGTGTGTCTGTTGTTATAATGCTCTTGCAGCAGAAACTGCAAGTAAGAATTTTATTGCATGTTCAACACATGACAATAAAACTTCACTTTCATGCAATGTCACTGATGGAGTCCCACAAGAATCCATTTTACGCTTGCCTGTTTGCTTGTATATGGTACACCATAGCAAAGACATCAGAAAGCAGACAATTAACATGCATCATTATGGTGAGGACATGTATTGATCCATTTCAACTGATGATCAGAATCCCAAAAACAAATGAATCGCCTGCTTGGAAGAAATTATTGGATGTCAAAGAACTCTTCACATTTGAATCATGGCAAAACTGAGGCCTTAATTATACAAAAATAAGAACTAGTTGGAATAGCCACATGATAAGTTCTATTTCATCCTTCCTAACCACCAGGGGTGGTGTTAAACTTCCCCTGTGACAAGCTCTAGTTCTCTTCTCTCCTGCAATCCTTTTCTCTGACATTCAACAGCTGCCCTCCAACACAAAAAGGAGCAAATGTTCTGGACCTGGTCTTCGGCCAGCCCTCCCCAGCTATAGACATCAATGTTACCCTGCTCCACATCTCAGATCATCACTTGATATCCTTCACCCTTACCCTCCCTGACATGCCTGTCATCAACTACTCATACTTCATACTACTCATACTTCATACCCTTTCAGACCCTGAATTCTTTTCCTCCCTATTTTTTGAATTAGCCACTAATACTTTCCTCTTTTCACTTTCCTCATCCATGGACCTCTTCTTCCCTCTGTCTTTCAGACTTTCAGAAGTCTTCTTGCTCTTCTCCGTGACTATATGATGTGTTGTGCAGCAGTCAGAGAGAATTAAGAGCAGCTGAGAGAAAGTGGGGGAAATCTCCTCTCATACCACTCTCTCATGTAGAAGTTATCTGACAGCTGCTAATACCTTCAAAAAAGGAAAGCTGGAAACCTCTGCACATGATCCTTTGCAAGCTCCACACTTCACGTCTTCACTTCTTAATCTGCGATGCCCATGTCAAGATCTTGTGAGCGCTCTGGACAACTCTCCAATCTCACGATTTGTCACTGCATTGAACCTTGGGTAACCATGGACAACCAACTGTCTTTATTGCCTTACATTGCTAAACCGATGTGCTCATGCAGATCTCTTCTCAAAAAAACATTAGGAAGAGCCGGCAGTTTCTATCCACGGGGCCACTTGGGTGCTTGTTCAGTACTTTGTCATATTGAGATGGTCTTCTGCAACTCGTTCCTGGCAGGTCTGTCTTTATGCACCATCCAACCTCTGCAACTAATCCTAAATGACCGATTTTCATCCTTCCTACCCCATTGCTATTCTCCCTCTGCTGGATTCCTGTAGCTGCCCACATAATATTTAAAACACTGATGCTTGCCTACAAAGCCAAAAATGGACCACTGCCCACCTAACTTGGATTGGAGGTCCTGGGCAATATGGGGTGACTCTGGGCCAGGCTCTTCCTGTGTCTCACCAGGGGGTTCCCTGTGTGCTGCATCTGCTTGCTCCTTCACCAAACATTTCATCTTGGCCTGGTTGATCTTCAGGCCATGTGGGTTTTTACAGACCTTGCTGCACACACATGCCACACTTGATGTCTGTAGTCCGGTTTCATGGATCATTACCTGTTGGCCCATCTGGTTGGGGTGCTCTTTCAATCCTCTTGGGTTCCCTTGGGGTATGTTCCTTTTGGGCTTTCCATAAAATGGTTGGGTTTTTCCTTACAGAAGCTGCAGGTTGGGTTGCTAGCCCTTCCTACCCTGGTTGTGGTCATTCCGTGCCGGAAGCTGTCTGCAGCTGTCACCACTGTATTCAGTCATTCAATCTATTCCTGAACGTCAGTAAAAGGTTTTAAAAAATGCATCTCGTGATACACTTGGGCATGTGATGTGATGCATAAATATATACTGTATAATGACTATATTACAAATATATCTCTACATGCAAAAACATTACAATAATAACTAAAGCTTCTTTCATATTATATTTATTTGGACATTAGCTGTAGGCTACTACCTCCATACATGCTCTGACTAGTGCATTACACAAAAGTTATGAAGACAAAAACACCACTTCAGCTGGGTTAACCTCAGTGGGTTAATTCATTCTTCAAAATAACAAATATCCTCATTGCTGTACCTGTCTGACAGTCCTGATAAGATTTTTTCAACCCCATCATGGCTATCCTTATGAAGGCTTTCCCAAAGCGCTTTCTCTGGAAGTGTTCTTCATGCCATTGTCCAAAAAAATTTTTATCTCTAAAGAAGTCTTTGTACAGTATGTGCCCTTCTTTTCATTGTGTTTACAGTAGCTGTATTCACATGTGGCTTACAAGTCTCGGAAATGCTTTGCATATGCTTTCAATGTGAATAGAAATACTCACTGATGGGCTTCACACTTCCAGTACTGCACTAAGGTGTTTGACTTTTTTCTCACTGGTTTTCTGGGATACAGTTTGATTACAGATTAAGATTTGATTTCAGCCAGACCTAACCATCAAAATAAAACTCTTTAAAGATAATCTTTGCAAAAAATCTTGAATGTAAAATCATAAATGTAAATTAGGTTTTTTTCTTTATAAAAAACAAATACAATGTTAAACATGATTTTTGAAATCATGAGTCATAATGTTTTTTCTGCATGGAGCTACAAAACATAAAAAATTGTTAATCGTATTATGTTGAGAAAACGTTTATCAATTGTGTGTGTATTCAGCCCAGGGGACATATTTACTCCACTCCTGCTGATGATTGTGGCAATATGCTTGCAGGAACCTCCCAATTTCCTGGTTCAGCCTCACTGTCTGCCCATTTGACTGTAGGTTGCACCTTGAGGAGAGACTGACATTAATATTTTTTTCTAAAGCAATATGGGACCATAGTTGTTGTGAAATGGGGTGGGGTTGCAAGACACTTGTGGGTGCCTGACGGGAGGTTTGGGCGCAGTGAGATCATTTAGAGGTCATTTTCCAAGAATTTACTTAGCACATACCTGGCATATGTGTTCAGACTCTGTGTGAGAATAAATTCAATGCAAATTCATTGATGGACATTGTCACAAAGCAGCTTTGCAAAAATATATAAATTCTGGATAGAAATTTTAAAATTATGAGTTTATCCCTAATGAGCAAGCCAGAGGGGACAGTGGCAAGGAAAAACTCCCTGGGACAATATGAGGAAGAAACCTTGAGAAGAATCTGACTCAAAAAATCCTCATCTGAGTGACACCAGATAGTGCAATTATAAATAATTCCTTTCTATAACTGTATACTATATGGTCAAATAGTGCAATTGTATAATCCATAAAAATTTATTATAGTTTTCAAACAAAGTCTGTTTTGTTGAAGGTATCAGCTGTGCACTGTTGGAGACCTGAGTGCAAAACTGTTCATGGGAATTGCAGTCATAAAGCTATCAAAGCAATTTTAGTCCAAAGCCATCATAGCAAAACTGTTTGTATCAATTGAAGTCCAAAGCCATCTTCATGTTTTCTAAGTGGTACCATCCACCGTAATCACATGTAACTTTAGGCTGTGCATATGGGGCTATCCTCAGCAGCAGCAAGTGGTTTCCATGAAATTGAAAACTCCAGCCAGAAGTAGGGCATCAGGATGGATCAGGCAATTTCGGAGAGCAGAAGGGGTCAGGATCACTGGTATCTCAGGAGTAGCATGTGTAGCTCGACAGAGAGAGAGAGAGAGGGTAAGAGAGACTGTTAGGTATGCTAATTGTCATGTAATAGTAAAGGACACAATATACATTGTGTGCAGAGTACAGGCAGGGACTCTGGCAAGACTAGCTATAATAGCATAACTAAAAGGGAAAGCCAGAAGGTAACACAGACATTAGGGCGCCCTGGGACATGAAGCATAACAATTCATATGAGGTAGCATATATAAAGGAAAAAGCAGTGGGCCTAAAATAGAACTTTGCGGAACACAAAACTTTACCTAACTATGCATAGAGAAGTCACTATTTACATCTACAAACTGATAACAATCAGTCAAATAAGACCTGAGCCAGGAGAAGGCCATTCCCTTAATGTCAACAACATTTTCTATCTAGGAGAATAGTATGATCAATGGTACCAAAAGCTGCACTAAGGTCAAGCAATCAAGGAGACATAACCCTGATCAGAGGCCAATAGACCAGTGCTGTGTCTGTGCTATGATGAGGCCTAAATCCCTTTCATGAATGTTATTCCTATGTAGGTATGAGCATAACTTCTGTGCTACAACATTTTCTAGGATCTTGAAGATAAAGGAAAGGTTTGATAATGGCCCATAGTTGGACAACTGATGGGGCTGAGGTCAGGTTTATTAATTGGGGGTGAAAATTGCTATATTAAAATATTTAGGTGCATAGTCAGTACTAAGGGAAGAATTGATTATTTTTAGAAGAGGTTTAATTGCTTCTGGAATTATCTGTTTGAAGAAACATGTAGGTACGGGATCTCGTATACAGGCTGATGAAGTGAAATGAAATTCTAGTGAAATTAGTTCAGTCTCTCAAAGGGGACTAAAACATTCTAATCACTGATCTAATATGGTTATATTATTATCTACAGGATTAGTTATCAAATTGTCTGGTTTTAAATTTATAGTCTGAATTTGACTGATATTTTTAATTTTGTCACTGGAAAAATTCATGAAGTCATCACTGCTACATATTTTTGGTGTGCATGTTTTTGTGGTGGTCTTATTCCTAATTAATTTTGCTACAATATTAAATAAGAATCTAGAATAAGATTATTTTTGTTATCTTCTATTAGGGTGGAGAGATAAGTCAATCTAGCAGCACTAAGATATTTTCTATAGCTCAGGAGGTTCTCCTTCCATGCTGTTAAAAATTTACGTTCTAATTTTCGAGTGGTTTTAAGGTGTATGTCTGATCATTATCTACATTATCTAGTGTGTAGTGGAATGTTGACTGTAAGCCATCAGTTGCCTGATAAAGTTCTGTGGGGTCAGACGGTGATCCAATCATAGTTGATAACTCTGGGAGATTATTGATAAAACCCTGTGCAGTAGCTGAAGTGAATGTACGTTTGACTTGGTAGCATGACAAGGTGCATATATTATAACCGAGTCATATTTTAAACAAGATGAGGTAATGATCTGAGACAGCTTCAGCCTGCGGAAATATGACTCTATTGTCTATATTTAATCCGAATATTAATATTAGATGAAAAGTGTGACCACCATTATGAGTTGGTCCTGTTGCGTTCTGATTGACCCCTACTGAATCTAGAATGTACACAACGGCTGTTCTCAGAGGGTGTTCTGGATTATCAAAATGAATATTAAAGTCTCCAGCAATTAATGCTTTGTCTAAAGAAACAAACAGGTTTGAAATGAAATCCACAAATTCACAAAGGAAATCAGAATATGGCCCTGGGGGTCTGTAAATAATAATTAGCTGCATCGACTGGGTAGACTTATTTTTTGTAGCTACATATGTATTATCAGTATAAAAAACTTTGAACGTGTTGAATTTTTGATTGGGTTTTTGTGTGATGCCTAGATTATCATTATAAATAACTGTGACACCTCCTCCTCTGCCAGTTAGACAGGGCTGATGTATGTAACTGTATTTGCGAGGACTAGCTTCATGGGGCCAGAGCATATTACTGAATCGGACATCACCTTCGCTAATTTACACACCCGTACAATGTTACTCTTATTAACCTCTGACTGCCAAAGGTGTACATCATTAGCTCCTATATGAATAACTATCTGTGAAAACCTATGCTTGCCTGGTGCCCCTAAAGGCCTACCTAATTTCACATGACTTAAGATAGAATCTACTAACCAGAGCTCTTTAAGTTTTCTCAGCAGATGCTTCAATGGGGAGAGCAAACCGGTTAGACATGTGAAGCGGAGAGGAGTGGTGCTCCCTTGGGTGCACCTTATCGTTAGCTTTGGCTTTGCAATTATGCCGCTAAGTCGTCACCCCTTTGCCCCACTGTGAGGTCTCTCATGCCCGAGTTGGGGGATTACTAACTCCACCTAAGGCATCCAGGCTAAATCAAGATGAATCCAAGAAAATCCAGATAAATTAAGATGCTATCTATTTATGGAATTACATATGTGCAGTAACTCCCTGAGAACTTCAGTGCGCCATCAGTGTTCCAGGCGCAATGACCAGCCCATGTGGTATCACCAAGTATTCATAGTGCCCAGTGTTGGTGATGAAAGCAGTTTTCTATTCATCTCCCTTATGAATGGGCTCATTCCATACACATTCCCCAGCCAGGGTAAGAAGTGTCAGAGAATAATCAACAGCAGATATTTTACCTTGCTTAAATGTAAGCAGGCTCTCGCCAGCATCCTTGCCCATCTCCAGGTGGGCAAAAATGTCATGGAACTCCTGTTTGAAGCTTGCATTGGTTAGATCCAGCAGCAGGGGTTAAACTAGGTGCTTGGCCAATGAGGAGCGGTAATACCTGGGGGACTTGTCTCTGGAGAAATGCCTAGGGGCACTGGCAAAAAGTAGTGCACACTTTTGTATTTTACAGGAGGTATTTTACAGGAGGTGCAGAATAACAATAAGAATCCATTTGCATATGATTTATTTATACTGAAAAAAAATCATGCATTCTCTTTCCTTCGGCTTTATCCTAGTTTAATTCATAACTTGTTTACCCTGTATCAAAGTTTCAGCTATAGTTGCCTTCCTCATTATGACTCAGATGCACAATCTGTTTATTGCTTCACAGGTTGCATTTCCTTTTAATTTTACAGTGATGTATGTTTTTTTTTTTTTTTGCTCGAAGCACTGCAGTTGTTTAAAATACCTAGTATATCATATTTTCATCTTATCAGAATAAAAATACATATAACACATTATAGGGGCAACACTTTACCAATTTAAAATTAAATAAAACATTCCAAATCTGGAATTAAACATTTTGCTTTGAGGGAATTTTGCAGTCCAAATGGAATTCATTATGCAGTAACCAACAATAAGTTTCTGTTTTGGGAATGTATATGTACAAGTGTAAGTGTATGTTTGTGTGTATCCCTGTCCAGAACCCACCAGACTGTGGAAAGGCACGCAAGCTGGTGTGCAACATCAATAAGGGCTGTGGTTATGGCTGCCAGCTGCATCATGTGGTCTACTGCTTCATGATCGCCTATGGCACCCAACGGACACTCATCCTGGAGTCACAAAACTGGCGCTATGCCACTGGGGGCTGGGAAACTGTCTTTAAACCTGTCAGTGATACATGTACTGACCGCACTGGAGCCTCTACTGGACACTGGTCTGGTAAATACATATACACTAATCAGCAACTCTTGGGTTTCTCTTTAGATTTTAAAACATTAAAACTTTGAAAATAGCTT
The DNA here is from genome assembly GCF_027358585.1 of Pangasianodon hypophthalmus. NCBI lineage: Eukaryota > Metazoa > Chordata > Actinopteri > Siluriformes > Pangasiidae > Pangasianodon > Pangasianodon hypophthalmus. The sequence continues at coordinate 23,101,759 of NC_069719.1, read as the reverse complement.
TACCCTGCATAAATAAAGTAATTACTTGTAGTTGATGATTATTATACTACTATGATAGTTATTATACCTGATTGCCTGTGTATTGTTAGTTGGAGATGGCACCAATCCAATACCCAGTACCAGTATCAGGCCAATACCAGCATATAGCGGTGGTTTGGATATTGGATCCTGTAACAAATGGCAAAGATTGGAATTGGTTTTGGAAATGGAATTTATTTTTTGAACTTTTTAAAGGTTTGTACAAAAGTCCTGAACCACAAGGTTAGATTTTTTTCCAACAGCTATGTCTTGACTTACTAAGTCGTTACATTGGCTTAGTATCTCATTGTATTGACTTACTGACTCATTATTTTGACTTACTACATCAGTATGAAATTTATTTTTTTTTGGTAAGTCAGTAAGCCAGACGTAACTTTAGTGCAATTCAGCTGATAAATATGTTTAATGATTTGTAATTAGTGCAATTGTACAATATTTATACAACAACAGAGTCTAAAAAAGCATCTCATTAGGCTAGATAATACAAATGTCAGCATGATGAATTCCAACATGTAAATTTTGATTATTTAGTTTAAAAATCTCAATTATAAATTTTGATTATTTAATTAATCCATGACCGTGCAGTTGTAGTTATTTTCTGCAAGAAACGATTGATTATGCATGAGGAAAATCTGACCTTTTGTACAAAAGCAGTTAACACGGTCAATATATGTCAGATTTGCTTACATTTAAATAGGGACCTACACTGAAAAAAAAGCTCATTGAATTTATTTAATTCAAATGCGTGCATCACTTCCATGTGATTGAATTGAGTTACATTAACACAATTTCTTTTCTTACAACAACAGGCATGTTACCACTGCGCTATTCTATTGCATGTTTTAATTGCATTCATTTCGTACTGCAGTTATTTATTCCCATCAGTCCTAACATCCTCCCATCGGTCCCAACATCCTTGTGAGATTTCATTGGTTTATGTTAATGTTACATGAATTGATCACACTCATTCTATATAATTCAATGTAGTAATTAGAAACTTGTTTAAATTAAGTTTAGTATAAGCAATGAGATTCAATTCAATTTTATTTGTATAGTGCTTTTACCAATAGACATCATCAGCACAAAGCCACTTTAGAGAAATATATAAATTCTGGATAGAAATTTTAAATACATAAATACATTTATACATTTATCCCTAATGAGCAAGCCAGAGGCGATGGTGGCAAGGAAAAACTCTGTGAGTCTACATGAGGAAGATACCTTGAGAGGAAGCCGAGTCAAAATGGAACCCATCCTCATCTGGATGACACCAGATAGCGCGATTGTAAATAATTTCCCTTCTTTAACTTTATATTATGTAATGGGTCCCTGGAGGACTAGTGGTTAGGCCACAACGTTCTCACTGCTGCGGCCGAGTTTGATTCTCCAGCCAAGGAATTGACCCCAGCCATTGGAGTTGCATGCAACAGTGCGCTCTCAGTGCCATTGCCAAGCCTGGATAAAATTAGGGAACGTCGTGTCAGGAAGGGCATCCAGTATAATAACTGTGCTAAAAATCAAACATGCAGACCAATGATCCACGGTGGCAACCCCTAATGGGAGCAGCCGAAAGAGGAACAGCAACTGTATACTATATAATCAAAAAGTGTAACCAGCATCTGAGTGCAACAGCATCCAACCATCCTAGTTCACCAAAATACTCTATGCTTGTGAGCCCTCCAGATCTACTCCTTTAATTCAGAAAAACTGTTAACAAAAGGCTTGACTAAACAAATATGTTTTCAGCCTAGACTTAAACACTGAGACTGTGTCTGAGTCCAGAAAACTAATTGTTAGACTGTTCCATAACTGTGGGGCTTTGTGAGAAGAAACGTCTGGTTTGTAATATTTTTTTAAATCCGACTGACCACATATTTCATTTTTTTGAGTGTATAAATAGTGCAAGATCTTGAATATTAAATATTCAAGATATTGAACATTTACTCTCTCTAATTTTAAATTAATTTTATTAATTTTAATTAATTAATTTTAAATATTTTAAAATTGTAAAACCTTCTGTTTATTTCCCATTTTAAATGAAAAAAAAAAATCCCAGATTTTTAATATAGTCTCAGATTTTTGGACCCCACTGTATGTAAAGATTAACATTCATTCATTGATCTTCAGCAAGTGCTTTATCCTGGTCAGGATTATGCTGGATCCAGAATCTTTTCTGATAAGCACTTGGAGGAATCCCACGCTGGCACAGGGAGAACACAAAACTGGAAAGCAAGGTCCATGAAGGCATAGTTTGCCAAGGTTGGAGTGGAAGAACTCAAGTGGCCTCTACAAAGCCTGATATCAACCCCACTGAACACTTTGGTGATGAATTGGAATGCCAACTGCATCCCATGCCTTAGTGTCTGACCTCACTAATGCTGTAGTGCCTGAATGGGCACAAATCCCCACAGCCACAAACCAAAATCTAGTGGAAAGCATTCTCAGAAGAGTGGAGGTTATGATAATAGCAACGGGAAGACTAAATCTGGAATGGGATGTACAAAAAGCATATATGAGCATGCTGGTCAGGTTCCACAAACCTTAATCAATAGCAAGCCTTTGTTAATAGATCTCTTGTTTAGTGCTGTTTGCCTACTTCACATGATGTTATCCAAATAGTTTGCACTTTGTGTGTGTCTGCCATTCAGCTTTATTCCTAGTTAACCAATTGTCTTATCTGTTATATTCATTGCATTTTATTTCTTTTCATTCTCATGTATTTTGTATTATTGAGTCTTCCCTTTCTTCTAATGATTCAGGGATGTGCATTTTACCTGTGTGTTCCTATTATCACAAATTTGCTCTACAAACTATCAAAGGATTCACTTAATTTGAGCAATCAAAATTTCTTTAGTGCTTTTAGCATAGACGGGGACTCGCAAATATGCAGCAGCCCTTGCAAAAAGCCTAGCAGTTTAGGCATTGGTCAGTGCACCAGTTCCAATCGATGGGGTGCACACCATTTTGGGAACAGTTCCCACATGAGAGTGCACAAGGCATGCTTACTAGGGGCTCTAGCATTTACAATTGGACTGGACTTTGTTGAAGGATGCATTTGAGAGGATATCCAGGTGTTAGACACTGCCCCTGGCATTTAAAAGGGGTGAAAGAGAACAGTATTTAAATGAGGGTTTTGTTTCTGCTATATGTTTCCTGTAGCTGTGGTGCCTTTGTCAGTGGATGTTCTTGGTGTCCACTTCTCGGTTGGTCCATGACGCTTCCATTCTTTTTGATTTTGTTAATAAGTTTGGCAACAGTGTCATGTGTGATATGCTTGCCATGTTTCCTGTTAAAGTCCATCACAACCTTGCGACAGCTTCCCGATCTAGCCATGAGAATGATTTCAATACATTTTTATTTTTCAGTATAGGTGCTTCACTGTAAATTTAACTAATCAGCTGCATAAAGTAGTCAGTCTCATTAAATCAGTCTCATTAAGTGATCACTCATAAAATATCACCTTTTTAGTTTGAATTTTAATTAGAAATTAAAATTACAAACTTAAAAAAAATTCTGATTTCTTAAAACCTCAATTTAAGCTGAGGGAAATAAAAATAAATTACTTTGTTTTTGAAGGCTTAATTCTGAATAGTTTGGCTTCATGAGATATCAAAGTAACTAAAACAAGACCAAAAAATTTTCAATAAAATGGAATTTATTGAAACAATGAAAAGAAGAAACACCAATCAAATATGATCCTAATTATAAATATGGACAGAAAAAGGGAAATGACGTGTGTGTGTGTGTGTACACGCACATGAGAGAAAGAGAGCATCTGTCTATGTGCATGTTCCTGCTGAGCTTATGAAAATTAATAACCGCACAAATTAATGTGGCCGCACCTCCTGGTGTGGAACAAGGGAACAATAGGGAGAAGAATATGGCAGATACTTGATATGATGTGGACGGCCAGTGATAGTGAAAATCTAAAAATATTTCTGACAAAATAAGTTTTGTCATCAGAAATATTTTGACTGAGTGAAGATGGCTTTGGTGGTTTTGCTGGTTTTGCCGTGATGGCTTAAGACTACAATTGCCATGATAGCTTTAGGGCTGCATTTGCCATGAATAGTTTTGCACTCAAGTCTCCATCAGTTAACAGTTGATAACTTCGGCAAAAAAGACTTCATATTAAAACTATAATGAATTTCCTGGTTACACAAATGCACTATTTGTCCATGTAGTACACAGTTATAGAAGGGAATTAGAAGGGAATTGCACTATCTGGTGTCACTCAGATGAGGATGGGTTCCCTTTTGAGTCTGGTTTCTCTCAAGGTTTCTTCATGTTTTTTCAGGGAGTTTTTCTTTGCCATTGTTGCCTCTGGCTCGCTCATTAGGGATAAATGTATAAATAAAATTTATATTTTTATTTTATATATATATATATATATATATATATATATATATATATATATATATATATATAAAATATAATATTTAAATAAAATTTATATCCTGAATTTATATATTTCAGTGTTGTGTGGAAATCCCTGTGTTTAAAAGCTGTTTTTAGCCAAATAATTTGCTTATATTACACAACAAAGCAAAATTTTGTTGAAGTAATAGTTAGCACTATCTTTTCCTGCCTAAATGTACAGTCTTACTTTGAGTAGCTCAGTTTGTAGTGGGCATGAGAGGAATGCGGATTGAGCCTTTGAAGCATGACTTTTTTTTTTTGCACTCTGAATGAACGCCCTTGCAGCCTTTAGAAGATTTGTCCTTGTGCATGTAGTTTGACTCCTCTGAATGAGTGGTGATGCAGTGCATTGAGTATATCTTGCATACATACAGGCCGATCAGTTCAAGGGTACACTCCCTGATGCAGTTCAGTCAGCTTTATAAGTCATGGAGGTCCAGCTGTTTTGCTTACCTTTAAAAGTGAAAGTAAACTTGCAGGAAAAAAAAAAAGACAAACACAGGCACAGTGCTGCTGGGTAGCACTTTTTGATGGTTCTCCAGCTGATATATATCAGGGTGTTCTTCCGTTTACTGTGAAAATAGTTTAATAAAAGGGTGCCCCTTATCTTTGGATGCATGGTACCCACAATCCTTTGTGGTCTGAGGGTGGAGCTGAGTGAAACCCTTAGAGCACCGATGTAAAATGCAATCACAAGGTTGCAAGGTTGTGGAGAAGTCCAAGGTAGGTGAAGTTTGTCCAGAGTTCATCACAAACCAGTGTCACTAATTAAATTCTTAGTAGATTGTCCTACTATTGGTAGGGAAGGAGATTTTAGGCATTCCTCAGCAGCAAAAAAGCTAAAATTTGGTTTGCTGCATCTATGTGCTAATGTGTAAGTGGATTTTTGATGATGATCTGATGGCCAGAAGGGGGTGCTAAGCATTTATTTGAACATTAAAACAATGTTTCTTGTAAAATAATATGTACAGTGAAACTTTTTTATTATCCTGATTCTTTGGCTGAAACCATGAAAAAAAATTTTTGGACCATTTAACCCTGCCCACACCAATTCACGATAATTTACAGTACTGCACCCTACTTTTTTTTTTAGTACAAACTTTGTTATAGATTTTTATTTTATGACTTCTACATTATTGATTCAGTACAAAAAATTTTAGAATTCCGAACATTAGTTTTCCAGCACAAAATTAAATGTTACAGAATGTTTATATGTCAGTAAAGAAAGCAGCATATTACATAAGAGACCACTTTTCAGACAGAAAAACATAATGAAGGCTGCTGGGTTTTGCTGCAAAAATAAGAAGCAAATTTGACAAAGTCTCCAGAAGAACTGTGACTGGTTCTGCAAGATGCTCAGTAAAACTTACCAGCTAATTTCCTTATAAAACTGCACAAATTGTACCTGAGACTACTATTTTTTTTTTCTAAAGCGAAGGATTGTCACACCAAATATTGTCTTTGTTTCATTTATTACTGTTTACTGCTCTTTTATAGTATTTTTTTTAATGTAGAAACATTTAGTCTCATTATTTTTGAAGGCATCTTTGCTCTTCAGCATTTCTTTGCATGTGCCTAAGACTTTTGCACAGTACTCTACATAATATGCAAAACATACTTTTGCAAACTGGTCTTAGAATTTTTTGTCCTATGTTCAGAAAAATATTTATCAGAGCCTAAACAGCAATTATGTGCCCCTAACCAACTTCTGTAAACAAACAAATAACCTCAGGTGACAAAAAAAAAAAAACAAAACACAACAAATTTCAATATGTAGTGATTTTTTCCAAAAAGTTATACAGCATTTAGAAATCAGGTGGGGAAAAACTAAGTACACCCTTCCTATTTCTGCAGTCGTTAAGAAAGTAATAAGCACCCAGGTATTACTAATGATATGCACAAGATTAGTTAATCATCAAGAAGTGAATACTTCTATAAAAGCAGACCTTTTGGAATTTTGGTGTTCTGGTGTTCAGTTTTGTGTCTACATCATGCCAAGAAGAAAGGACATAAAGCATAACCTTAGAGAAGCAGTTGCTGCTGCTCATGAATCTCCAAGCAATTTAAAATTCACTATTCTACAGTGAGAAGGATTGTTTACAAATGGAGAGCCTTCAATACAGTTGCCAGTCTTCCCAGGAGTGGGCGTTCCAGCAAATTCAATTCAAGATCAATGCTCAGAGATATAAAGAAAAACCCAAGTGCTACATCATGTGACCTACAGGCCTCTGTAAGCACATACAATATTTATGCTCATGACAGCATAATCCGAAAAAGACTTAACAATTATTGCTTTAATGGAATGGTGGCTAGGAAAAAGTCTCTTCTCTCCAAAAAGAATATGGCAAAACTGCATCTGAACAAACCACAAAAGTTCTGGAACAATATCCTTTGTACTGATGAGACCAAGGTGGAGGTGATTGGTCTTCATACACAGCACCATGTATGGTGCAAATCAAACACAGCACATCACCACAAACACCTCATACCAGCTGTCAGGCATGGTGGTGGAGGGGTGATGATTTGGGCTTGTTTTGCAGCCGCAGGACTTGGGGAAACTTGTAGTCATTGAGACAACGATGAACTCCACTTTATACCAGATAAATTCTTGAGACAAATGTGAGACCATTTGTCTAGCAGCTTAAAATGGGCCAAAATAGGGTGATGCAACAGGACAATGATCCCAAGCACACCACCAGATCGATATCTAAATTGCTAAAGAAAAAAAAAAAAAATCAAGGTGTTGGAATGGCTACTTCAAAGTCCAGACCTCAACCCTACTGAGATGCTGGGGCAGGCTCTTAAGAGAACTGTGTATAAATTAAACTAAAGCAGTGTTGTAAAGAAGAGTGGGCCAGAATTTCTCCAAAACAATGTGAGAGACTGATAAACTCCTACAGAAATTAGGGTGTACTTTTTTCCCACCAGGTTTATGAAAGTTGGTTTACTTTTTTGAAAAAAATTACTACACATTGAAATATGTTGTGTTTTTCTTTTGTTGTTGTCACCTGAGTTGTTGTTGTCACCTGTCAACAAACATTTGTTTGTTTTAGAAGTTGGTGAGGACCACACAATTGCTGTTTAGGTCCTGATAAATAAAAACATAGAATCAAAGGAGGGTGTACTTTCTTTTCTCCATGACTGTATCTTGTAAAATAAGGTGTACAATGAAACTTCTTTTTTCCATGCTTTGTTTCCTATGATAAAAATTTGGCCCATTTAGCTCTGCCCACTAAAATTTATGATAATTTGCTCAATATGCAAAACCTACTTTTGCAAACTTTTCCTAGGATTTTTGCAGTTTTACTCAGTGATGTCACATTACTCAGCCAAGTCTGACCTGACCTTCCATAATTATGAAAAACACGTTGAGATTTGTCAGAACTATCCTCTAGCCTGCTGCCCATTACAGGCCACAGTATATCTTTTTTGCACCTCATATATTGTAATATCCTTGCATGTCTGTCCTGTGAATAATATTGTACTGAAGGAAAGATCTTTTATCCTGCTACTTTCTACTGTTCTTTTGTTCTTTGGTTAGTATTTGTGGCTTACTTTTGTTAGCCCATATTGCCTGAATGCAGCCTTGAATTTCAGGATTGCCTGTATTTTCTGTAATTGCAATTTCTCTGCAAATCTAATAGTAATGGAAGCACTTTCGGTTCAGTTACAGAGCACACTCAGCAATCAACCAAACAGATATTTTAGGAAGGAGCAAATCTTTTAGATCGTTTAAGCTGTTACTTTTTGTGTATGTTTGTGTAGGTGAAAATAATGATCAGGCTGTGCAAGTGGTTGAGTTGCCTATTGTGGATAGCCTCCATCCACGTCCTCCTTACCTGCCGCTGGCTATCCCAGAGGATCTGGCTGAACGTTTGCAGCGGCTGCATGGAGACCCCTCTGTCTGGTGGGTTTCTCAGTTCGTCAAATATCTGATCCGACCTCAGGCTTGGCTTGAGAAAGAGATTCGTGAAGCGACCACCAAGCTGGGCTTCAAACACCCCATCATAGGGTAAGAATGAAAAAACATGCTGATCAGGCATTAGTTTTTGTTTTGATGGACCCTTATAATTGGAGCTGAGAATTCTGGAATTCAGTTGGAAACCTTTCCATTTACTTCATGTTTTTAAAATAAAATCTCATTTTATCAGTATGTGAATTCTAAAATTTTTTGATTTAGGGCAAGTTATCCCATTTCATATAGATAAAGCTCCCCATTTTTGTCATCATGGTACTTAAATAACATAGATATCATGGTATTGTATAATTTTTGCCATTTCGCATGACCAACAGTGTATGTGGTAATGTGGAGGAGAGAGCATAATTATAAATGGGATGGAGTTTCAATTCATATGTTGTGCTGTTAATCAGCTTTTCTCTTTCCCCATAAGAACTAATTGTGAGCTTGGCGACATTTTTAATTAGATTGGACTATTATATTTCATAGATTTCATAAAAGTTTTTGATTGTACATTTAGCCAGCTGACTAACAGAACTTACAGCAAAAGTATTGTCTCTGCAATTAGATTTTATGTCAGTATCGTAGTGGTATTGTCTAGGGAAGTGCCTTCTGACTAATTTTAAAATTCAAATATCCATAAATTTTAATAGATGGATATTTGATTAACCTCTAAGAGAGGAAAAAATGTGTCTGTATTATGGCATAATCAAATAATATATTTCCACTGCAGTCTTACTTTTCATCCTGTCAATGGCCCACATGTTTTTGTCTGACAGAAATAATATAGAGAAATACTGAACACAGATATTAAATGCTTCACAGAATGTCAGCTTTGCTGGATATCAGCTCAATAATCTACCCTGTATCTCTACGGTAGAGGTGTGCATTGGGACTGGGATCTCGTGGCACCAAACAAAAAAGTCACAGGAGTGGGCGGTCAGATATAAAGTACAGTATGTGGGGCAAGAATAGGTCATGGTTGCTAGTGTGTTAATATTTTGGGAAATATAAGCAACTAAGTTTATTTGAAAATACTACAGGTAGGTACAAATAAAGTACAGGAGTTAAAATAAACATTCCTGTGCACATCTGTATCCTGTAAAAATGCTCACTCTGACATCAGTTAGAATTCAAACATACTGAAAGTTCTACCACAGAATGTAGGAGTAAAAATCTGTTTAAAAGCACTAATAAATAGGTACATTGCACACACAAATTCATGTCCTTAATAGCTTATGACTATATAAATTGTTTAGTTGCATAATATGTATATTTTTAGGTCCTCAAGCTCGGTCAGATAGGGTGTTGACTGTTAATTGGCTAATTTGGTCTTGCCAATTCCCACCCACCACTCAGCACTCCACTCACAACAGCTACCTTCTGGGGAGGGTGAAGGATAATACCTGCTTCCTCTGAGAAAAGGTGGCTGGTGTCACTGTAAATTGACAAGGGAAAGAGAGTATTCAATTATACCAAAAGTGCAAGGCCAATTTTGCTCTCTTGGACCAGCCATGGATGGCTGTTGCATTAACCAGATTCAGACTTATGGTGTCTGGATGATAGGGCAAAAAAACTAGAGTTTGAAAAGTCTGTGGTAGACTCCTGTTTTTTCATCTTCGCCATGGTGAGTATGTCAAGATCGATTCTTCCAGATGGATGGTGAGCTGGCAGCTGAACTGCTGTACTCTGGAATAGCATTCACATAGTGTTCCAGATCAGCCTTTGACAGCTCACAGACACAGCTGGCAGGCTTCAAACCAACTGTGATAGTGACCCGAATTGGACTAAACACCGTGGCTCAACTTATAACACTAATTGGCACCAAAATGTATGTATTTCGATGCATAAAATTTTCGACGTATTTCCACCATTTCCACCATTGCTGTGTGGCAGGGTTTCAGCAGCCATTAGCTAAACACTAAAGCCTTGCGGTACGAGCCTTGACAGGATTAAAGTGAGCAGTTGAGTGTTAATGGGTCTGACCCCTTCTGCTCTCCAGACCTGCCTGATCCATCCTGATGCCCTACTTCTGGTTGGAGTTCTCCTCGGTTGGAGATTGCTCACTGCTGCTGGGGGTGGCCCCACATGGACGGCCTGAAGATTATTGGGATTGCTGGGGAAGGTGCCGCTTGGGGACTGTGGAGATGGCTTTGGACTGCGGTTCATATGGGCAGTTGTACTGTGATGGCTTGGGACTGTGATTGCTGTGGTGGCTTTGGGGCTGTGGTTGCCGTGAGCAGTTTTGCACTCAGGTCTCCATCAGTGGACAGTGGATAGGTTCAACAAAACAGACTTCATGTGAAAACTGTAATCAATTTCCTGGTTACACAAATGCACTATTTGTCCATGTAGTACACAGTTATAGAAGGGATTTATTTAGAATTGCACTATCCCTTGTCACCCACATGAGGATGGGTTCCGTTTTGAGTCTGGTTCCTCTCAAGGTTTCTTCCTCATACTGTCTCAGGGAGTTTTTCCTTGCCACCGTCGCCTCTGGCTTGCTCATTAGGGATAAATTCACACATTTACAATTTATATTTATTTCTGTAAAGCTGCTTTGTGACAATGTCCATCATTAAAAGCGCTATACAAATAAAATTGATTGAATTACTGAAGGAGTCAAGAGAGGCAGCTTGGTAGTGCTGGGATTTGAACTTGCGTCCTTTCAATCAGTAGCCCAATGCTTTAACCACTGAGCTATCATTGTTTTAGTATACCCTGCATGTTCCACATTGCAGGTAGTTTCACCAGATGAACCATTACACTCAAAGGTGCACTGCCCTAGTCTGCAAGTTCATGTGTGCTTACCTATGTTTGAACCTTTTAACTCAAACACAAAAGAACAAATAAAACCAAACTCTACGTCTGCGCACTTAACTGTTCAGCACCATCAGCACACACAGGCAGACTTACAGAATCACATGTGCTTAGGCTCACTGCTCTCAGTAGGATGGAAAAAAGGAACACATACAGTGATCCAGATCCATATTTGTACATTGAGCAAGTTATTGTTATTTTAGTTGTCTAGCACAGTATATTGGAGTTGAAATTAAATAATGAACTTTAGCTCAGAGTGCAGACTTTCACTTTTATTTGAGACCAGTGGACACAGCACTTTTTACACACACACACACACACACACACATTTTTAAGGGATTGAAAGTAATTGGACAATTGGCTGCTCATCTGTTGTTTGGAATCTGTTCCTGTTAACAATATGAAGTCGAAAGAGCTGTGACTACCAGTGACGCAAGCCATCATTAGGCTGAAAAATCAAAACCCGTTAGAGAGATAGCAAAAACATTAAGTGTGGCAAAATCAACTGTTTAATATATTCTTAAAAAGAAAGAATGCACTGGTGAGCTCCAGAACACTAAATGGCCCAGAAGTCCATGGAAAACGACTGTTGTGGATAACAGAAGAATTCTTTCCCTGGTAAAGAACAGTTTTCACAACGGTTGGACAGATCAAGAACACCCTCCAGGAGGTAAGTGTATCTGTGTCAAAGTCAACAATCAAGATCATACTTCAGCAGAGTAAGAAGTATGTTTTACCACAAAATGTAAACCACTGGTAAGCCTCAAAAACAGGAAGCCCAGATTAGAGTTTGCCAAATAACATGTACAGTTCTGGAACAACATCATGTGGACAGATTAAATAAAGATCAAATAGTACCAGAATGATGAGAAGAGAAGAGTATGGAGAAGGGAAGGAACTACATACTGTCTCATCTTATCATGTGGGCATGTATTGCAGCCAATGGAACTGGATCCCTTGTATTTATTGATGATTTGACTGCTGACAAAAGCAGTAGGATGAATTTTGAAGTTTGTATGGCTGTATTATGTCAGATTCAGCCAAATACTTCAAAACTCACTGGACGGTGATTTACAGTGAAGATGGTTGAAGACCTGAAGCTTCAAATGCAACCCAAGACTTTTTAAGGCAAAGAAATTGTATGTTCTGTAATGATCAAGTCAATCAACTGACCTGAATCCAATTTAGCATGTATTTCACTTGCTGAAGATTAAACTGAAGGTGAGAACACCCCAAGAACAAGCAGGAACTGAAGACAGCTGCAGTAAAAGTCTGGCAAAGCACCACCAGGGAAGAAACCCAGTGTCTGGTGATATCTATGGGTATTCGCATCAAGATGTGTTAAACAAATTAGAACATGGCAATCGGTTTTGCCATGACTGCGTATGTTGTTAAAAACAACCAGCATGAAGACAAGTGATCTGTCTATGGAACAAAAGCAAGCCATTTGAAGCTGAGAAAAGAGGGTAAATCAATCAGATCCACTGCACAAGCATTGAGCATAGCCAGTACAACAATTTGGAATGTCCTGAAAAACAAAGAAACCACTGGGGTACCAGACACTGAACAGGTCAGCCAAGTAAAACAACAGCAGTTGATGACAGAAATATTGTGAGAACATTAAGACAGCTGAAAAAAAAAGAAAACATTCAGTGACATTGCCAGCAACCTCCACAGGGCAGGAATGAAGGTATCACAATCCACTGTTCGGAGAAGACTTTAAGAGCAGAAATATAGAGGCCATTACCACAACATGTAAACCACTCGAATGTTCTGGAACCAAAATTAACCTCTATCAATGTTATGGAAGGGAGAAACCCCGAAAACAAACACCAACTGAAAGAAGCTGCAGTACAAGCCTCGAAAGGAAGAATGCAACAGTTTGATGATGTCGGTGGGTCGCCAGCTTGATGCAGTTATTGCAAGCAAGGGAACTGTTCTTGGCTGCTTATCAAAAAGAACAAATAAAAACATCTTTGAGTCTCTTAAAAGTGGATGAACTCAACCAATTTGTGGACTGTTACTTTGCGGAATATATAATGTGGGACACTTCCAAACCTGAAGATTCAGGTAGCCCCAGGAAAGAAAAGAGAGACTCTTCTATAGACAGAGATGAGTTTGATACAATCCATCAACAGAAAACTAAACTTATTGAAACAATTCTCAAATAGTGTCAATAATTGCAAAAAGTCCTTGAACATGTAGGGAAAATTTAGCTCAATTAGATTAAGCTGATGTATTCTCCACCAAAATATGTAGGACATTAGCAGATCAGCTCAAAAGGGGAAATTTGTAAACTTAATATTTTAATAGCTGATCAACTATTCGTCCAGCGATAAGTTGAAACGAGTGTGTTTATTAATTGTGCATGGGATATTACCTCCGCGGCCACCGGCAATAATATCTTAAATATAGTGAAACACTATATTGAGAGCACGGTAACAAGATCGGCAGTTTAAGGCAATAAATTTGAAGCACAGAGACACAAGACACTGGCCTTTAAACATCAGATGAGACTTTATTATACTAAGCTACTATTCTAAAACACAGAAACTAATCTAACACAAACACACACACAAATAGGGGTGAAAATGGCTTTGAAAAGAGAGTGAATGAAATTCCAAGTTACTAGTAGTTTCTCAGACCATGACCTGAATGAACCATCAACTTATGAGTTTGATTTAACATTCGCTTCGTTTAGAAGGGCTTTAAACTTGTATTAAATGCACCAGTTCAGCGAGAATCTGGAGGTACTATACTTGCATTTGTGTTGCCAGGGATTCCCTCGTTGCGTTGTTGTTTGGAAGGAGTTTCCGGCGATGTCGATTGGTCGGCGGTCTGGTTGGCCTTATGTAGCGTCTCGAAAGACCAATGAGGAAGATAAACAGAGCGAGGTGCGAATCCGGCGGAGTCTCATAGGCGGGTTGCAAAACTTTGAAGAATGGTTCACAGCGGTGCGAAGGCGAGAGTTGGAGGCTTTGCAGGAACCAGTCTGGATGCAGAGTCTCGGAGCAAGCGTGATCTCCTCGGGATGAACTTCTAAAGCTCTTGGTTGATGAGACTTCCTTCAGATGTGGATGGAGACTCTTGCAGAGATGTAGTGGATGAGACTCTTGGAAGATGGATTGGATGAGACTCAGAGTTTCCTTTGTGTCAGGGGGTTTTAACCCTTTCCAGTTGGGCTGACCCCAAAGTGTTTGCTCCAATCAGCAGGATTTTGGGGCAGGGTGTAAACGGTATTCTCCTCCTCTGACACTAATTAACATTCTGGTCTCTGAGTTATGTGCTTTGCAAACTTTGCATAAGGTTAAGTTAGAACTTTGTTAAGGAATTTGGTTTACATTATACCAACCCTTAGGAAATTCAATAGTGATCACACACATACCAAACATGACATACCTGCTGTTGTTGATACACACACGAACACTATGGTCCCTGTTAAACGATCAAAAAGCATTATAATGACCTGGTGGCTATAAGCATGACACACATACGGAATGACATTAAAAGAGGCAACAAGTTTCCAAACTATGGTGCATCATCTTAAAAGTCATTGTCCTTATAGGAGATGTAAAGTAGCCTTATGCAGTCTGTTAAAGCTGGGTTCTGTGGAATGTGTGAAGGGTGGTAAACTTTGTGTTCCTGGGGAGAACAAAGGTCTCATTCCATGAGGGTCCTTGGGTGAGTTCCCCCCCCCCTTTTCTGTAGTTATCAGTTTCAGCATCGTGTTGGGTGAGCCATCTGGTCTTGGCCAGCGATCTAGATCAACAAGTTTGACAGAGGTGCCTCTTGGCTAAGAGGGTTCGTCCTCTGGTCAGGGATGTCCTATCAGTTGCTGATTGTTCACAGGGCAGTTGAAATCCAGCAATCAGTAAACAAGTGGTAATTAACTTGGGTCTGCAAAGTCTGGGAGCAGGATTCCTAGCTTTTTGGCTTCTTTGCTTTCCTTGCCTGTTCACTTCAGATCCTACAAACACAACCAAGTCAAAATTGGTGCTCTAAGGAATGAAAATCCAATACACTCCAATGCTACTTTTTATGCATACTCTAAGCAGAAATACACACACACACACACACACACACACACACATACATATATATATATATATATATATATATATATACACACACACACAGTGAGGTCAATAAGTATTTGATCACCCTGTGATTTTGCAAGTTCTCTTACTTAGAAATCATGGAGGGGTCTACAATTTTCAGCATAGGTGCATTTCCACTGTGAGAGACAGAATCTAAAAATAAAAATCCGGTAATCACATTGTATGATTTTTTTAACAATTTATTTGTGAATTACTGTGTCAAATAAGTATTTGATCACTTGCTTATCAGCCAGATTTCTGACCCTCAAAGACCTGTTATTTTGCTTTTAAATAGTCCAGCTACACTATGCTCATGATTCTAAATTAGTAGCACCTGTTTGAGGTCGTTAGCTGTCATAAAGACACCTGTGCACCCCACAATCAGCCAAAGTCTAAGTAGCAACATGGGCAAAACCAAAGAGCTGTCAAAAGACACAAGAGACAAAAATGTAGACCTTCACAAAGCTGGAAAGGGCTACGGGGCAATTGCCAAGCAGCTTGGTGAAAAAAGAACAATTGTTGGAGCAATTGTCAGAAAATGCTTCCATTGATGACTGTCAATGTCCCTCGGACTGGGGCCCCACGGAAGATCTCTCCTCGTGGGGTATCAATGATGCTAAGAATGGTGAAGAATCAGCCCAGAACTACACGGGAGGAGCTGGTCAATGCCGTGAAGAGAGCTGGGACCATCGTTTCCAAGGCTACTATCAGTAATACACTAAGACGTCATAGTTTAAAGTCAGCCCATGTCCAGGCCCGTCTGAAGTTTGCCAGGGACCATCTGGATGATCCAGAGGAGTCATGGGAGAAAGTCCTGTGGTCAGATGAGACCAAAGTAGAACTTGTTGGTCTTAACTCCATTCGCCGTGTTTGGAGGAAGAAGAATGATGAGTATCATCCCAATAATACCATACCTACAGTGAAGCATGGGGCTGAAAGCATCATGCTCTGGGGGTGTTTTTCTGCACAGGGGATAGGACGACTGCACTGTATTAAGGAGAGGATGAACAGGGCCATGTATTGTGACATATTTAGCAAAAACCTCCTTCCCTCAGTCAGAGCATTAAAGATGGGTCGTGGCTGGGTCTTCCAACATGACAATGACCCAAAGCACACAGCCAGGAAAACCAAGGAGTGGCTCCGTAAGAAGCATATCAAGGTTCTGGAGTGGCCTAGTCAGTCTCCAGACCTAAATCCAAAAGAAAATCTTTGGAGGGAGCTGAAACTCTGTGTTGCTCAGCGACAGCCCCGAAACCTGACAGATCTAGAGAAGATCTGTATGGAGGAGTGGGCCAAAATCCCTCCTGCAGTGTGTGCAAACCTGGTGAAGAACTACAGGAACCGTTTGACCTCTGTAATTGTTAACAAAGGCTTCTGTACCTAATATTAAAATTTTTTGACTCAAGTGATCAAATACTTATTTGACACAGTAATTCACAAATAAATTGTTTAAAAAAAATCATACAATGTGATTCCCGGATTTTTATTTTTAGATTCTGTCTCTCACAGTGGAAATGCACCTATGCTGAAAATTCTAGACCCCTCCATGATTTCTAAGTAGGAGAACTTGCAAAATCAAATACTTATTGACCTCACTGTGTGTGTGTGTGTGTGTGTATATATATATATATATATATATATATATGTGTGTGTGTGTGTATATATAGGGATTTTGAGTTAATCATTGAATCACACTAAAGGCCAACAGGCCAATCTGATGTGTTTCTGAATAATTTTTAGATGTGGGTCTGATATAGATGTTGATTTTAACCAGAATTTTAGCACTTTGAGATGCAAGCCCATGCATGCTGAACAGTGGTGCCTGTGGAACACTATAATATCGGTCTGATGTAAATTCTAGACAGTGTGTAAATGAGTAGTTGAATAGAAAGCACTGCAGGCCATTTCAGCATTACTTTTTGCAAGTTCATGCAGGTCATATCAAAAATGAGGCAGTGGGCGGTATTTGACCTGGCTTGAGTTTGGCAAATGCCCTGGACCACAGACCCAACTTAAGAAACATAGACCAGTTTCTGAAAAACATGAACCTTCCAATGTTGACCAGGTAAAGACACTGGATAACCAATTCACAGAAACTAAATATTATAATGCCTTTAAAAACATGTAGAAAAAAAGAGTTCAAATAACATGCATAGATTATTCAATTTAATAAATATTTATAGTCAAAACATACAAATGACTATAATTGCATTATTAGATGCAGAAAATGCATTTGACAAAGGAAACTGGAATTTTCTTATTTGCAACCGTTCAAATGAGTATAAAGTTATTCTAATAACTAGTCAAAATCTATAATCTTACCATTTACCACAGGGTATCTCTATTATTAACAATTCCTATTTTCAATGGCAATATTAAGTATATTAACATTTACCCAAAGCATTTTAATTTCACAATCCTGTTACCAACAGTTGAAAATTATCAGCAGCAATGGATGAAATTATCATTATCTTTTTGGCAGTGTAGCACCAATTAAAATGTCAATTTTATTCCAAATTAATCATCTCTTTACAGTGATAAGAACTCAAGCCTCCACCAACTGGTTTAATTCACGAAATTCAATCATAGATGTATTTTACTGGAAAAACAGGAAGCGAAGAATTAAACTAGCCACTTAAAAGCAAAGGAAAAAGTAACAGATATGCAGAATCTGGCTCCCAGTGCTACTCTTGCCAGTGACTGGAACACCCTGGCAACTCCCTCCTGGGGAAAATTATTGTCGGAGATGAATGGAGAGCTGTAACACCAAATGGGTTTATTGGGTGATATTGGGTGATAGATTACATTATCATGTGTTAACATAATAATGCCCCATGTCTTATCCTTACATGGTCTTGTTCCTGCCTTACCTAACATACTCTTCATCATCTTAGTCTTTCTCACTGCATTCCATAATAGTTGTTTTCCTTACAGAATGTCAACTTCACCTTGTTGCATTCTTCCTTCTTTTCTAGTGCACCCTTCTTTTCTTGACCCCACCCATACCCTTGGAAACAGGAACTACTCTACAAATCTACATGCACATACAGCAGATAGTAAAAGAACATCATGTACTACAATAAATCTTTAGCTTTCTAGAGTGAACAGCATGTTCATCTGTTTTATTTTTACCACAGTGTCCTCAGTATAAAAAAAAAAAACTATCCTGGTTAACTAACAAGTATTCACCCCCTCAGTGTGAATTGTCCTTTTGTAGCAATTACAAATTTGTCTCATCCAAGTTGTCTCAGACGTGTAGCTTTGCATGTTATGATTTTGCTATTTTCTTCCATTTGGCGTTTTCTTCCAATGCAAATTTTCTCCAACTCTGACAAATTAGATGGAGAATGTTGGTAGACAGAAATCTTTAGGCTGTGCCACAGATTTTCAGCTGGTTTTATGACTGGCCTTTGACTCAGCCATTCCAAAACACAAGCCTTCTGTTTTGTCAAGCTGTATTTGAAAAAAGAATATTGTGCCATATTTGGTTTGTGCCCAGTAACAAGGCAGAAGTAATGTTCATAAGCAAGGCCCTTGTGTTAGGGGACACCAGGTGCTTCAGAATGTTTGAGGGGCACCAAAACTGTGACAGCAGGGTCAGTGGCCATCCATCAAGCTTTTGACATGGCCATCCCTGTCCCATGACCTAAGCCCCATTGAAAACCTGTGAATAGGAGAGTCCATAACAAAGGACCTAGTAAATAATAACATTGTTATAACACACTCAGTGAGGGCTCCAACTGCAAATATAGTTAACAACTTATCGATCTTTCAGGTAAGTCAACACCCTCAAAACAACTGATCCATTTGGCATCCCTGGCAGGGTCTTTTGAGGATGCACAGATCAGTTTGCCAGTGTGTTCCCAGACATTTTCAATGTCCTGGTAACATGTTTTAATGACTGGAGACTTGTAGCACTCACCTATTTTCAGCATGTGTTTTGAAGGCCGTGAAAAAAGAGCTGATATGCATCATGCTTCCTATCACCTTAGGTCTAATTTGCTTACCATCAGAACAGGTCTAGGGATGAAAATCGCTACTGCACTACATATAGCCGTCTCTCGCCTGGTTGAGAATTCTGTTTATACATTTCAGATCACTGGTAAACACCATATAGTGCACTTTAGGCTGGGAACTAAGCTCTGGGGCTTGGACCTAAACCTCCCTCCCTGTGTAGCTGGAAATTTGACTTCCTGACAGGCTGACGTAAGGTCGTGAGGATGGGTTCCTATAGCTGCTTATCTTTAAACCTTAATACAGGTGTAACCCAAGGATACTTGCTAAGCCCTCTCCTTTACTCACTATATGTTTATGACTGTAATGACAGCATTATTGTCAAATTTTATGATGATGCAGTACTCATAGGTCTGCTATACTGACCGTCTGCTCTGTTCAGTGCATACCAGAGCTGTCATAAGGATGCTACAACAAACAAGTTTAAGACACCTTAGGACAGACTCCTCAGGTCACTGTATAACTGCACCATTGAGAGCATCCTAATACATTCCATTACATGCTTATTTAGTAAAACTGCCCTGCTCTCACATTTACAGAGATCCCAGCCACAAATCACACCCTTTTCACACTATTGCCTTTTGGTAGTCAATACTGGGAGACACACAATTAGACTCCTACACTAAAATCAGAAAACTAGTCACATATTTCTAAGCAAGCAATCAGTATGCTGTTGGATTGTATTGGATTATCTGTTTATTTAGATTTTGTTACTTGATCATTTGATTGTGGATCTTTGATTTAATACTTTTGGCATGGAACTAACTGCCTACACTTTTAATTTTCAAAATAAAAATCTTCAATGTAAATTTTTTTGAGTTATAACTTACATTCTTAAATTGTGTTCATTTGTACACTCGTTATGCTTCCTACTAGGACTCTCACCATATGGCTAAGTCAAGTGTTTATCTTTTGCAGAGTGCATGTGCGCAGGACAGATAAGGTGGGCACAGAAGCTGCATTCCACCCCATAGAGGAGTACATGCTGCATGTAGAGGACCAGTTCCAGAGCCTGGCACGTCGCATGCACATTGAAAAGAAACGTGTTTACCTGGCCACCGATGACCCTTCACTACTGCAGGAGGCTAAGTCTAAGTAAGTGTGTGAATATGAAGATATCAGTATGTTATGCAGAGTCACAAAATTTTTAGGGATAGGTGTTCTCTCTTCAGTCTTCTCTTCAGGAGGTGAAATGCCAAATGAGTTAAGGTCTGGTGATTGACTTGACCAGGCTAAAACATTCCACTTTTTTTCCCCAACAAAGTCCTTTGTGGTGTTGGCAGTGTGATTTGAGTCATTGTCTTGCTGCATGATGAAGTTCCTCCCAATTATATTGGATTCATTTCTCTGTAAATTGCCAGGCAGAATGTTTCTGTAGACTTCTGAATTCATTCTGCTGCCACTATCAGGAGTGGCATCATCGATAAAGATTAATGAGATTGTACCACAAACAGCCATGCAAGCCCAAGCCATGATGCTACCTCTACCATGTTTGACTGATGAGCTCATAGGTTTTGGATCATGAGCAGAGCTCCACACTTTGGCATCACTTTGGTAGAGGTTAATCTTGGTTCCAGAACCTTTGTGGCCTCTCTGTTTCTTTTTGCGAATTTCAAGGCCTTCCAATTCTTACTGCTGATGAGTGGTTTGCATTTGTATGGCGTCTATATTCCGTATGTATGGCCTCTGTATGGTATGGCCTCTATATTTCTGCTCTCAAAGTCTTCAAACAATGGATTGTGATTGTGCGCTTCACCTGTGCCCTGTAGAGGTTGTTGATGTCACTGACTGTTGTTTTTGGGTTTTCTTCACAGCTCTCACAATGTTTGTCATCAACTGCTGTTGTTTTCCTTGGCCAACCTGTTCCATGTTTGGTCTGTAAAATAGTGGTTTCTTGTTTTTTTCAGGTCATTTGTTTTATTGGGTATGCCCAATGCTTGTGCATTGGCTCTGATTGTTTTTCCCTGTTTTCTCAGCTTCAAAATGGCTTGCTTTTCTCCCATAGACAGCTCTCTGGTCTTCATCTTGGTTTATCCTTTTTAACAACAAATTCAGTCTTCACAGGTGAATCATAGGGCTCAAACCAAGAGTAGACATTCAGAGCTATAAACAATCTTAACAGAGCACACCTGCACAACAAGAAACATTTGTCAGTCACATGTTCCGATATTTTTATATTCACTTGAAAAATTGGTGGGTTCAATAAAAGGTCCCATGTTCTAAGTTGTTTAACATATCTAGATGTACATATCAGAAAATGAAAGCTGAATTTCTGCCCTTTATAGTATTTTTTATGTAGGAAAGGTTTAATTTTATTATTTTGCAAGGCATCTCAGCTTTACAGCTTTTCTTTGCATATGCCTAAAATTTTTTATATTTATATATACTGAATATCACTATATTGTGCATCAGGTACCCAGATTATGAGTTCATCAGTGATAATTCCATCTCCTGGTCAGCTGGCCTGCATAACCGCTACACTGAGAACTCATTAAGAGGAGTCATTCTTGACATCCACTTCCTGTCCCAGACCAACTTCTTGGTCTGCACCTTCTCCTCCCAGGTACTTTTTTTTGTTAGATTTTTTTTCAATTCTGACACATAGGAATGAAGTATAGTTCCTGACAGCATTTCCCCAAAGTCTAACTTATAATTTTGCATCACGTGCAGAAAAACAGTTAACTGTATCTGTAACTTTTAACTGTAGTGCATTGTGTGTGAGGTAATTTTAACAACTTCTCTCACATGAATAGGTGTGTCGTGTGGCCTACGAGATCATGCAGACGCTGCACCCAGATGCCTCATCCTACTTCTACTCACTGGATGATATCTACTACTTTGGGGGGCAGAATGCACACAATCAAGTGGCTATTTATGCACATGAGCCCCACAGCCAAGGAGAAATTGTGTTGGAGCCCGGAGATGTGATTGGAGTGGCTGGCAACCACTGGGATGGCTACTCCAAGGGCATCAACCGCAAGAGTGGTCGCACTGGCCTCTACCCCTCTTACAAAGTGAAGGAGAAAATTGAGACAGTGAAGTATCCCACTTACCACGAAGCTGACAAGCTGCTTAAGAAACAGTAGAGGGGATCAAGGGATGCTGGGAAATATATTTCATACTTTATAGTATATTGAAGAAAGCCTGGACCTCCTGGATGGGGATGCACTTTGTGTGTGTGTGTGTGTGTGTGTGTGTAAGTGAATGAATGAATGAATGAATGAGTGAGTGAAACAGTGAGTGCATGTGTGTCTGACCTTGGACCTGAAGGGGGCCATAAGAATTGTAAAAAAAAAAAAAAAATATATATATATATATATATATATATATATATATATATATATATATATATATATATATATATATATATATATATATATATATATATATATATATTATACACACACACACACACACACACACATACATATGTATATGTATAATATATATATATATATATATATATATATATATATATATATATA
Source organism: Pangasianodon hypophthalmus (assembly GCF_027358585.1). Lineage (NCBI taxonomy): Eukaryota > Metazoa > Chordata > Actinopteri > Siluriformes > Pangasiidae > Pangasianodon > Pangasianodon hypophthalmus. The sequence continues at coordinate 23,078,927 of NC_069719.1, read as the reverse complement.
TATATATATATGTGTGTGTATGTGTGTGTATGTGTGTGTATATGTGTGTGTGTGTGTGTGTGTGTGTGTGTGTGTGTGTGTGTGTGTGTGTATACACACAGTCAGGTCCAGAAGTATTTGGACAGTGACAGTTTCTGTGATTTTGCCTTTATACACCATGACAATAGATTTGAAATAAAACAATCAAGATGTGATCGAAGTGTAGACTAAAGTCAGCTTTATTTTAAGAGGTTCCACAAAAATATGGCATTTATGGAATCACAGCCATTTTTAACAAAGTACCTCCATTTTCAGGGGCTCAAAGGTATTTGGACAAAGTGATATAATTGTAAATATAAACATAATTTTAATAATTGGATGAAAATCCTTTGTAGTCAATGACTGCCTGAAGTCTGGAGCCCGTGTTCTCAAAACTCAAGTTCTAAGTTTCCTCCCTGAAGATGCTTTGCCAGGCCTTCACTGCAGCCACTTTCAGTTGCCGCTTGTTTGTGGGTCTTTCTGCCTTCAGTCTTGTCTTCAGTAAATGAAAAGCATGCTCTATTGGGTTGAGATCAGGCGACTGACCTGGCCATTGAAGAATATTCCATTTCTTTGCCTTCAAAAAGTCTTGAGTTGCTTTCGCAGTATGTTTAGGGTCAGTTTTGTAGCATTTGGCTGAATGTGAGCAGAGAGTATAGCCCTATACACCTCAGAATTCATCTTGCTACTTCTATCAGCAGTCACATCATCAATAAACACCAGTGAGCCCGTTCCATTGGCAGCCTTGCATGCCCATGCCATAACAATGCCTCCACCATGTTTGACACATGATGTGGTATACTTTGGATCATGAGCTGTTCTTTTCTTTTGCCATACATTTCTCTTCCTATCATTCTGGTGCAAGTTAATCTTGGTTTCATCAGTTCAAAGAATCTTATTCCATAACATGTGAGGCTTTTTTAGATGTTTTCTGGCAAAGTCTAATCTGGCTTTCCTGTTACCGGTGGTTTGCACCTTGTTGTAAACCCTATTTATTTACATTTATGAAGGCGTGTCTTGATTGTAGATTTTGACAATGATATGCCTACCTTCTCCAGAGTATTCCTGACTTCTGCAATCATCTGCAATCATCCACTTTAGTTGTCTTCCACGGTCTTCCAGGCCTTTCGATGTTGTTGAGCTCACCAGTGCTTTCTTTCTTTTTAAGAATGTACCCAACTGATGATTTGGCCACACCTAATGTTTTTGCTGTCTCTTAAAGGCAAAATCACAAAAACTCTGTCATTGTCCAAATTCTTCCGGACCTGACTGTACATATATATAACTGGACAAACAGGATTAGCAAACATGTCACTTCAGGTATTTTCCCTAAACATCCAGCTGAAATGAAGGCAACCACATTTGTTTTTTCAGATAAGATGATTAAAAAAAGCAGCACTACAGGCAGCTTTAAACAATGAATCCTAAATTTGAACTCCCAACTTCAGCTTGTGCACTGTTTTCCTGTGATGTTTTTCCTCCTGTATGAACACTGACAGCATCTTTACATTGATCATACACCTCTGCTCCTCTGTTCTTATTCTCTGAACATTAATATGCCACCGCACACTCCAAACACAAGCTTTTACTTTCCTTTGTTGTCTTGTGCTTCTAAAAACATGCTTTATAAAATATTTCACAGTAGTTGGACTACATTATTTGTCGGTGTTTCTCTGTGTCTTTGCCCATGTGGAACACGGGTCCAAATATTGTGCCTAAGAATAATAGCTGATGGATTGCAAAACGCTACATAAAATTGATGCAAACTCCTGCGCCTTACAGAGGATTACACTCCTGACCTTCTACTCCATGTTGTTCATTATGTTTTCAAAAGATTCTTTAATGTAAAATGTAATGTTCAAAAACTAAAAACACAGGAAAGGAAACTTAAAACTTAAAAAAATGTAATTAGTAAAATTAATAATGACAATGCTAAGAAAGAATATAAGTATGGTAATGGAATATCATTGTGGTAATATTTTAGTGTACTAGAGTGATTTAATATTTTATGTTTGTGTAAACATTGTCTTTTCTAAACCGATCAAATAAACTTGATCAGCCATTGTGTACCTTTGTGCATGTCTTTGTCTTTGGGATTTGAAATTGCAGTCTCCTAATGATAGAGCGAATGCTTTTCATTCCTTTCTCTAGACACAATACTCATTTTTCACAACTAGATGTAATAATTTGTTAAATGGGGCAGGAAGCATGCTGCTACATGATTGCACATCAAAATCAGTGGAACATCAGAACCACTATGATCTCATGCAATCTCACTCACTGGCCTCTGGGGGCACTGTTTGTGTTTGTGCACACAAAAATGATCATATCTCTTCGAAAATAAGGTGTACAGTGAAATTTCTTTATCTTGATCTTTTTGCTTAAACTGTAAAAATGTTTTTTGAACTGTTTAGCTCTGCCCACTCGAATGTTCAATAATTTACATGATATGTAAAACCTACTTTTGTGAGCTAGTCCTAGAATTTTTGGCCAATCTTCAAAATATTAATGTGAAACCACTCAGGCGAGTGTGAAACCCAATAATTATCAAAAACTTGTTGAGATTTGTAAACAATTTGGCTGCTACACATAACTTTATTCTAAGCAGCAAGTGGTGATCATTGGGGCCCAAGCAACGAAGGTGCTGGAACCCAATTGTTACAAGCATTAATAGCTTGTAACCCTGTTGGAATTGTTAGGATTCTTCTTATCAGGGGTCCAAGGATGTAGTGCTTAGAACCCAGTTATTTTCGTTAGGATCCTTAGGGGGCAAACACATAGTGCTTGGAGCCCTATTATTATTATTAGGCCTACAGATGTGAAATGTGGTCAGTAGGTAGTATTCCCTCCCAAATACTCAGGCAGGAGAGATGAGCAGTAAGTCCATAGTGAAAATTCTTTTTGCCACGTATTCCTTGGGTTATCCCAAACAAAAAAAGGCCTCAAGAACCATTTAGATTTTTAGCTAATTTGTATAATATCCAAAACCTACTTCTGAGAACTTGTCCTAGCTAACTGAATTTACCTTTTGGTTTAAATCTCCACAACTTTAGGGAACTGTATTGAATGCTCCTTTATTTTCTCCCATATGGTTTAATCACATCCAGCCAAAATATAAAACTTATTTTTTCCAAACCTAGGCTGTTCATCTGATTGGCATTAAATAGAGAATGTACCAAGTAGAGAGCTTGCTGGCAAAACCTTACCAAAACCATTTTGATTAGCCATACTGATTGGTGGCCACAAATCAATGAAATGTTATTCAATTGCATGTATGTACTAAAAGGGCTGCATCTTCTGAATGCAATGGCCAATTTCTACGGATGTTACAATATATAATCAGCAGAACACTGTTTGACCATGACCAAATTTCATAACAATTGACCGATAGAGGGCATTATAACTAAAAAAAAAAATCGTAAATCTCCTCAGCCATTTTATAGAGGATGATGTAATTTGCTATGCTTTTTCTTTGGGGAAAATTGAATTTGCAATTATATTTTGTTAATACATTTGGGGCAGAAATATAGCCAACCAAAAAACTGCATGCTCAGAAATGAGCAGACATTTGGATGCTGTTGGAAGCTCATTCACAGGGACATGACACATGTAAGACTCATAATAAACGGATTTAAAATGTGTTATTATTTAACAAACTAAAACATATGTTCAATGTACAAACTTCACTGATGAAGTGAACGTCAATACATCAATACTATAACAATGAGGAGTGCATGAGTCCAGTGGCTGTGTTCAGCTTTTTAAACCCTACCAGTTGTTTTAATGAGATTTTATTTTCTATCTCATCAAATGTCATCCAAGTGCAATTATTAAACAGACAGCAAGATGAAGAGTGTGTGAACCCAGTAGAGTTAATCAGCATTTAATTATTAATTTATATTTATGTAAGGATGTTGTTGTCGATGAAGATAGCACACATTATTCATTGGTAAAAGACAAATATCATGCCTTTCCTCAGCTTTAATGTTACCAATTAAGTGCCACAGGTTGTGAGGTGGGGCCTCCATGGATCTGACTTGTTTGTCAAGCACATCCCACAGATGCTTGATCGGGTTGAGATTTGGGGAATTTGGAGGCCAAGTCAACACCTTGAACTCTTTGTCGTGTTTGTCAAACCATTCCTGAACAATTTTTGCAGTGTGGTAGGGCATATTATCCTGCTGAAAGAAGCCACTGCCATTAGGGAATACCATTGCATTAAAGGGGTGTACTTGGTCTGCAACAATGTTTAGGTAGGTGGTACGTGTCAAAGTAACATCCACATGAATGCCAGGATCCAAGGTCCCAGCAGAACCCAGAGCATCACACTGCCTCCGCAGGCTTGCCTTCTTCCCATGGTGCATCCTGGTGCCATCTCTTCCCAATGTAAGTGACACACAAGCACTCAGCCGTCCACATGATGTAAAAGAAAACGTGATTCATCAGACCAGGCCACCTTCTTCCAATGCTCCATGGTCCAGTTCTGTTGCTCACATGCCTATTGTAGACACTTTTGGCAGTGGACATGTGTCAGCATGGGCACTCTGACCGGTCTGCAGCGATGTAGCCCCATACTCAGCACTGACTGTTCACTTGCTGCCTAATATATCCCACCCCTTAACAGGTGCCATTGTAATGAGATCATCAGTGTTATTCTCTTCACCTGTTAGTGGTTTTAATGTTATGGCTGATCGGTGTAGATTAAAATCTATAACATCTCATCGGTTGGAGATACTATACGATTGTGGAGCACATCATGACTCAAACACACATGAGCAGAACACAGGCACTGATTGTGAATGTAAAGTAATGTAAAGGTTTACATGGTTATTCTTCTATTTAATGGATTATTAGGCTGCATGCACACTCACTGTCCACTTTAATTGGAACACCTGTACACCTGCTCATTCACACAGTTATCAAATCAGCCAATCATGTGGCATCATCATCAGCACAATGCAAAAATCATGCAGATAAAGGTCAAGAGCTTCAATTAATGTTAAGATCAAACATCAGAATGGGGAAAAATGTGATCTCTGTGACTTTAACCGTGGCATGGTTGTTGGTGCCAGATTGGCTGATTTGAGTATTTCAGAAACTGCTGATCTCTTGGGATTTTCACACACAACAGACTCTAGAGTTTACACAGAATGGTGTGAAAAACAAAAATCAGCCTGTGTGCCATGGGTCTACAGGCTGAAACACCTTGTTGATGAGAGTGATCAGAGGAGAATGGGCAGACTAGAGCTATAGTTGAAGTCTATAGTAAATCAAATAAGCGCTCTTTGGTGAGCAGAAAAGCATCTCAGAATGCACAACACATTAAACCTTGAGGTGTATGGGCTATAACAGCAGAAGACCACATCAGGTTCCACTCCTGTCAGCCACGAACAAGAATCATGGGCACAGACTCCTCGAAACTGAACAGCTGAAGACTGGAAAAGACCAGGTGATTAGCGCATGTGCCTGATTAGAATACTGCATAAATGAGCAGGTGTACAGGTGTTCCTATAAAGTGGATGGTGAGTATAAATGTAACCAGTCAGAATACAGTAAACCAATTGAAGCCAATTATTTTATCTGTATAAAATAATTGTGAGGTTGGATTTGCAATGCGATGGGTGTTAAACTAACATTCTGAGTTAGATGCAGGATCCAGACTAACCTCAGTAAAGTTCAGCATTTAGTAAAGATCTAGAAATGATAAAAATAAGACAAATCTTGATAAAATCATTCTTTTTTAATGCTAGACAGTGGCCTTTCATACTGTTAACATTAGAAGATGAGCAAAGCCGTTATACAGACGTGGACAAATTTGTCGGTACCCTTCCATGAAAAAAGAAATTTCTCTGAAATAACTTGAAACTGACAAAGGTAATTGGCATCCATCATTGTTTATTCCATATTTAATAAAAATCTGACTGCTTTTGATTCAACAGAATATTTTAAATGATAAACAAACGAAAATGGCATGGACATAAATGGGATGGGACCATTAACATTATATTTTGTTGCACAACATTTAGAGTATCTGGTAGTTTGTACCACTTTTCCTGAGCAAACTGCTCCACCTGTCTCAGGTTTGAAGTATGCCTTCTCCAGACTGCATGTTTCAGCTCCATAGATTCCACAGATATTCGATAGGATTCAGATCAGGGCTCATAGAAGCCCACTTTAGAATAGTCCAATGTTTTGTTCTTAGCCATTCTTGGATGCTTTTAGCTGTGCGTTTTGGGCCTTTATCCTGTTGGAGGACCCATGACCTGTGACTGAGACAGAGCTTCCTGACACTGGGTAGTACATTTCACTCCAGAATGCCTTGATAGTCTTGAGATTTCATTGTGCCCTGCACAGATTCAAGGCACCACATGCCAGACAGAGCAAAGTAGCCCCATAACATAACTGAACCTCCTCCATGTTTCATAGTAGGTATGGTGTTCTTTTCTTTGAAAGCTTCATTTTTCATCTGTGAACATAGAGACTTGCCAGAAAGCTCCAGTTTTGTCTCATCTGTCCAAAGGACATTCTCCAAGAAGCATTGTGGCTTGTCAAAATAAAATTCCAGTCTGGCTTTTTTATGTTTTTCTGTCAACAGTAGAGTCCTCCTGGGTCTTCTTCCATTGAGCCCACTGTCGCTCAAAAAGCGACGGATGGTGCGATCAGACACTGATGTACCTTGACCTTGCAGTTTAGCTTGTATCTCTTTGGAAGTTTTCCTTGGCTTTTTGTCTACCTTTTGCACTATCCTTCTGTTCAATATGGGGATGATTTTCCTCTTGCAGTCACGTCCAGGGAGATTGGCTACAGTCCCATGGACCGTAAACTTCTTAATAATATTTGCAACTGTATTCACAGGAACATCAAGCTGCTTGGGGATGGTCTTATAGCCTATACCTTTAACATGCTTGTCTATAGTTTTCTTTCTGATCTCTTCAGACAACAGTCTCCTTTGCTTTCTATGGTCAATGTTCACGATGATACCAAACAGCAGAGTGACTACTTTTCTGCATTTAAATAGGCTGAAAGATTGAATGCATGTGTGATACTAGTTAAAGAAAACAGTTAGCGTGAAATATGACTATAATCTGAAATTTACAATGTTTTCTGAGGGTACCTACAAATCTGTCCAGGCCATTTTAGAATGTCTTTGTAGAATAAGCAATAATTTATCTCTTTTCACACTTACTATGCTTTACTCTATGACATACCAAAGGCATGCAGGTATACATGAGATAATTGCTTTTAATTTCATCACTTTTCAGGAGGAATGAAGCATTGTTTTGCGCTGTAAAGGTACCAACAAATTTGCCCACATCTTTATGTCTGTTTTACTGATCAATAATGTGTTCTTTTTATGTTTTCCACAACCAGAGCAATCTTATGCCTGAATATCAGGCAAATATGAATTAACGAATTACCTGCTTATTAACTTTGTTGCAGTCTGCAGTCACAACCTCACTTTCTGTTTAATAATCACATTTTAATGACTATACTGAGAAGAGAAATAACTTAAAAATTTAAAAAATTTTAAAAATTTAAGTTAAAACACAATTAAAAAGCTGAATGTCCTGACTGGACTCATGCACACCATGTTATGGTAAAGCAATCATTAAATCTCACTCCATGCATGCACATAATTTAGGATGGGTTTACGCTTTCATAAAGAGTGTCCAATTTGGGACACATAACAGTTTGTTTAGGAATGATTTAATCCAGATTGGCGAAAAATCTTTGCATGTAAACATAGCCAGTGTGGTGTTTACATTAACCTTTTTTTCTGTTAACCTTTTTTCTTTGTCTCTCAGTCAGGTTATAAACAGATTATTAGGCTGCATGTAAACTTAGCCACTGGTAAAACAGTGGCTTGCTGTTCTGATCACTTCAGGCATCGTTGCAAAATACAAGTATTCACCCTTATGATCCAGGTTTGTGACCTGATCCCTTTTATTAATTGTTTTTCTTTTGACTAAGTGGTCCAACCGAAAAAAAAACTAACTTGCTTGAATGTCTCATCCTCAATAATGATCAGAAACATATTGAGATTTGTAAACAACATGGCCACCACATTACAATCAATTCTTTAATTGCAGAGTTTAATTTACTCAATCAACTATAACAAATGACATTTGAGGTGGTTTTAAATGAAATTGAAACTCTTATTCAGAACTAAATGTAAAGATGATGGGAAAATCCACAGGATGCAAGGTGAAATGCCAGTAAGATACCAGTGATCCTGACCCCTTCTGCTCTCCGGACCTGCCTGATCCATCCTGATGCCCTACTTCTGGTTGGAGTTCTCATCGGTTGGAGATGCTGGGTGCTGCTGGGGGTGGCCCCACATGGACTGCCTGAAGATCATTGGGATTGCTGGGGATGGTGCCGCCTAGGGACTGTGGAGATGGCTTTGGACTGCGGTTCATATGGGCATTTATACTGTGATGGCTTGGGACTGTGATTGCTGTGGTGGCTTTGGGGCTGCGGTTGCCGTGAGCAGTTTTGTACTCAGGTTTCCATCAGTGGACAGTGGATAGGTTCAACAAAACAGACTTCATGTGAAAATCAATTTCCTGGTTACACAAATGCACTATTTGTCCATGTAATACACAGTTATAGATGGGATTTATTTACAATTGCACTATCCATTGTCACCCAGATGAGGATGGGTTCCCTTTTGAGTCTGGTTCCTCTCAAGGTTTCTTCCTCATATTGTCTCAGGGAGCTTTTCCTTGCCACCGTCGCCTCTGGCTTGCTCATTAGGGATAAATTCATACATTTACAATTTATATCCTGAATGTATTTATTTCTGTAAAGCTGCTTTGTGACAATGTCCATTGTTAAAAGTGCTATACAAATAAAATTGAATTGAATTGAAATTCAATAACTGTTTCTCAGGCACAATACGTCTGATCGAGCTGACATTTGTTTTACTGCATTGTTGTGCTAATCTATGTGTGGAATTTTACTGCTAACTAGGTTATTTCAAAAGATGACCACCATTAGCCAATCAGCTTGCAGCCCACACTTCATAGTGTTAGTATTGAGCTACCACCATGAAACACTATCTTCATCTATGGTCACTTTAGTGTTCTATGCAACTTAGCAAGAACTAGCTACATATGGTGCAAACTGTACATGGTGCTTGGCGCCCACAGATGTCTGTTTAGGAGTGCTGGAACTTCTGCCCACTAATTTCCACCATTGATGGAATTTTTGCATAATATGCAAAACCTACTCTTGTCAAACTATTCAGCAGATTGTAAAACTCAGTAACTATCAAAAACATCTTAGCATTTATAAACAATATGGTCACCACTTGTCAGTCAGTTCTAAGGAGGTGGAGCCTAATTTACTTAAACAGCTGTAACTATTGATCGCTTGCATGGATTCACACAAAATCTGAAAGACATTTATAGGACAACATGCAAAGCTAAGGTAAGATAACTATTTCTCAGGAACAATAAGACCAATCATGTTGAAACTTGGTAGGGTGCATCTATGTGCTAATGTGTACTCTGATTTTTGATGATGACCTAATTACTTAAAAGAAAACTTGGCCACCATCGGCCAATCAGCTGTCAGCAGGGTTAACATTGAGCTACTGTCATGAAATTGAATAGTCAGTTCAGGTAGGGACCCACTACTACAGTATCTGATGCAATCTTACTAAACTTGGCCACTGGGGGGTTGCTATTCATGTTTGTTCACACAAAAACAAGCATATCTCTTGGAAAATAAAAAGTACAGTGAAATGTGTTTTTTTTTATCTTGTTTCTTTTGCTTAAACTAAAAAATGCCTTTTGGACCATTAAGCTGCTTTAACTTAAACTTAAACTTACTTTAACTTAAAGTTGTGATAATTTGCATAATATGTGAAACCTACTTTTTTGACTTAGTCATAGGATTTTTGCCCAATCTTCACACATTTGTTGTCAAACTATTTAGCAGAATTTTAACCTCAATAATTATAAAAAAAAAACATGTTGACATTTCCAAAAAAATATGGCTGCCACATGGCAATCAATTCTAACAAGGTGAAGCCTAATTTAATCAAAAAGCTGCAACTCATGATTGCTTACGTGCATTTGCCAGAAACTGGTATCTTATACAGGACAAAATTCTGAGGTCATTTGCCAAGTTTGGGGTGTGGTCATATCTAGGGGGAGGAGCTATGGTCAGGTTCTCAGAAACCTTACATGTGATCAAGCTGAAATTCAGTATCTTGCATCTTATGTGCTAACAGAAAAGAATATATTTGAGGAAGACCTGATTACGTAGGCTGAAAACCATGACTGCCATCAGCCAATCACATTTTAAAATGTATTTCACAGGGTCATCAGTGAGCTATCATCAAATGGTTGGTCAGCTGGATTTTTTACAATGCAGAAAAAGGACTCGTCATGCTTTTCAAATTGACAGTACCGGGTCACATCCACTGGAGCAGTGCTACTGAGACCATAACTTTTGATGAGTTTGACTGGAAAAAGTTCCGTAAATGGTGTAAGGACTTTGACTACATTATTAGAATGGATTTCTTTTCACCAGAGGCCTACAGGTGTAAATGGAGAAGCAGTATATCTCCGCAACACACATATCACATTAGAGCAACAAATTTCTCCAAGAACCAGGTTTCACCGCACTGTTCTGCTACTATTACTGATGACTGCAAATCTGATAACAGAATTGCGAAGTGAGGTATGAACAAACAGGCTGGCATGATCTACAATGCAACTTTAAACAAATCAACAAATTATTCCAAAAATTCGGAAAAAACAAAGAAACAGCAGAAATAAAAGTAAGACTAGATGATCTCTAGCCAAGCAGATTTAGTTGATATGAGCAACTTGTCAGAAGGTAATGGCAAGACTGGAACTGAGGTGACTAAAACTTTTGATTTCATTCTAAAATAAGGTAGAGTCCCCAGAAAACTACAAACTGGCTAAGGGAAGGAGTTTGTAACAAAAATTTTCAAACTGTAATGAAAGGTTCAACAGAAAGCTAAAGACCAGGAGATATTTTACAGCCTTTAACACGAGAAAATACACTGACATAGTACAGAATTTGGTTCAAGTGGTCATAAATCAAACAATTCTGGCTGAAACTACACATAGTACACATTTAATTGATTGATTAGATCTGCTGACACTAACAATGTCTTTAGCTAAGCAATGATGGTGATTATTTTCCGAGTTTTGAGAGAGTTTTTTTTATGTCATCCGGTCCGTTTATTGAAGGTGAAAGGGGCGAAAATTAGTTCTTCTATCGCATACTGGAATTATGGATGGTGAAAAGGGACGAATTAGTTAATATTAAATAATATAAATATCTAAATAATATTTAGAATTCATAATAAAATTCGCTAAGAAATCTGTAGTACTGAGAATGTACAGGAGCATATGAGTTTTTAATATGAGAAATTTGCATGGGCAAGCATCACACATTTTTATTATTCTTATTATATTCTTATATATCATTCTTATTATTATTATTAACAGTTTTTGAGATATTGAAACGGGACCAATATCATATTGTTTGGTCTGATTAGTAAAGGTGCCGTTCCCGCATAGTGGCCATTTGAAGTCGTTTTTTTTTTCCATAAGACTGAATGGAAAAAATATTTGGAAGGACATGCAGACCAAACTGTACATGCTACACACATGAAACTTGGCCAGTATGTAGTACTCACCCCCTCTACTCAGGCAAGAAAGACGCGCAGCATAGCGTCCCATTTTATATTTTTGGCTATCTTGAGGCCTAGAGACAAAATTATTTTTTTGATCATTCCTTGGCTAATTCTGCAATTTGGACCACTTAGCTCTGCCCACTTAGATTTTTTGTAATTTGCATAATATGCAAATCCTACATTTAGGAACTAGTCCTAGACTTTTTGTCCCATCTTCACAAAGTTGGTATCAAATGGCTCAGGACAGTTTCTGCCTTCATACTGGTCAAAAACATGTTGAGATTTATGAACAATATGTCCGCAACCTGTCAGTCAATTCTAATGGTGTAGAGTATAATTCACTCAAACAGCTGTAACTTATAATTCTTTGCATGCACTTGAACAAAACTTGAAAGGCCCCTTCAGCACAAAGTCCTGCAGAGGTCAGCCAAATTTTTGATGAATTTGGGTCATCGAAAGGGGCAGAGATAAGTTCAGAAAACTGTTTCTCAGCAACTGTAAGTCTGACTGAGTTGAACCTTGGTATGCTGCATCTTTATCCTAATTGGTAGGTGTATTCTCAATGATGACATGGTCACTTAAAAAAAAAAACATGGCCACCATCTGCCAATCAGCTTACAGCACGCAATTGGTTAAAAATGAGCAATCATTATTAAACTTGAATGGTAGGACCCCCTAGACCCAGATGAAAAATGCTGCATTGTCACTCAAATTGGCCGTTGGGGGCACTATTCGTTTTTTCACTTATAAACAAGCGTATTTCAGGTAAAATAAGGTGGACAGGGAATATGATTTTTACTCCTGATTCAGACACTTATGCAACAAAAATGTGCTTTTTGGAACTTTTACCCCTGCCTAATCAAATTTTTTATAATTTGGTCAATATGCAAACTCATCTTTTGCAAATTATTCTTAGGATTTTTGCCAGATCTTCCAGACTGTGGTGTCAAATCACTCAGCAGAATCTGTCCTTCAATTATTAAAAATCTCCAGACATTTTTAAAGATATGGCCGCTGCCCACCAAACAATCATTCCAACTAATCATTAAGGCATGGCTTAATTTATTCAAACAGCTATAACATGTAATAAAATAAATGGATATGCACAAAACTTTAAATGCATGTATGTAAGTATTCTGAGGTGATATGCCAAGTTTAGAGCATAATCTCTGGAAAAGGGCAGAGTTAAGTTGAAATAGCTATTTCTCAGAAACCGAAAGTCTGATTGTGCTGAAATTTGGTGTGCTTCATCAATGTGCTAATCTGTAACTGGATTTTTAATCATCAATGAATTACTGCAAAAACATGGCCATCTTCAGCCAATCAGCTTTCAGCAGGCATTTCACACAACTAGCATTGAGCTATTGTCACAAAACCTCATAAGTATATTCATGTGTGGTCTCTTTATTGTTCCGTCTACAGGCAAGGACTGGCCACTGGGGGCGATGTTTGCTAAGACTGCTTGGACACTGCAGATCGCCACTTGCAGCTATATTTATTATTATTATTGTTCTCCCTACAGACCTGAAACTTGGTCAATAGAATTGCACTATTCAGGCAAGTGAAATGGGCTTGATAGGCCTACTAGTGGCGCTATAGGACAGTGTTTTACGTTTTGGTCCATATCTCATAAACTGTGAGTCCTACAAACAAAATTGTTTTTCTCACTGATTTCTTGGGTCCCTCCAAACAAAAAGCTTCAAGACCCATGTAGCTCTGCCCACTTAGATTTTTTGCTAATTTATATGATAATTATTATATAATGCAAATAATTATATAATAATTATTATATAAATAATTAATAATGCAAATTCAAAACCTACTTTTGTGAACTAGTCCTAGGATTTTTGGCTAATCTTCACTAATTTGTGGTTAAACTTCTCAGCAGTATGGAAGTATTTTCTAAAGTAATTGCAATTGCATTTTCTATTTGTGGATGCAAAAATTGTGACATAATTCAAATGTAAATGCAAATCACATATTACCTTCTGCATTGTCGTTTAAAAGAATGTACAAGGTCCCCATAGTATACTGCCACCCCCCAACACTGATTGGCAGATTTCTGTGAAAGGCATCAGAAATGCAAAGGGAATTGCGATTCCATTTGAATTTTGACAGGCTCCATACGCGACACCAAGGAAGTGAAATAGCAAACGGGATAATTGCTATTGCTATTTTTATATGACAAAGTCATAACTTGAAGACATGGGGAATTCAACTGCAAATGGACTTTGCTTTTCCATTTGTAATTTGGCAGGCATTGTACGTTCCTATAAACGAAAATGCAAACAATAATACATGATTTGCATTTTCATTTGAATTATATCAAATGCAAGCTGCAATTACTTTTGAAATTTGTCTGGAAAATACTTCCCTACAGCAGAGTGTGAACCTCAATAATTAACCAAAACATGTTGACATTTGCAACAATCAGTATGGACCCACTAGTAATGATGCAATCTCACTCAAATTGGCCACTGGGGGGCACTTTGCATATTTGCATAAAAATAAGTATATCTCTTGGAAAACAAGGTGTTCTATTGCTGAAATTATAGAAAATCACCTTTTGGACCATTTAGCCACACCCACTCAAATTTATGACCATTTGAATAATTGTAAATTTATACATATATATATATATATATATATATATATATATATATATATATATATATATATATATATATATAAAATGAGAGAGAGAGAGATAGAGAGAGAGAGAGAGAGAGAGAGAGAGAGAACAGTACAGTGGCCCATTCATGCAAAACACATTAACAAAACAGCAGTTTGAAAACACCACAGTAAAGTTGGCTCTCACAAGGAAAAAGGCACATACCATCCCTACCAAGCACCCATGCCTTGCAAATGGTCCCAACTTACCACGTCCTTACAAAAAAACACACACATGCAGCATGCACCACCAATACACAGTGCAAATCAAAGAGCGGCAAAGATTTGACAGAATTAAGGAGGAATAAGGAATAAGTGTGAAGACCAGTTTGCCATCAACTTCCATCGAAAAACCCAAGATAACTTTAAATAAAGATTCTATTGTCATAATTTTCTTTATTTACAACTGTAAAATTTAAAATTACTTTTAATATATTTTGTGTGCAGCATATTTGGGTCTGTTGTTGATTGGGGACAACAGAGTCATGGCAGCTAGCAGGTAAGATAATAGTTGTAGTTTATAATTTATCTCTTATGGGCTCTTATAGAACACATCATTGTTATAACAATTAAATAGAGTTGCAAATCTCATTGATTACATTAATCAAATGTTTCTGAACACTGTTGGAAGCTCTTGAATGTTTTTTCAACATTACTGTCAGCTCAGTAATGAAATGTCCATATTAACATTTTCCTAGACCTATTTCTATTCTTCATGGTCATAATAAAGCTATACCAGAAAAATCCCTGTTAAGTGAGTTCATGACAAACTCATGAGTATAGATTTGTGATCCAACAAAAGTAGGCTTGAAAACAACAGTGGTTTTTGAAGATAATATGAGTGTTTTCTCATTAACCTTGGTGCTTTAATTGTACATGTGCTGGCTAACTTTTCCTGCTTCCACATATAAAATGCAACACTTATAGCAAAGGATCTAGAAAAATAACGCTAGTAACTCTATAACCAGTGTGTGCAGAAACATGACATTTTTGTTAACAAGCTTGATCTAAACACCACTATAATTTATTAGTCCAGGATTAGGCTTAATTTGGGTCTGAAGAGCTGGCACTAGATGCAACCCAAACCCCCCCCCCCCCCCCCCCCCCCCCTTTCTCTTAACTGATCTTGCCCGATTCCCAACCAGCAGCCAGCTCTCCCCTATCATATGACAAAATGCTACCAAATGAGGGAGGGTGGAGGCTAACACATGCTTCCTTTGAGACACATCAGCAGTAAATTTTAAAACAATTGACTAGAGCTTCAATTCACTATATCAGAATGCCAGTACATCAAAATCTACATACATCAAATTGATTGTCTTCTTAAACAGTCTGGAAGATTCCAAAGTTGATGTAATGTTTTTAGAAGCTTCTGATTGGCCAATTATCATAATTAGGAGTTAATTGGGAGGGCAACTGTGGTTCTAAAAGGGCCTACCTTTAAAGCCAGTGCCTTTTTGTCTTTGATACCATGGGAAAATTCAAGCAACTCAGCCAAGACCTCAGAAACTAAACTGTTGACCTCCACAAGACTGGTTTGTCCTTAGAACCAGTTTCCAAACAATTGAAGGTGTCTCAAGCATCAGTAATAAAGAACTGCATGCAAATATAAAAATCATGAGACCACAAAGACACTGCGCTGTTCAGTAAAGAGGCACACATTAATTTCCAGGGATGAATGAACTTTTGTCTAAAAGACAACAATAAAAGAAGTAGTGAAAGAGTTGGAGGCATCAGGTACCAGAGTATGTACATCCAGCATTATAATAGCCCTTAATGAAAGGGAGCCCTTGAAAGGCTGTCATGCATGAAAGAAGCGCTTACTCCAAGGCCAGCATTAAAAGCCAGACTGAAGTTTGCAGGGGATCACCAGCCTTTTGGAGGAGTCTTCTCTGGTCAGATGAAACAAATATTGATTTGTTTGGCCATAATGGTCAGTGCTAAGTATGGAGGAAAAATGATGAGGCTTTCAATCCAAAGAATACCATCCCAACTGTAAAGCACAGTGGTGGCATCATCTTTTTGTGGATTGTTTTGCTGGAAAAGGTACTGGTACTGGTACTGGTTTTGCTGGTAAAGGTACTGCAGTTCAGAAAATAGATCGAATAATGAGGAAGTAGAACTATCTAGAAATACTGAAGCAACACCTCAAGACATTAGACAGAATGTTAAAACTTAGTGCATACTGGGTCTTCAAGCAGAACAATGATCCTAAGCATAACTCCAAAGTTGTAAAAAAATGGTTTAGAGACAAGCCCTGCCCTGAATTCCATAGAAAATTTCTGGACTGAACTGAAAAGACATGTCCCATGTCTTAAGTTCAAGCAATTAAAAAATATATACTAACAGGGTATATGTAAACTTTTGACCCACTGAAAATCGGATATAGTAAATAAAAACTGAAATGAATCTGTCTCTTAGTTATTATTTTCAAATTACCTTTTACAGAAATAAATAGATACCCTAATTGAATTAAGACAGGATGTATGGTAACATGAAATGTGTGGAGTTGTGAAAAATTGAGTTTGAATGTCTTTAGCTTGACAAAAAATAACATTTGGCCTCAACTGTAATACAGTTGAGGTCAAAAGTTTACATCCCCCTGTCAGAATCTACTAAATGTTCATTATTTTACCAAAATAAGAGGGATCATACAAAATGCACGTTATTGTTTATTTAGTGCTGACCTGAATAAGATATTTCACATAAAAGATGTTTATATATAGTCCACAAGAGAAAATAATAGTTGAATTTATAAAAATGACCCCGTTCAAAAGTTTACATCCCCTTGATTCTTAATACTGTGTTCCACAGCTGTGTTTTTTTGTTTAGTGATAGTTGTTCAAGAGTCCCTTGTTTGTCCTGAACAGTTAAACTGCCTGCTGTTCTTCAGAAAAATCCTTCAGGTCCCACAAATTCTTTGGTTTTCCAGCATTTTTGTGTATTTGAACCCTTTCCAACAATGACTGTATGATTTTGAGTTCCACCTTTTCACACTGAGGACAACTGAGGGACTCATATGCAACTATTACAGAGGGTTCAAACGCACACTGATGCTCCAGAAGGAAAAACCATGCATTAAGAACCGGGGGGAGAAAACTTTTGAAGATCAGGGTAAATTTAACTTATTTTGTCTTCTGGGAAACATGTAACTATCTTCTGTAGCCTCTGAAGGGCAGTACTAAGTGAAAAAATACGATATTTAGGCAAAATAAGAAAAATGTACACATCTCCATTCTGTTCAAAAGTCCCATCCAGAATGCAACCACTGGTGCACATGCGTACACATTTTATTATATTTTACATTTACCTGATCTGTACTGTGCATGTGTGTCATTTAAGCACATTACAGCACATTTTGGGTGGTCAAACGGTGCACATCCCCTACCTGATTTGTGCCACATATGGTGAATGGTTAATTTTTTTGATAATAAAAAGGCATAATGTTAAAAAAGCCTGTTATTATAAATAAGATTGAGTATGGTGATAAAAAAGTCCTCCATTTTGCTTCCTTGAAATACATTTAAGATTATTTTTATCCAGATTTTTTTTAATCAGTACAATATTCCAGTTACTAATTAATATACTATTACATACAATGTATGAGTTATTTTGAGATGTCACAATATGTGCTGTGAAATGACATGAAATGACATATGTGTGCGGTAAAGATTGTAGTGAAGCATTAAAAATGTGTGCGCATATGCAAATCAGTCAGGGGACATGATAACCACAAATGAAGTTTTTCTTCACTGCGATCCCTCAAAGGTAAAATTTTGCTTTAAATATTATTTTAGCATGGGTAACATCTATCTTACTTACTTAACAAGTAGGACAAGTGCTGTTTATGCTTGAATAAATAAATTTTCATAATATATTGGCTAGCAATTTAGCATTGACATTAATTGGCCATATACAGTATAGTAATAGACTAATAGGTAACTTTCGTTGCATTAATACCTTCTCCCAAACTGCCTTGGGTATAATATGGCTACACGAAATTACTAGCAAAGACTATATAAGCTAAATGTGGATTACAGCCAAGTTTTATATTAATTTCTGTTTAAGCACCTGTAAAGTAAGCCAGCTACAGAATGGACTAGTATGTCCCATGACTGATTTCAGTATTATAATCCAATTGATAGCATTACCCGAGGTAGATTAGATGATTAAATTAATCACAGGGTGGTGGTGCCTGACATTGCTATGGCTGACACAGCTACAGCTAACAGCTATGAATCTTAGAGTATTTCACAGTACAGACCACAAATGATTATACATCTGGTAAAAATTGAAATTACACCTTGAGGGAAAATGTTGTACATAATTGTACATAATGTACAATATGCAGCAATGAGTCAATTTTACTGAAATAGGTTCCAGTGAAATTTAAACAGGTCATGTGATGCCTTTCAGTGCCATTTCCCTGCATGCCCCAGATTAATGTACACAGATCAGTAGTGAACACCTACTATATATATATATTGTGAAATACAGCATTTTATGACTAAATTTATTCATATCTCATGAGCACTAGGCTGCACTGTTCCAAAACTGTGCAGGTACCCTCAAGTCATGATGTCTATGACATATACTAAGTTTGGTCTGAATACACTAGAGTGTTACAGAGATATAGCTTCACGTCCATTTTGGCATGCTCATCGTTGAATTCGTTTGCAAGTTATTCAAGAACAGTTTGCCTAACCAACATGAATTCTATAATTTTTGTTGGCATGTTCTGAAGCTTTTGGTGAAAATCAGATGAACAGTCTAGGAGGAGCTCGAAAAAGTTGTCAGCGGAAATTGAAACCATGGTTTGCATTCAACTCGGCACAAGCCAGTGAATCAAAGGAAAAATTTTGTTTCTAGCCCTTACAGTTCAAAAGTTATTAGCATAAACATGAGTGCAACTTGGTTGGTGGCTTGGGTGGTGTAAAATTAATTAACAACTAACTATATATAACTAGCTATCATGTGCTATCATTACAAAACTAGATAAGTATGTTCATTTATGATCTCTTTTTGGTTCTATGTATCATGGCAAATACTGGTCATTGTGGGCGCTATTTGCAAGGAGTGCTTGGACCCTGCAGATTGCCGCTTGCAGCTATATTTATCGTTGTTTTTTTCTGCTGTAACAAATTGTGCAGACTAAACCATGAAGCATCAACATGAAACTTGACAGGCACATGCAGTATGATAACCACAGCTGCAAAAAATTAAATAACCAAATTATACCTAATGGTGGCACTAAAGCTTAAATGTTTATGTTGTGCTCTACATCTCATAACCTCTGAGCACTGCAAACAAAATTCTTTTTTCTACTCATTGCTTTTTTTTTTTGCTAATTTGCATAATTTGCAAAACCTAATTTTGCAAACTAGCCCTAAAATTTTTGGCCTTTCTTCACAATTCTGGTGTCAACTTATACAGCAGAGTGTGAACCTCAATGATGATCAAAAACGTGTTGAGATTTGTAAACAAGATGGCCACCACATGTCAATCAATGCTAATGAGGTGGAGGCTAATTTACTCAAACAGCTTTAACTCATGATTCCTTACATGGATTTGCACAGAACTTGACAGTTATGTTTAGCACAAGATTCTGAGGTGCTAAGGATGGGGCATGGTCATAAAAACGGGGAAGAGCTAAGGTCAGATCAAGCTGAAATTTGGTATGGTGCATCTATGTGTAAAAGTGGATTTTTGATAATGATCTAATTACTTAAAAAACATCAGATTTCAGCAGACATTTGACAGGGTTACAACTGAGCAATCATCACAAAACATGAATGGTAGTTAGGTCCAATTAGCTGTTTCTCAGGAACCAAAAGTACTTTTGAGCTGAGATTTGGTGTGCTGCATCATTCTGCTAATCTGTAAGTGAATTTTTTAATCATTATCTGCTTCAAAATCATGGCTGCCTTCTTTTTGCAGCTATTTCACCCAACTAGCATTGAGCTATCATCACAAAACTTATTTAAAAAAGCCTAAACAGTAAGTCATAGATACATGAAAATTGGTAAATTCTTAGTACTCCCTCCTGCTACTCAGGCAAACAAGATCTGCCTGATCGGCCAAATGGTGGTGCTATAGTGCAGGGTTTAGCGTTTGGGTCCATACCTCATTAACTGTAAGCTCTACACACCAAATTCTTCTTTCCAGTGACTAGTTGGGTTCTCCCAACAAAAAAGCCTCAAGAACTATGTAGTTCTGCCCACTTTGATTTTTTTTTTTGTGTAAGACTTCCGGTTGACAATTTCCAGTTATTTTAAGTGGCTATCTTGGATTCATCACAGCATCTATCTACACTGCCATACATCTCATTAATGTTAATAGTTATAGATTTGTGGAAAACTGGTATTGCATATGCAGTAAGGGGTCTCATAGTATCCTATGGTGTCTCACATTCACATTCAGCTCTGGTGCACAGTTTATGGTTTATGCTCTAAAAAAATATTTTTTTGTTTGTGCCAGTTGTTATGGCAACCCCTTACAGCCACCTCCTAAACATGGAGACATTATTTGGCTTTGGTTAAAAACTTTGAATCTAAAGAAACCGAGATGGTCCAGTGAAAACTCAGAGGTAGGTCTTTCCAGTAGGATATCAATGCCTAAATATTAAACTTTGTGTGAATGAGGTTCAATATTACTGAGATTAAGCTAGTTGTTTGCCCGGTGGTGTCCAGTGTCCATAAACAGCAGCTGATGTAGACAAGGATTAAGTTAGTTCAGGAGTTGTTTGTTCTTGATGTAACCATGAGATCAGCTAGCTAGTAAGCTAATATTAGCTACTTCTGCTCGTAAAAGTAGTTTGCAGAGTCAAATAACTATGCTCATACTTCCAAATTAACAGCTAACAAAATATCTTATATCTGAGTTGAATGTTTTCTATTCATAATTCTGTTTGAGTTAACGTACAAAAATACTTAACCTACAAAAATAATAGCAATAGCGTTCAACATGGAAAAAAAGTAGGTGTGCAGACTTCCGCCTGAAGAGCAAGAAATTATTATACAGAAATATGAGGAATTTAAATCGACAAAAAAAAGCAACACCATTGTGGCTGCCAAAGCTTAGGAAAATTGCTGACTGTATAAATGCATAAGTTTACTTTTTATAGGCTCACAATGAGAATAAATGGATTGAAAATGTATAACCCCAACATATTTCATGTAATTTCATTTAATATAAATGTATTTTTAAATTAAATATCAATAAAATATATATCAATTTGTGAAAATGTATCAGGGCAAGAATAATGCCACCACAAAAAAATATGTACCACTCACAAAGAACCGCAAAGCAATACATACAATTTGTGATACAGTAAGAGTGTGGCTTTGGCGTGTCAGATTTTTAATGTGAGGCTCAAGCCGGCACAGATAAACCATTCCTTCTGTCAAATATCAATATCTTTCATACAGATGGTCATTGGGAAAATCCAGGAGATTGTGTCTGTCCCTAAAAATTCTTTCCCTTCTAAGTGCCCGTCTCATTATTTGAGCTCCAAGCTCCAGAAGATTCTCCACAAATGGTAATGCCATCGCTACAAATACTAAAGGGTTAACTTTCACACGTCAGATTTATATCACTTTGCTCATAGCTGATTGGTCCAAATTGGGTAGGAGCAGGATAGCCGTGTAGTGCAAGTTCCCATGGCGATGAAAACTGCTTAAAACAAATCCACCTTGATGAGACAGAAAAACCACAGTTTGCTCAAACTAAACGCAAACTTGCCTGGGTAGCCACTGAAACCGGCTTTGTAAAACAGGCCTCAAGAGTAAGCAAAACCAGGAGAAAAAGCTACAATCAACAAAAAAGGCACTTAGCCCCTTCCATCCAGGGTGACAAACACCCAAACAAGACATTATATTACATTACAAACCCTGCTCTCAAGAAACCTAGGTAACATCTTTCACACAAGAGAATACTGCTGAGGCCAATATACAAACTGGTCAGCAGTTTGTATATTGGCCTCAAGAAGTTGCACAGTTCACGCTTAGTATATGGAACTGGGTAATCAAGTACAGCCTTCACCTTATCAACAGGGGTCTGTACTCGGCCCTGACCTACATCTCTACCCAAATACCTGACAGTGGCCTTGCCAAATTCACATTTCGTGAGGCTCAAGGTTAGAGAGGCTTGGTCCAACCTCTCAAAGATGGCTGTAAGGTGTAAATATGATGGGTGGACATATATCACACAGCATTCTTTTTCTTTTCTGTACTCAGTACAGAACCAATGTTTCCGCCAGTTTTTGGAAGCAAAAGAAAGGTTGAACTCCATGGGCTAGAGCTAGGGCAGGCTAACCCTTGCTTAACCAACTATTCCACTGCTGTTTGCATAATAGCATGCTTAACAGGATTCACACAATAGTAATTCTGCTGCGATTACAGCTACCTACATCAATATCATGCTTTAGCACACTGGTTTGTTATACAACATCTGTGAACAGAGTAGCATACTCTTCAAAGAGTGCTTTCAATTCAGTACTACCATCCTTTTTCCCCGCAAGATGGCGCTGTGCTAGTGGCAGCTGATTACAGCAGCTTCTGTCTTGAGAGACATTATATCTTACATATATTACCTATATTGGGTTTTTTACTTACATATCAGTCGCTTTTCATTTCGTCAGCTCTTCTTTTTCTTACATTCTAAGTTTCAGTCTGTTTAGGCACTTGATTTTTTCTTTCCTTATTAGGCACTTTACGCTGGGAATGGAGAACCATGGGGAGAGAGCAGGTCGCTTCAGAATCAGAATGAGCTTTATTGCCAGGTATGTTTACACATACAAGGAATTTGTTTTAGTGACAGAAGCTCCACAGTGCAACAGAATGACAGTGACAAGACAAGACACAGATAATAAAAAGAATAATATACAAATATACAAATAGACAAAATAGCAAAAACACAATATACAAAATAGACAATTTTGTATGTACACAGGTATGTTATGTGCAAGTGTTCATGAGATGGATTGCCTGAGGGAAGAAACTAAACTGTTCCTGTGCCTGGCCGTTCTGGTGCTCAGTACTCTGTAGCATCGACCAGACGGCAACAGTTCCAGAGTGATTTTGCCAGCCCTTTTGCTCACTCTGCATAAGTACAGTTCTTGGAGAGTGGGGAGGGGCGTACCAGTGATTCGCTCAGCAGTCTGGACTATCCTCTGTATTCTTCTGAGATCAGATTTGGTAGCTGAGCTGAACCAGATAGTTATTGAAGTGCACAGAATGGATTCAATGATGGCAGAGTAGAACTGTTTCAGATGCTGTGGCAGGTTGAACTTCCTCAGCTGGCGAAGGAAATACAACCTCTGCTGGGCCTTTTTAACAACAGACTCAATGTGAATGTCCCACTTCAGGTCCTGAGAGATTGTGTTGCCCAGGAACCTGAATGACTCCACTATCGTTACAGTGCTGTCCATGATGGTGAGTGGGGGGTGTGCAGGGGGGTTCCTCCTGAAGTCAACTATCATCTCCACTGTTTTGAGCGTGTTGAGCTCCAGGTTGTGAAGACTGCACCAGACAGACAGCTCTTATACCTCCTGTCTGTAGGCAGACTCGTCACCGTCCTGAATGAGGCCGATAAGTGTGGTGTCGTCTGCAAACATTAGGAGCTTGACAGAGGAATCTTTAGATGTGCAGTCGTTGGTGTACAGGGAGAAGAGCAGTGGGGAGAGGACGCAACCCTGAGGAGCTCCAGTGCTGATTGTACAGGTGCTGGATGAGAATTTTCCCAGCTTTACTAGCTGCTGCTTGTCTGTCAGGAAGCTGTTGATCCACTGATAGACTGAGGTGGGCACAGATAGCTGAGTTAGTTTGGAGAGGAGGAGGTTTGGAATGATAGTGTTGAAAGCCAAGCTGAAATCCACAAACAGGATCCTCACATAAGTCCCTGATCTGTCTAGATGCTGCAGGATGTAGTGCAGTCCCATGTTGACTGCATCATCCACAGACCTGTTTGCTCAGTAAGCAAACTGCAGGGGGTCCAGTGAAGGTCCGGTGATGTCCTTCAGATAAGCTAGAACCAGCTTTTCAAATGACTTCATGGCCACAGACATTAGAGCCACAGATCTGTAGTCATTAAGTCCTGAAATTTTGGGTTTCTTTGGGATGGGGATGATGGTGGAGCATTTGAAGCAGGAAGGGACTTCGCACAGCTCCAGTGATCTGTTGAAGATCTGTGAAAAGATGGGGGCTAGCTGCTCAGCACAGGTTTTCAGACAGGCTGGTGTGACACCATCTGGGCCTGATGCCTTTCTTCTCTTGGTCTTTCTGAAGACCTGACGCACATCATCTTCACTGATCTGAAGTGCAGAAGTGGGGGAGAGGGGGGTTGCTGGAGGTGTTATTGGTGTTTTTTCAAGCCTGCAATAAAACTCATTCAGATCATCTGCCAGTTGTTGATTCTCCACAGTGCTGGAGGATGGTGTCTTGTAGTTGGTGATGTCTTTCAAGCCTAACCACACTGATCACTGGTCACTGGAAGAGAATTGGTTCCTTAGCTTTCCAGAATAATTCTTCTTTGCCAGTGTATTTGGCCTGTTTATACAAGACGCTGTCCCCATTCCTGTATGCATCTTCTTTGGCCTGAAGGAGCTATCTGAGTTTTGCAGTGAAACATGGTTTGTCATTGTTGTGTTAGATCCTGGTAGGAATGCACATGTCTTCACAGAAACTGATATAGAATGTTACAGTCTCTGTGAGCTCGTCCAGATCGTTGGCAGCAGTTTCAAAAACACTCCAATCAATGCAATCGAAACAGGCTTGTAAATCCCGCTCTGCTTTACAGTCCTTAATACAGGTTTAGCTGATTTCAGTTTCTGCCTGGAGGTCGGTATAAGATGAACCAAACAGTGATCAGAGAGCCCCAAAGCTGCTCTGGGGATGGAGCGATAGGCATTCTCTATTGTGGTGTAACAGTGATCCAATATATTACTGTCTCTGGTAGGACATGTAACGTGCTGTCTGTATTTTGGCAGTTCATGGAAGAGATTTGCTTTATTAAAGTCCCAGAGAATGATTATAGCAGAGTCTGGGTGTTGTTGCTCTGTGTCTGTGATCTGATCAGCAAGTTTGTGTAAAGCCAGGCTCACGTGTGCTTGCAGAGGAATGTAAACACTTACGAGAATGAATGAGCAGAACTCCCGTGGCAAATAGAAAGGCTTACAGTTAATGATGAGAGCTTCTAGATCGGAACAGCACAACTTCTTTAATACTGTTACATCTGTACACCACCTCTCATTGATGTTAAAACATGTCCCGCCGCCACGCGATTTCCCCGCTGATTCTGCGTCGCGATTCTCTCTGAACAGCTGGAAGCCTGGCAGATTTAAAGCGCTGTCTGGTATGGCGTCATTCAGCCAGGTTTCTGTGAAACACAGAGCAGCAGAGTTAGAAAAATCCTTATTTGCCCGGGAGAGCAGAAGTTGTTCGTCTGTTTTGTTGGGTAGAGAGCGGAGATTCGCCAGATAGATGCTAGTCAGCGCCGTTCGAAATCCGTCCTGAAGAAGCTTTACGAGCGCGCCAGCACGCTTCCCCTGTCTGGCGTCCTAAAGCGTCTGAACAGCGCCGCTGCTCCGCCAACTACAATGTTCAGCAAAACGTCTGAATAGTTGAAAACCGGTAGAAGATTGTGTGGTTTGTTCTGCCCAATGTTCAGCAGTCCATCCCTAGTAAAACTGATCATGTTTGAAAAAAACAGGAAAAACTAACAAAAACAGTACAAACACTGGAGAGCCAAACACTGAGGTGCCATCTTGGATATCATGTACATACACGAGCTGCTGGCACTCCAAAGATTTGCACCATGTTTGGCAATGTGGTTCAATATTCCTGAAGAACTGCTAAGACCGTACAGAGGATGCAGAGCTGGATCCAAAACAAAGGCAAAGAGGAGACGCTACATGTCTTTCATTTCCTCCATCATGGGATACATTAGAACTCTCAGCAAGAGGGAGTATCAGCAGTGTAGTGTAGTTGTTTCACTGAGACTTGGCTGCACAAGGATATTCCGGACTCGAATGCTTCCATCCCCAGCTTTCAGACAGTGAGGGCAGACAGGGATGGTGGACTGAGTAGTAAGGAGAAAGGTGGAGGGGTTGCACTGTTGTAAACAACAGATGGAGACTCCAAACTCGGCGTCCACACTTCTGGGAATTTTAATCATGTGCACTCTCCAATACATTACCAAAGTTCCAACAGTTTGTTAACTGTGTTACCAGAGAGAATAGAGCAGTGAATCTCCTGTATGTAAGTGTGAAGTGTGCATACACTTCTTCTGCACTGCCCCCAGTGGGAAGGTCTGGCCACAACCTGGTTCTACTAACACCCACATACCGTCCTGTTGTCCTAAAGCAGTCTGTGACAAAGAAGACCATATGGAGATGACCACAAGATTGAACCAGCTGGGGAAGACATTAACAATGTGATGGACTGCATAATGGACTACATCAATTTTTGCATGGACAATTTAGTTCCAGTCAGGAGGGTGAGACTGAGGGACAACAAAAAAGCCTACAGAAGAAAGCTGGAGGGCAGGTTTCAGTAGAACAACACAAAGTCTAGATAGAGTTAACAAGCTTAATTTGTTTTTCAAAAGGTGCAGCATGACACCCTCCCCCCATCTCTTCCACTCCCTCACCAAAACTCTTCCCCAACTCCCCCAAGATCCAACATCTTTTCCAACCTGTGAGAAAGCTGCAGGGCCTGATGGAATCAGTCCCAGGGTACTGAAAATTGTGCCATTCAGCTTTCTGGGATCCTAAAGCACCTCATCAACCTGAGCCTTCAACATTAGAAGGTGCCATCCTGCCAGGTTCCTGTTCCAAAGAAGAGAACTCCCTCCCCCCTGAACAATTATAGACCAGTAGCCCTCACATCACATGTCATGAAGGTCCTGGAGATACTAGTGCCGTTCTATATCAGACCTCAGGCCAGCTCATTTCTGGATTCCCTGCAGTTTGCCTAACCACCACATTTGGCCGTGGATGATGCAGTCACATATCTACTGCAAAAGGCCCACTCCCATCTAGACTACAACACCACCACAGTGAGAATCACTTTTTAATTTCTAGAGCACATTTAACACCATCCAACCTCTTCTTCTTATCTTCTCTTTCAGTAGAATGCAGTTGGAAACATCTGTGATCTCCTGGGTCATTGACTACCTGTCGGATAGACCTGTTTGTGTGGCTGGGAACCTGCCTGTCTGAGCGCCTGCTGAGCAGCACGGGAGCACCACAGGGAGCCGTGCTCTACCCATTCCTCTTCACCCTGTACATCGCAGACATTAAGTACAGGTCAGATCAGGGGTGGACAAGAAGAGGAGTAGAGCAACGTAGTCAACAACTTTGTGGAGTGGTGCGGAAAGAACCTTCTCCTCCTCAATGTGGCCAAGACCAAGGAGATGGTGGTGGACTACAGATGGAAAAGGACCATCATGGGTCAGGACATTGAGCTGGTTGACACCTACAGTTACCTGGGTGTCCATCTTGACAACAAGCAGGACTGGAAGGTCTCAGAGGCAGTGTACAGGAAAGGGATGAGCAGACTCTTCTTTCTGAAGAAGCTCAGGTCCTTTAATGTTTGCAGCAATATGTTTACAGATCTTCTACCAGTCTGTGGTAGCCAGTGCAGTCTTCTTTGTAGCAGTATGCTGGGTGGTGGCATCAGAGCTGGAGATGCAAAAAAAAATCAACAAACTGATCAAAAAGGCTGGCTTGGTCTTGGGTTGCTTTCTGGACAGTTTTGAGGTAGTGGTGCAAAAGTGGACACTCAATGAACTCACAGTCATTTGGGACAATAAACAGCATCCCCTCAATGACCTACCGGTTAAACAGCAGAGCTCCTTTAGTAGAAGACTCATTTAGCTCAGTACAGGCGATAACAGTGATCACACTGTACAACAGCTAGCTCATCACTGTGCTGGGATACTATTTTGCACTGAGCCAGTTTTAGGATAAGCTCATTGGATTGGATATGCATGTGACTTTACTTTTATTCATTTTTCCCTTTTCTTTCCTGTACAATACTGTATTTTTTTAATCACTGTTTACATTGTTATATATCTATATATTACTGTATATTTATTCTTATTTTGTTTCATGCTTATTTTGTTTCACGCAAATTTCTGTTGCAATTCATCTACCTCATTCAAAGTAGGGCCAGACACAACTTTAGGGATGGTGAAAACCTTTTCCCCAGCAAGGTCATTACCAAGTATGACATCCACACCTTCAACAGGTAACTCAGAACATACTATCCGCACCATCCCACTGGACAACTCAGAATGTAGGTGAACATTATGCAATGATACACCTACAGGAGTTAAACCAATTCCACACACAACTACACAGAAGCCACAAAAAGATGGTTTCCCCAAATTCAGCAGTTTAGCAGAAAGAAATGATTGTGCTGCTCCTGTATCATGCAAGATTTTGACGGGTACAGGGCACTAATCTGTCTCAGACAAAGAAACATTACCATACAGTATAAAGGGATGAAAATTGACATTACATTTACCTTGGCTTGGGACAGCCTCAGAAATGCTGCTGGCTACAGCAGATATACAAGATGCACTCTTAGGCTTATCGTTACTCTTATTCCAGGCAATGCAATCTGAGATTAAATGACCTGGATGTCTACAATAAAACACACAGGACAACTCAGCTGCAGGTCTAACCAGGGACTAGTTTCTTCTTGGTGATCTCTTAAATGTATGAGAGACACAAAACAAGCGACCGTAACTCCTTTTGTCCCTAACACCAACCAAAGGAGACGAGGAAGGATTCACAGCAGGAAACAACATTTTATGTGTCAAGACAAATTCATCTGTCAAGAGAGAAGCATCAGAAAGAGTTGACACTTTTTTCTCACTCAAATAAATGACTATAATTTCAGACACAGAGCTTTTGAAATCTTCTAGTAAGATAAATTCTTTCAGCTGGGTCAAAATTGTTACCTTGGAAGCAGTACACCATTTTTCAAATAAAGCTGTTTTCTCTAGCGCAAACTTAACACGTGTGGTTCACCTACTTCTGGTGAAACCGAAATTGTTGTCTATAACAGTGTTTCGCTCTCCTTCTTCCTTTTCCTGCTTCCTTTAAAACCCACCCTTCAGCACACAGCACTCCAAGAATGGAAACAGCTCTACCTGGGAACAGGAGGAGAGAAACACACACACACACACACACACACACACACACATGTCAGTACTGGGCACCCACAAAATAATGGAAGGGATGAGGAAAACCCAAAAACACAGTTAATGAACAGTTTTAATTAAGGAAACCTGAGTGACTGCAGACATGAGTTACCTATTCATGTCTTTCCTCACACAGCTCTCCTTAACTGAAAGAAACATTTATAATAATAATAACAGCATCATCATAACAAATAGCAGCAACAGCTCACAGTACTTTTGTTACTTCAGTGAAGCAAGTGAAGAATTGAACCAGACGTCTCTCACAAAAGGAGGAACTACACACTATTACTTACTTCCACCTTCCAAAGACTTGTCATGCTTGAGATTTTGTCTAGTTTCTTCTCTGTGTCATGTTTGTGTTGAAAAATAACAGTAATCAGTCAACTACAACAATGAAAATTTTGCATATTTGCATGTCGCATTCATTAGGGGCTAAACACCCCTAAAGGTCTGATCTTAGATCCGCCCATAATGGCTTTTGATTTTTTAGTTAAAATTTTTAACCAAAAAAAATGCTGTGAAAACCAAAAAAGTATTCATAAGCATAAACAAAGATATATTTTTAAAAGTGTAAAGGAAAAAAGTATCCAAACACTACATAGTCCTACATGCCAATCAGCCAGTGGGTTCTTTTAATTATGTGCTGTGAGAAAACAACCCAAACGAAATAACAAACGAACCAAAACTATTAATTTCCCTCTGGGCACCTCCGAGAATTTCATAGTATCTCGCTTCTCCCTTCAAACTTCAACACACGTTCACGCGTCTTGGTGTGTGTGCTGTAGCCCAGATCTCCCTGGCAACGTGAGTGGAAAGTGTGAGCGTGCCGCTGCCACGAGCTTTATGCGTCCTAATCTCGGCCCTGCTTTTACAGGTCAGCGGTTCCCGGTGTTTTTCGACAGAATATAGCGGGAATTTAAAACGATCACCAAATCGATTATTCGAAATAGGACGTTTCGGGGCGCGAATATGGCTGCACTATTATGTGAGTTTTTTACGCTTGTTGTTGAGGGTTTTGTCCATGGTGCTGTATTGCGGTGTTGTAGAGAGCGTGCAGTAAGCTGCGCAGAAAATGCTCAACTGGGACGGGACTAGCCTACTGGGAAATGAGATCCGCTAATGCCAACTGTATGTACCTTATAATTCTACATGGATATCCGTTTCGTAATTAGTGTATGACTTACGTATTATGACAGCCTGTACCTTGCGGAGAAGCAATAATCCGGTGAGCGAAAGGGGAGGGGGCGGGGGGTCTGCCGCAGAGACTGTGTGTGTGTGTGAGAGAGAGAGAGAGAGAGAGAATGATGCGGGGTGGGCTTCTGTGATGCGGGAGAAATTTTCTGTAATGTTTTCAGTACTTCAGTACGGTTATGAACTGCATAGCTTAGTCTAGATAAATGTTTCGTCGACCTTAACAACTCACAGCCAGCACGGAAGGTCATCGTAAACAGCACAGCAACATCAAGCAGCACTTGACAGGCTGTATGACTTGCTACATATAACTATGCTGATCTCCGTAAAAAGGTTTGTTTAGCAACTGTATTCCAACATATTTCAACAGAGTATGCCAAGTGCCAACAGGACACGCCGGTGTTAAGACTACTATAAATGATCTATTAGCTACGACTGGCAAGACTCGAGATTCCGTGTGCGTGTGGGTTAATGTTCCTGCGTGTGTAATTCATGCTGTTATCCCTCAGGTGAAGATGAGACGGAGAAATATCTGCGACCACAGCACCTGAAGAAACTGGGTGACGATTCATTGCCGCAGGAGGGCTACATAGAATTCAACACAGGAGCGCGATCTGCCAGGTAACACTTCCTCCTGCTCCTATTCTACTTGTGCTGTGCTCACTGGTGCATAGTAATATTGTGTTATGCACCATGGACCCCATTCAGAGTTCAGTTAGCGCTGCGTGCTCATCTCTTCGTTAGGACGTCGCGCGCGGACGCTCGCACAAAGTGAAGTATTCATACTTGCACGTAACGGGAGCGTGTCCTATAGGAGGCGCTGTCGCACGATCCACACAAGAATTGACTGAATTAGACAGTGAAGAAGGGCCCAAAACATCGCGAATTCCGTGTTTCACTGCAGGATTAATAAATAGAGGATAGCACAGGCATAATGTTGTCTTGAAAAGTGCTGGAAAAAAGAAAGCTCTTATGATTAATTATAAACCAAGTGAATTCGGACTGAAAGCATTTCTGAAGTGTTTTAACTCGTCTGTATTCAGTAATATGAGTAGCTTTTGTATCGAAGCACTTCAATTTAACTAGTGTTTAAATCCACAGTTCTATACGGCAGTCATGCACTGCGTTCACGCCATCTGCACTTAGGAAATGCTCGGTCACGATATCTACTCTTGAGAATACGCGTGCGCGTATGCATTACGGCTTACGGTAGCCCGTTTGTAAGGAGGAATAAAAAATGTGGTTCAGTATTTCGGCTTCATTAAACACATCTTACCGAAAAAAAAAATCGGTCTATGTATAAGAAAGTATTAACACACGTATTTTTGCTCACTGCACTTTATAACGAAAACGTGCGGAGGTTCAGTGAATTAATAGTAATAAACTTGCCCCTCAGAAACTATTAGGACTGAGTCTATATAATGCTTATTGCATAGAACGGTCCGTAACATTATGGTAAATTAAAATTAGTTAAATGTCCGTTAAATCACATTAGGCTAAATCACATAAACTCCCAAAGTTTAATTCAGAGGACTTCAGGTACTCATGATCTGACTTTCACATTTCACTACTGATCAGTAATTCAGTTCTATTTCTGCTACAATTTAAACTCCAGTAAAATTAATAAATCAAACTGTTATCTGCAAACTGTAATGTATTCATAAAGTGTAGGTGTGACAGTACTTATGAAATGACTTTCCTTAACTTCTACTATACAAATTTAGAGTAATAGAATTTTTAAAATTTTAAAAAAATGGTGATTCAGTTCTATTTGTGCCCCATTAAAGACTCCCATAAAATAACAAACCATACTGTGTTCTGCAAATGGCAATATACTAATAAAGTGGAGATGCTACGGTAATCAACACGTAAACGTCATCCACTGTAGAAATTTTTACTGTAGAAATATAGAGTAATGGCATTTTAAATTCCCCTAAAATATCCAATTAAATTATATTTCTGCAAAAGTTTAAACTCCCATAAAATGATAAAACCAAACTGTTGTCTGCAAACTGTAATATATTAATAAACTGTAGAAACTACCAAACTCAGGACATGACTTTCATCCTTTCTACTGTAGAAATTTAAAGTAATTTTAAAATCCTTCCAAATGTTGATTTTATTCTATTTCTGCTATAATTTAAACTCCAATAAAATTAATAAATCAAACTGTTATCTGCAAACTGTGATATATTCATAAAGTGTAGAAGCTACAGAACTCATGACATGACTTTCATTCATTTCTACTGTAGAAATTTAAAGTAATGGCATTTTAAAAATCCCCTAAAATGGCGATTCAGTTCTATTTCTGCACCAGGTTAAACTCCAATAAAATTAATAAATCATGCATGCTTATGGAAGTCATCATATGGAGAAATGGGTTATCAAGCTGATTTTCAGGAATCTTGCAGAGTTCACACAATACAATTTGATTATTTTTATTTATTATTTTTTTAAACTGAATGGCCACTTTCCATAACGTTCTAATCTGATTATTCTCGATGATAACAGTATTACGAGGTCAGGCACTGATGTTGGATGAGAAGGCCTGGCTCATAATCAATGTTCCATATAATCCCAAGTCCAGTGGGGTTGATGTCAGGGTTCTGTGCAGGCCACTGGAGTTCCTACACACCAAATTTGTCAAACCATGTCTTTATGGACCTTGCTTTGTGCAAAGGGGTGCAGTCATGCTGGAACAGGAACGGCCGTCCCCAAACTCTTGCCAAAAAAGAGTTGGAAACATACAATTGTCGAATGTGTCTTTGTATGCTGTAGCATTAACATTACCCTTCACTAGAACTAAGCGGCCTACCCCAAACCTTGAAAAACAGCCCCAGATCATTATCCCTCCTCCACCAAACTGTACTGTTGGCATTATGCATTCCAGTAGGTAGGTTTCTCCTGGTATCCGCCAAACCGAGATTCATCCTTCAGACTTCCAGATAGTGACATGTGATTCATCACTCCAGAGAACATGTTTCCACTGCTCCAGAGTCCAGAGTCTTTACACCACTCCAACTGATGATTGGCATTGTGTATAGTGATATGTCCCAACGCACAGTTCTTGTGCTGATGTTGCTTCCAGAGGCAGTTTGGAATTCTGTAGTGACTGATGCAACAGAAGATAGGTGATTTTTGCATGTTACATGCTTCAGCACTCGATAACCCTGCTCTGTGTGTTTGCATGGTCTACCAATTTGTGGCTGAGCTGTTGTTGCTCCTAGGTGCTCCTGTTATTTCACAATAATGGCACTTGGGTGTGACCTGAGCTCAATAATTAGGAGGGGTGTCCTCATACTTTTGGCCATATACTGTATATAAAGACTGAGAAACACTTGGAAACACAGAATCTTAAAGATGAGCTTTTAACTGTGTGTATGCAAGATTGCTACTGTGCATATCCTGCGGTCATCTGGAGTGTCGATTGTGCATGTATTATAAGTAATGTTAAAAGGACGCTCTGACCAAAAACCTAAAATTTAAATACATCTGTTGTAAACATGCCTATTCGTAACCTACAGTGATGACGCAGTGGGCTCTGTAGTGAGATTTCCTAGTTTGATTATGTATCTTGAAGGTGGAAGCAAAATTTGAAAAATTACAATGTTTATGGTGAATATTTGGTGCTCACTAGATAACGGTATATTCACTTTGCTTTGTAAGTAAACTATTGTGATGGAGTGAATGGATTACTCAAGCAACAGAAATGATTTAACAGATAAGAATGAGTTATACAAAAATAGTTATTTTTGTACAGTGACATCCAACCATGCAGAATATACAGAAGAACAGTGCCAGCGAGAAGAGCAACAGGAGGCAAGCAGAAAGCAACTGTAGGTATTTCAAAATTACACTGAGCCAAATAACTGCTTAGCACCAACACAAGTAGCTGCCATAATGTTACATGATTATTTACTTTTGTGTTAGAAACCTCGCTAGCCATCCTACTAGAAGTTACATGGTTGAGGACAAGAATTTACTAGCGGACATTAACTAGCTTTCCTACCTCAATTTGGGTCATTTTGTGCTGAGCATGGAGCTTCTTTGCTCTCCGTTTTGTACTAAATACAGACTGAATTGCCATTTTCAGCAGAGGATCGAGTAACTCTGTGCTAGCTACACACTTGTAAACATCTAGCATTTATCAGCGGCGAAAAGACTGCATTAGTGTTTGAAAACAAAAAGAGTTTTCTAACCTGAATAGCATAGCAAATGAGCTACATGGTTATCATCTGACTGTAGTATCTATCACAAAGTTTATATAGGACTTGGACTGACATTTGCTAAAATGTTATCTATGGATTTTTATGGATTAGCACTAAAAGACAAGGAGTGCTATTCGGCTAAACTTACACTTTCAAATGGTGTAACTCTAGAGCATCCTTATGGCTTGGCATCCTGTCAGTGGCTAAATGATGCCAATCTGTAGTCTAGCCTGCAGTGACATATATAAATATTTCATAGAAAGCTGAGCATGTATACTAGAGAGAAATGAATGTAGGTATAGAAGTGTTTTGATGCTTACAACTTTGTTGTTTGTGTGCATATAACATTTTGTTTTAAGATTACAACATCAGGGAGATTGAGAGCTGAAGTGATGCCCAAACAGAAGCTATGCAGTAAATTCTTTTGTAAGCTGAAGTTAGATCACTAAATGTCCATTATAGGCAACTTGTCAGTAAGAACATGACTGATGTAGAGCTACATAAGTTTGTTAAAGCAATATAAACTAGCCATGTTAGTTAACTAGCTAGTTAAGCCTGTTAAATTCTTAGCACACCAGTTTTACTGATACTTATCTACTTATCTGAGATGAAATAGGCACTGCAATGACAGAGCAACTCGGACCAGAATTAACCCTCCAAACTGCCTGTAAAAACAACTATACTCTGATGGCTTGGAAATGTGTTCAGTTTGACAGTATGCATCTGACTTCTGTTTAAAAAAATCACTAAAGTCTAACTATGTTTACATAGCTCCCACTGTGTTTACACCACTGTGTTTCCTGGGTATATGTATGACAAATAGAGACATCGGTGTCACGTATCTCACTCAGGGGTCCAGACTGGATGATCGCAGTAGAGATTATGTATTGCATTCTAAGTATTGTAGCATTCAGGTGAAAACAGGAAAACGACATAAAATCATGAATTCTGCTAAACCGCAGACAGTAAGCGATAGAGTTCTCTGCAATAGAGTACTACATACCGTGACAAATAATATAATAAATTCTAGTTTTATGCCAGAATTTCCCTTTAATGCTATGTGTCCACATGGTGCAATACCAACCATAATTATTTGGGGCAGAATAGCACCATGTGACCCAGTGTCCACAGCTTACCAAACAAAGTCGTGTTCTCTCTCAAATCACATACTTACAGTATATGCTGTTCTACACAGTTATTGAGTACTAACTGGTCTTCCTATTACGTTTAGTTTTTTAAAAAAAATTTGTACAACTCCAGTGTGGGACACTGTAGACAGTTATTGAGTATTAACTGGTTTTCCTATTATGTTTAGTTTTTTAAAAATTTTTGTACAACTCCAGTGTGGGACACCCAGAATTTTAGCAGAGCACCAAGCTCATGTTTATTCAGGCCGTGCTTGTCAGCACACTTTCAACAAACTCAACAAAATCAAAACACTTAATGGAAACTGGTCTGTCCCAGTCACGCCACTTTCGCTCAGATTACCAATGAGTGATCCGGGTGTTGGCATCCTTCAAGCAGTGGAGGCATTAGAGCAGGGTGTGATTAGAAGAGAGGGTAAAAGCACTCCCCAGTCAGTAGGATCAAAGGATGAGGACCACTCACTTGATGGCCAGAAACTCCTTCTCGATCATGCTGTATTTGGTCTCCCTTACCGAGAGCTTCTGTCTAATGTACAGCACGAGGCATTCCTCTCCCTACACCACCTGGGACAAAACAGCCCCCTTTGTCAGTCTGCAAAACAAAAGCAAGAGAAAAGTCAGGAGAATGCAACAGTAGGCCCCCCACACAAAAACACACTCTTCCCCCTTCGATGAAGGAACGCTGATCCTGGAAATGCCTGGGTTCCCAGCCGCACCTGCAGACCTGCCCAGGCTTTGCCCCAGTACTGGTGGGCATGGAAGGTTCTACCTGTGTAGAGAGGGAGTTAGAGGAGACATCAGAGGTGAAGGAGCAGGGGAGGAACAGTGGGGAGGAAACTGGGTTTGGGGGGGCCGGTTTTGGGGCCCCTGAATCACAATGACGGTGGAAAGTTTTAACAAAGCCCATCAGTATGTTTAACATCACTGTGTATGAAATCACTAAACATCTTACAGTTCGACTTGGAAACAAACAAGCAGGAATGTACCATCTAGTGGATGTACCTTTTAGTCCCCCAGATGTACATAAAGTATGCGGAGGAGTATATAAACAATAATGCTTATTTTGCCGCTGATTCTGCATGTGCACATGAAGCCATGCATCAAGTATTAACCAGCCTTTATACTTCTGTTAACACAGATTTGTGTCATGACACAAAAAGGGGGATTTTAGGAAAGTGTAGCACCCCGACATGCAGAGATGTCCTAGCTTGCTTCCCAATATCTAAATGGGCCACCCAGAAAATAAACTTAACCAGCTGCATAACGTGTCTCTGAATAAAAGTTACATTGCCGGTGTAAATATTGATGTAACTTTTGGACTTAATTGGCTGATTTAAGTAGCCAACTCTGAATATGGCCCTATTTGTGTACTGGCTGGGGTTTCCCATCAGTTGGAATTGGAAGATCTTAGTATTTAGGTTTTGGGTGGATAGTCAGTTCAGAGGGCGGGATGTTGATTGCATTCAGGTCAAAGGTAAGACTAAGCTTCCGTATAGTTGCACAGTATGCATTTGGTGCCTTACATGCCAAACTCTTGTTAATAGGAAATATGTGGTTCAGTTATGCTGTGGAAGGCATGTTTTGTGGTTCCCTTGGGAAGGATCACTTGTTCCCTTTAAAGGGAAGGATCAATCAAAATCATTTATAAAGATCATTTTTCAAAATTATTCTGACTGATCACCCACAATGAAATATTTCCATCCCGATGAAAGTGGTATTTTTCATGATGAGAATGCCCCCATCTCCAGGCACAATTGGTCACTGAATGGTTTGATGAGTATGAATTTGATGTAAATCATATGGCCTTCACAGCCACCAGATCTTGACCCAGTTGAACATCTATGATTTTGAACTGAGATGTTGGACAGCATTCTCCACCACCATTTTCAAAACAGCAATTGAGGGAATATTGAAAGAATGGTGTTCATCCCTCCAATGCAGTTCCAGAGACTTGTAGAATCTATGCCAAGTGCATTGAATCTGTTTTGGTAGCTCATGGTTACCCAGCACCTTACTAAGTTGCTTGACTTTATGAGGAATTCATAAATCACAAATATTCAGGATTGCAGTAAAGCTGCTAACTGAGGCCTTCCTAAGAAACCATTATTTATGGATAGGAGCAAGTAAATTAGTGTAGAATGAATGATGAAAAGAATAACAACACTCTCTTCCTGTAATGTCTAACAAGGTTGGAGACTTGTAGAGGTACACTTGTCTTGGTCCACTCCTCTATGCAGAACACTTTAAGCTTTTTTATATTCATAGGTCTGTGCAAGTGGACTTCCCTTTTCAACTCAGACTACAGGTTTTCAGTAGGGATCAAATCCAGAGACTGAGGTGGTTGTCACAAAATGTTGATTTTGCATGTCTTTCACTTTTTCTGTGTTAATTTAGAAGTTTGTTTGGCTCATGATCTTGTTGAAACTATGTCTACAGCCAAGTCTAAATCTCCTGGCAACCAGGTAATTAGCCGAGTTCCTGATACCATCAATCTTCATAGCATCCTTGAGTCATAGAGTCCTTGAAAGGCCAGCCACAATACAGCCCCACAGCATCACTGATTCCCCACCAGGCCCAGTGTGAGACAGTTTATTAGCCCAGGAATGTCATCTGAGCAGCCTACACACTCACTTGGGATGTCCACAATGACAAATCCACAGTTCAAACTCTTCTGACTATTTTACTTCCAAAGATTGCACAGTAGGCACGAACTACAACACAAATTAAATAAATATATGCAAACAAAAAATAAACAGGTCTAAAATAATATAAAAGGCTATAGCTAATTTCAAACAAACACATTATCAAAATTATATTTTGACTAACACAATTATGATTTTAATTTTTATGCTTAAACAGGCACTCTTACTTTATTTCCACCCAATTTCCTTTCAGCTGAACTGTTTTGACATTTACAACTCTATTGATAAACATACACAGTAAGCCACTAATAATGCTAATATGAATAGGGCTTCTCAGAGACTGAAAATTCGTTGATGCTAAAATTACTAAACACTAAACTGAAGGTAGCTTGAAGATGAAGGAAAGAGATGCTACCTAGAAATTGTAGCTTGTCAAGGTATAAGCTTCTCATGATTTAAAGCAGTAGAGTGTCTTCTGTGACTTTTTCTCTGTAGATAATTTGCATTTATATTATTTGCACTGGGATGATCAAACAACATTCATTGCTAGAGTAGGTGGCCTGGTCCGACAAATCACATTTTCTTTTACATCATGTGGAAGGCCGGATACGTGTGCATCATTTACCTGGGGAAGAGATGGGACCAGCATGCACTATGGGAAGAACGCAAGCTGGCGGAGGCACTGTGATGCTCTGGGCAATGTTCTGTTGGGAAACTTTGGGTCCTGGCATTCATGTGGATGCTATTTTGACACATACCACCTACCTAAACATTGTTGCAGACCAGGTACACCCCTTCATGGCAACGGTATTCCCTAATGGAAGTGACCTGTTTCGGCAGGATAATGCGCCCTGCCACACTATAAAAATTGTTCAGGAATGGTTCGCGGAACATGACAAAGAGTTCAAGGTGTTGACTTGGCCTGTAAAATTCCCCGGATCTCAATCCAATCGAACATCTGTGGGGTGTGCTGGCCATCAAGTCCGATCCATGGAGGCCTCACCTCGCAACTTACAGGACTTAAAGGATCTGCTGTTAACGTCTTTGTGCCAGATACCACAGCACACCTTCATAGATCTAGTGGAGTCCATGCCTCGACGGGCAGCAAAAGGGGGACCAACACAATATTAGGCAGGTAGTCATAATGTTATGGCTGATCGGCGTACGCTAAAACATGAATAGTTCTCCCCGAGAGGCCAAATGGCTGTCATATTGTTTAGAAAATTCAACATGTTTTTGATAATTAGTGAGGGTCACACTCTGCTGAGTAGTTTGACACCAAAATAGATATAACAAAAATCCTAGGACAAGTTCTCACAAAGCAGGTTTTGCATATAATGCAAATTACCAAAAAAAATCTAAGTGGGTGGAGCTAAATGGTTCTTGAGGTTTTTTGTTTTCAGGAGAACCGGGACAAGAATGACCAAAAAGAATTTTCACTGTAGGACTTACGGTAATCGAGATATGAGCCAAAATGTAAAATGCTTTGCTATAGCACCATCATTAACCTGATTGGGCTCATCTCTCTTGCCTGAGTTGTGGGAGGGAGTTCTACAAACTGACAAACTTTCATGTCTCTAGGACCTACTGTTTGGTTTGCTTGATCAGTTTTAGTGGAGAAAAAGAAGAAGAAGGATAGAGAAGAAGAAGAAAAATCTTAAGAAAAAGCAATAGGGTTCCAAGTGCTACATACTTGGCTCCCTAATAATAAAATTAAAAATCCAAAAAAAACAATAGGGTTACAAGGCTGTTTGTAGGCTGCAGTAAGTTCTGGGAAATGGAGTTTGTTGATAATTCTGGAGTTGACCTGACAGAACATGACAAGGTACGCTGGTTGTCGTACAATGTCGAGTGGTGCTGGTGGTGTCATGGGAGAATATCAGTAGCCAGTGGTCCAGGTGTGAAGGTTTTGTGGCCTGATATGTGAAATGATGGTGCTATTCAGCAGTGTCGTGGTAAATCGAGTTTGTATGTGGCCTCATTGACTTGTTTTAGAATCTTGTAAGACCTGATGTATCTGGGATTTAGTTTCTTACGTCCTTGTGGGTTTCTAAAGTCCTTGGTGGCCAGCTAAAGTTGGTTTCTGGGCTGATACCGTGGTGTTTCTCCTCCTCCTTGGTGTTTGTGCCACTTGTTCTAGGCATCTATGTGTGCTCTCCCAAATGTGTTCGTTCCTTTTAAACCACTCGTCCACTGTGGGTGAGTCAGTGGGGTTGGCGTTCCAGGGGAACAGAGGGGGCTGGTAACTGAACAACGCATTGGAAAGGGGTTAACTGGTTCACTGAGTGTCTTAGGGAATTCTGGGCATATTTGGCCCATGGCAG
Source organism: Pangasianodon hypophthalmus (assembly GCF_027358585.1). Classification (NCBI taxonomy): domain Eukaryota; kingdom Metazoa; phylum Chordata; class Actinopteri; order Siluriformes; family Pangasiidae; genus Pangasianodon; species Pangasianodon hypophthalmus. Next base: position 23,037,842 of record NC_069719.1, on the reverse strand, counting down.
AAACTGGGCCCAATCCTCCTGGTTCTCAGCACAGAAGGCTTTCTCCACCTGCCACGTCTGCAGGTGGTACCCCGAGGTTAGGCTTACCGTCACACCTAATTTTTCCATGAAGCTGGACCAGACTTGTTATGTGAACTGCGTGCCTCTGAGTTCTGGGTAACGGGGTTTGTCGATAATTCCGGAGTTGACCTGACACCTGCTCTCAAAGCAGAATGGGATGTTAATGGGGAAAAAAGAATGGCTCATAGCCTGTTCTGTATGAACTATTAGGTGATAACATTTGTAATGCTATTTAAAAAAAAATAATTATCTGTTTTCCAAATACTGAAAATATATAACTTCAAAAACATGAATTCATGAATAACTTGCACACTGAAAAACATGTTTGTAAATCTTCTGATCCATGATGGAACTATGATTCTATGATGGAACATAGAAACTGATGAACTTAACATTACAAAACAATGTGACATACTGATATATAAATCCACCTTATTTTGCACTGCGGAAGTAAGTAATAGCATAAATGTCCTCTTTTTGTGTGAGAATTCCACTTCAATTTTTTAAAAATGTAGTAACATAGAAAAAAACAGATATTTCATGTCTGCATTCACTTAGGTTTCCTTAATAGAAATTGTTCATTAGCTGCAATAACTCACAGTGCTTTAACATTTGATACCAAAGTATATTTCCAAGTTTTTTTGTACTTTAACTCAAGCAGAAATATACAATAAAAACCTCTACTTACTCCTAACAGAAACAATAGGGATTGAGGAATAGAAAGTAATGGAATTGTTGCTTTAATTTTGATATGGAAAGACAGTATAATCAGCTTATATTTGTAATAAGCACTTAGGCAAATGAAGTACATGTTGCCTTTGTGGTTGTATGAGCATTCTGTGTTCCGAGCATAACTGCTATGTAGTTGAGGCAAGACAAACAACCTTTTTTTTCATTCTTTACCACTGAGAAAGTTGCTGAAAGTATTAAAAGCTGCTGTTCATTTTTATGTTAATTGATAAATTTGTTCTTTTAAAATTGGAGGATAGACGAGTAAGTGGATGATCATAATGTACTGAAATTTTGGTGTTTGTGGTCATTGTTGTCATCATCCTAATGCGATATGCTGTCTGGCTCTGTTTCTCAGAGAATCAGCGGAGCATTGTTCTCTCTAAGCATTGGTTACTGGATGTGCACCGACACACACACACCCCTTATGACATTAAGGTATTGTCTAGAATAACACTGAGGTCAGAACTCAGTAACTCTTTACATTTGTGAGTAATATAAACAGCCATTTAGACATGTCTGAGAGCAAAACGCATGCTAAGACCTCAGCAACATATTTGAACCTATTGTGTCTCCCCTCTGCAAGGCTTTGCTTGTCACTCATCTTTTTCTTCTCTCACTTTCTTTCTTCCTCTCCAGCCGCAGAATCAGGTAAGAGCTCTAATCTCTCCCTCACATACAATTTTCCTCTTCTTTTCTATTTCTCATTCTCTCCTCTTTCTATCTGCTTTTGTTTTTAAAACTTCTACCTTTTTCTCTGGGCTTACATGATTTCTGCAGCTATAAATTCTGTTGTTGTGCCTTTTATTTTTGAATACAACCAATTGTGCACCACTCTGTCGTCTAGCGTAATACATTTCCATAGAGACTCCTTTCTCTGCTCATCTCATGCATGCTGGGGTCCAGACAAAATAAATGTGTACTCACATGTCATAGAACTCCTAACATTCAGCTGATATTTAAAATTCAACAATATTCAACACCATCCTAATTCAGAGTTCTAATTTGTTTAATGGGGGTACAGTGAGTCAGCATCTGATCTAATTGCAAACCCAGTCAAAGCAGAATTACTGAGTGTGTTTGGCATTGCTATGTAGCATAAACCCAACATCACTCCATGATCAGTTTCACAAGCACCTCTGCAGGCTGGGGAGTTGGAGATGAGATGAGAGTGCAGTGTGTATGTGTGTGAAAGAGAGATTAAAAATGTGTTTTGGATGACCTAGCAGCACATTTAAAGTTAATTTTTGTGGTGTTCATTTTCCTTTAGATTCAAAATGTTTTGTGGTTGGTTTTGCTGGCATGAATTGTTTTGTTCTTTGTTTTGTTGGTTTCCCTGGTCATGATATTGTACAACTACCATGCTATGTAACTTCTAGGCATAAACAAATCACCATACTTACAATTATGCCTTATGCAAGATGTTACTTTCATGATGGTGCTTCATTGTTCATGTTTTCCTTAACAAACCTGTCAGTAACAAATTTTCTTCTTAGAGCTACTGTATCTAAAACTTTTGATTAAAAATTAAATTAGCAACATTACTGAGATAAGTGGGGGTGGGGGGTGACTAACCCTGGGAAGCCTAAATTTTCATTTAGAATCAGAGCTGTCAGATTGGATTTGTCTTGACAGATACATCATACTCTATCCACAATCTAAGGAACAAAAGCAAATCCTACTATAAATAATGACAGTCATTAGTTATAAAAAGTAATTAATTCATGTGTTTGTGTTAATTTGTGATTGTGCTGTCAGTGTGATTTTGTGGAGAATATATAATTCAAATTGTTTTTTTTTTAATTTTACTGTCAGAAAAACTACTCTTGCTTATTTTTATTCCATTGGTGGAATAAGAATTGATGAATAAACACCATGAATCAACTTTGGGCTAGCCAGTAGTAGTGTAGGAATGCACTGAGTAACTGGCAATTTTGCTTTACACAGGCTTCTTTAAATCTGCATGTAAACTGCTAAGCTAATGCTCATTTTAGTTGCACTGAAGTATAATAATGGAAAAATGGAAAATATGGAAAGCCAAGGGTAACTTGGTTGGAGCTGGAAAGATCTACAGCTCAAATGGGAGAAGTTGTTCAATTCAATTCAGTTTTATTTGTATAGCGCTTTTAACAATGGACATTGTCACAAGGCAGCTTTACAGAAACAACTGGATTCACAAAAACATATATTGTAAATATGTGAATTTATCCCCAATGAGCAAGCCAGGTGCCCGTGGCAACTGCACCCCCAAAGCCACTACAGCAATCGCAGTCCCAAGCCATCACAGTACAACTCCCCATATGAGATCCCCAAGCCATCTCCACAGCCCCCAGGTGGCACCATTCCCAGCAATCCAAATGGTTCTTCAGGTCGTCCATATGGGCCCAACCCCAGCAGCAGAGAGCGAACTCAACTGATGAGAACTCCAACCAGAAGTAGGGCATCAGGAAGGGTCAGGCAGGTCCGGGGAGCAGAAGGGGTCAGGATCACTGGCATCTCAGAAGTAGCATGTGTAGGTCGACAGAGAGTGAGGGAGAGAGAGAGATGGAGAGAGATTGTTAGGTAAGCTTTTGTCCTCTAATGGCTAAGGACAATGTACTTTGCGTGCAGAGTGCAAGCAGGGACTCCGGCAAGACTAGCTATGACAGCATAACTAAAAGGGAGAGCCAGAAGCTAACACAGACATGAGGCAGCCAGCCACTCCACTTCAAAGCACATCTGTAGCCTACACACACTACAAAGCTGGGCTGAATGGAAGAGTGAGGAGAAGAAAGCCATTATTGAAAAAAACGCACATGAAATCCCATCTTGGAGACTCAGCAACTATGTGGAAAAAGATTCTCTGATTTCATGAGACCAAAAGTGATTTGTGAAACTGCTCATCACTCTGAGAACCCCATGGTGTAGGGAAGCATGATGGTGGTAACATGATGTAGGTGTAGGGATGCTTTTCATCAGCAGGAACTGGGAAAATGTTCAGGGTTGAGGCATAACAATGGAACCAAATAAAGGGCACTCCTAGAAAAAAACCTGTTCCACTCTGCAAGAGACTTGAGACTGAAGCAGAGGTTTACCTTCCAACAGGTCAACAACCCTAAGAAATTTTACCAAGAAGAATGTGCAAAAATTTCACAATCCAGATGAACAAAGCTGATCGAGACAACAGAGAGGACTTGCTCATGTGATTTATCAATTCCTGTAATATACTTCTGGTTTTTGAATCCTTTGCTGGGATTTTCTCACCTGTGTTGGTGTATAAACTATACTAGTTTTTTTTCATCAATAATTTTGTGTTATCATTTTCATTTGTTGTATTTTTCACTTTCCTCTTCTGCTGCATTTTCATTTTCTCAAAGATCCACATTGGATCTGCCTAAAATCATCTCCATGAAGCTTCGACTAAAGTATGTTTAACATTCAACATGGCAAACATTCAGCTTGTTCAGTGCAGGATGTTCTTCCTCCATCGTTGGTAGTAGCTTTATTTGTGATAAGTGTATATAGTTAGCTCTCTGATGGAGAAGACTGCAGCATTAGTGGTTACACACCCATATGCTAGAGAGGGTTAGTGAGAGCAAGAGCAGCATAGTTTTGTTAGGAGAAAGTCTGGGTGACAGGTGGAGATAGCATTAGAGCTCTCACAGTGGGTGATAGGGTAACTGTGGCATAATCGCAAAGCCAAAGCTAATGCTAAGGCTCACCCACGGGAGCACCACTTCTCTCCACTTCACAGGTAAAACAGGTTTGCTCCCCTCAGTGAAGCACATGCTTAGAAGCCTGTCTATAGACAGCATAGACTCACATACACACACACCATCCACTTTAATAGGAACACCTGTACACCTGCTCATTTATGTAGTTATCTAATCAAACAATAATGTGGCAGCAGCACAATGTATAAAATCATGCAGATTCAGGTCATGGGCTTCAGTTAGTGTTCACATCAAACATCAGAATGAAGGAAAAATGTGATCTCTGTGACTTTAACCATGGCATGGCCTGGTTCGAGTACTTCAGAAACTGCTGATCTCCTGGGATTTTCACAAACAACACTCTCTAGAGTTTACACAGAATGGTTTGTAAAACAAAAAACATCCTTTGTGCAGAGGGTCTGAGAGAGATCAAAGGAGAATGACCAGACTAGTCTGAGCTAACAGGAAGTCTACAGTAACTCAAATAAGCACTTTTTACAACCATGGTGAGCAGAAAAGCATCTCAGAACACACAACACATCAAATCTTGGGAGGGATGAGTAATAGACAAGAACAAGAATCTGAGGTTCTCATGGACACAGACTCACCGTAACTGGACAAAGACCAGGTGATTTTTTTTTCTGTCTGTCCAGTTTGGGTGAGTCTGTGCCCATGATAGCCTCAGATTCCTGTTCTTGGATGACAGGAGTGGAACCCAATGTGGTCTTCTTAGCCCATGCTTCAAGGTTCAATGTTTTGTGCATGCTGAGATACTTTTCTCACCATGGTTGTAAAGAGTAGTTATATCAGTTACTATATTCTTCCTGGCAGCTCGAACCAATCTGGCTATTTTCCTCTGACCTCTCTTATCAACAAGGCGTTTCCACAACAGAACTATTGCTCACTCAGGGTTTTTTGTTTTTCACACCATTCTGCATAAAGTCTAGAGACTGTTGTGTGTCAAATTCCCAGATCAGCAGTTTCTGAAATACTCAAACCAGCCCATCTGGCACTAACAACCATGCCACGGTTAAAGTCACAAAGATTGTTTTCCCCATTCTCATGTTTGATGTGAACATTAACTGAAGCTTTTGACCTGTATCTGCATGATTTTATGCATAGTGCTGCTGCCACAGCTGTTTGAATTGATCACATAATTATTCTGTTTTACTCCTGCCAGTTTTTTTGTCTGTTTGTTTATCTTTTTTTTCATGATGGAAATTGTACACAACATTGTTAATGTCCATTGCAATGCTTAGATCTGGAAAATCCTAATAAATAGAATAAAAAGGTGGTTTTGTGATTAAATATGCCACCAACAAATGTCTGATTTTCTGTTTAATTAACCTTTGTGTCACAATAAATAAATATTATCACTCTCAAATGTTTGATATATTGGGTAAAAATGACATTTAAGTCCATTTGTGGGGGTGAATACTTATGCAAGCCACATACAGGTAATAGATAATACAGATAATTATCTTGTTATAATGCACATTGTTTTGTAGAAATACATCTTTAGATGTGAATGTGGAGAGAGGGAATGGAAAGATGGAGAGTTGCACTGTGACAGAAGGAATGAGTGCTGGCAAGTGCTTTCAAGAAAAAGTATTATGAAACATACCCTTCAAACATAATAAAAAATAAAGTTAAAAATTCAATTCAAATTAAAATTTGCAGAGAAACAGGGAGATTGAGAATACAGTCACAGGCATAATGCCCATTTGTGAGGTGCTCAATAAAGAAACTATACAATAGTACTATCTACAATAGTAGAACAATAAAGAAATTCTACTCTGTAGCTTCTGTGCTGAAAGATGCAGCAGTTCTCAGTCTTGCTTACTACTGTGGAACTCACACATACTGCATATGTGTGTGCAGTGTGGAACCAGTGAGTAAAACTCTCTTCACTTTGCAGGCTTACAGGGACCAACACAATCTTTACAGAACTGCAGCATGATCACATAATGCAACACACATGCACTTGCATATCCATCTCTTTGACCACTCTTGTCTTTTCTTTCTATTTCACTTCTTCCCCCTCACCCACTTGCTCACTTAGACATGGAGGAGTGTTTCTTTGTTCATCCCTGGAGGTTACATGCAGTAATGTTTGTGTTTTGTTTTGTTTGTCCCTCTGTGTCTTTTCTTTCTCTCTCTCTCTCTCTCTCTTTTTCGATATGTTTGTGTGTTTGTAACACACCACACCACAGTATGCACTCCCTTAGCTCGGACAGATCCAACACTGTGAACCGAACATCATTTGCAAGAGAAAGCATGATTGAGGACATCCTAGTTCCAACCAAAAGCACGGTGAGACGTAACTCATTTTCTCCCACTCTTGCTCCACTTGTTCTCTTTGTCTCTGACTTGTCATTCATCTCTCAGAGACCACATTGAAATCTGGGATTTTTTTATTTAAAACTGGAAACAAAGTTTTAGAATTTTGAAAATTCTAAAACAAAAAAGGAAATGTGCAACATCTATTTAATATTCAAGATGTTGCACAATTTCAAGGTCATTATATAAATTTAATCATTTGTAATATTGTGAGATCTGTGAGTGTTATCCCTTCCACTGAAGCACATGTTCAGATGATATGCAGATTTATTTGATCTAACATGGATCATAAGTTTTTACACAAACTTGCGGAGTCTGTGTCAGCTTGAGTGCATAATGTCATTAAAGCAAGAAGGAGACATACCAAATACTAAGAAAATCGGAAACTCGTAAATATTTCTAAGATTCTGCTTTTCACTCAAGTTATTGCTGACAATATTATTTGTAATGAAAATGTTTGTGTTAAATTGAAAAAGAATGCCAAACAGAAGCATTTTGACTAATGGCGTCACGTATTTCCCCCTTAGGCATGCCTAAGCAGCCTGTAGCCACGTGTGTTATGTTTGTGTTTGTTTATGTTGCCACATGTGTTTTTGTTTTGAAGTATAAAGTATTGTTCAGTGTTTACCTGCCTGTCCTTACCGAGCCATTTGTTTCATGTTGTGATATTCTAGTTCCTGATCTCGTTCTGTTCCCTTGTGTATGTATTTTGGATTACCCCTGCTTTTGCCTTTTGCTTATCACCTGACCTCTGCTTGTGTACTGTTCCTGAGTTTGTTTCACATTTGGATTTGTCTTCCTGCTCTTTACATAAAATGCTTTTATTGCACCTGCCTCCATCTTAGCTTTCCAGTCCCTCACAAATGGTCTCAGACTTTTGGACCCCACTGTATATTGTTTCAATAATCCTATTTGTTGCTGCCAAGTTTCATATTTAGATCATATTTAACAGGTGTTAATGTTTCTTAAATCCTATTTTAAATATCATATTCAACATCCTATTTATTGCTGTAAATCCTAAATAAGTACTGTAGAAAAAGATAAATACTGTATTCAGCAGATGCTAATGATTAATGTTTCAATATTCCTATTTATTGTTGTCAAGTATCTTATTTAACAGGTGTTAATGTTTCTTAAACCTTATTTATTGCTGTCAAGTACCGTATTCAGCAGATGCTAATAATTAAGTTTTAGACAAAGAATAATTTATATTCACAAGTTGAAAACATTTTGATTCTGTCTTTCTCATGCACATGTGTGCACACAAACAGGCACTTGTGGTCACTTAAGGTCAAAGGTCATGGGGATGTAATGTTGCAAACAACTGTTTTGTATGTATCCTGTTTATCAGTTTTCCTGCCACAGACACACAATTAGACACGTTTTTAAAAACCATACATGCACTAATTATTCAAGTATTCAAGTATCCAGGGGTGGGCCTCCCTAAGACACACTTGCATGCATGCAACTAATTTTTTTGACCCATTAGAATAAAGCAATACATATCCCTTCGTTTTCATTCAAATACTATAATTCTTTAGATGTAGAATACTGTTGATACTTTGAGCGCTCAAGTATGGCCGCTTGTGTTTTAAAGCACGATAAGATTGAATATTACATGATAAGATTCAATATTGGGAACAGGTGAACGGTTACACAGCTGAATTTTCTTTCATTGTGGAAAAATGGATAGCTGTGCAGTTCACAATGTCAGTACCGAGGCAGATTTACTGCACTACTGAGACTGTAATGTTTGACCAATGTGACTGGAAAAAGTTCTGTTAATGGTGTAAAATCTTTGGCTACGTTTTTAGGATGGATTTCTTTTCAGACCTCTACAGGCATAATTGGAGAAACAGTACAGCTCAGCATCACACATTCCAAATCAGCACAACAAATTTCTCCAAGAAACAGGTTTCACTGCATTGTTTTTCAAGAAATACAGGTGACTATTCTTCTGATAATTAAGAGAATTTTGAAGTGAGGTATAAACGAACCAGCTGGCATGATCTATAATCTTACTTTCAACAGATCAATGAATTATTCCAAAAGTTGGTGAAAAACAAAGAAACAGAAAAAATAAAAGTAAAGGAATGTGATCTCTTCTGAGGTTATCATTTGCTACTCTTTCAAAGTTGAAGGCAGAAACCCCATTTTCTCCCCAAGACTCCACCCATAGGACTTATAAATAAATCTTCTGACCATTGGCAAACAGTATGGCTTGTGAATTCAAGCCCGTATTTACAACACAGTTGCTACCCCGAATGACGACGCAACCAGTTCAGAGTTTGAAGATGATGTCCAAGGTGAAACCCTAGGAAAAATAAATCAGACCTATCTATCAACGAATGATATAACTGACAGATGCATAAACACCTTGATCAAAAATTATTGATCAAGATAACAAGACAACTGCCATGGATGACCAATTGAACACTCGAGGCAACTCCAACACTCAAGTTTGTTTGTTCCTGATGTGAGCTATCTGGACTTGCATGCCAGGAGATAAACTGTGGAAAAAAAAATTGTTCAGACCTTGGCTGAAATACTCACTTGCCAAGTTCTGCAATTAGCAATTTTTCTGCAATCCAGAAAAAATTCAGGGCATTTCTGAAGTTGCTTTTGTGATCGGCAAGATGATTCTCACATCTAAACTGTTCTGAATGAAATCAGAGACAAAACGAAGACATTTGCTGTGATTAAGTGTACAAAGAATTCATAGACTGTTGGGTATTTCACATGTCCATGGAACCCACGGATCATCCACATACATGGGAAACTTGAGAACATGCTGTGTCTTTTCTGACACTGAGAAAAGCCTTAAGAGAAAGTTTAAATCAAACTCCAAAAAAATTAGTCAATGACAGTGTTTTTCACTGATCATGTTTCTGTTGACATAGAAACTGTTTACACACTAGGTGTTGTGACTTTAATTAGTTATGTTTCTTTGAGTTATACTAGGAGCTAGTATACTAGAACTGGTTCATGTCTCTTTAAAAGTTAAAAAACAACAAAAACATTATGACTTCCAGAATTCCTAGTTAGTTTGTAAACTATGAAAAAAGAAAGACTCCGTATACTACAACATGAAACCCAGGAAGTTTGCTGGACTACACTAAAAGTTGGAAAGAATGATGTTAACAGAAATGGTTGAGTGACACAAACAAATGAAATGAAAGAAAGGGACTGTTCAGGCATGCACAACAAAGTTGTTAATGCGCATAGAGGAGGAAGTTAGCCAGGATGATCCTGAAAGTGAAAGGTTACAAGAGATGTTGTCCATGTTGTCAGTAAAAGAAAAGAGTTTGGTGGAATTGGACAAAGGAATTGAGGATGAAATAGCAATTGAGGAACTGGAGGTGGAGGTTGAGAGCACCCAGGAGTACAAGGACTGCATCCTGCTGTGAAAGAGCCTCGCTAGCAGAGTGGATCACAGAGTGATCCAGAAAAGCCACAAGTTTGTGAGAATCCAACACATCTCAGCAATGCTGCCATGTCAGACAGGGTGCTGAATAAACAGTCCGTTAAGCTGCCAGGGTCTCACCCTAACAGAGAGCAACCACGACTCAGCAATTAAGCTGCTTCAGAACAGATTTGGAAGAAGGGACATTGTGGTTAATGCTCATATGTCAAAGTTGCTGAATTTGACTCCTGTTCTTTGACATTGCTCATGTCAGACAGACTCCAATGAAGAAATATTGAGGAATGATTATCTGCATCAGGGCATATGCAAGTTGTTGGATGACAATGTGGTTATCTACATCAGGGCATATGCAAGGACTCTGATGACAATGTGGCAGCCAAGCAGACAGACAGTGTGAAGTATTACCTACCTCATCATGCTGTTCTGAGAGAGGACAAGTTAATAACATAACTGAGAGTGGTATATGATACCTCATCACATGACGAGGACTGCCCATCCAATAACTTTCAATAATTCAATAACTATATACTATAATAACTACAATTCAATAACTATCTGCTCACAGGACCAAACTTGAACCCATTTGAACCCACATCACCAAAGCCTTGTTGCAGATTTCCCTAGCAGAAAGGGACAGAGATGCTGTCTGATTCCTGTGGCTAAATGGGCCTCCATCTAAAGACGATGAAAATGAGATGTGTGTTATGAGAATAAAAACAGTTCTACTGGCAGCTACATTCAGAAGGCATCTTCAACAATATGAAACAAAAAAGCCCACAGTTGTAGAGACATTGAGTGAGTCACTTCAGGTGGATAATTTCATTGCAGGTTTGCATGATGCAGATGAAACCTACTGTCACTACCAGTGCAAAGGAGCCTCTCTCTTCTGCATGAACTTGTGCAAATGGATGACTAATTCTGCAGACTTCATAGTAAGGTGAGCAGAAAGCACAGGTGAATGCAATGGACCCAGATTCAGATCAAACTGTGCTTAAAGTATTAGGGTTAGTGTAGAGGCCAGAGAAAGAAATGACTTTGTATTTGTTCAGAAACAATTGATGGACATTCTGAAGAGTAGAGAAAACACAAAGAGAAGTGTGCTTTGATTTTCTGCATGCATATTTGACCCTATTGGTTTCCTCACTACTTTCACCCTTAGGGTGAAGTGCTTGTTTCAAGAAATGTAGGAGAGGGGAATTAGCTGGGATGAGGACTTACCAGTAGCTCTTGTATAGCAATAGCAGCAGTGGTGTATGGATCTACCTCAATTTCACTTAGATGGTAGATTGATGTGCAGCAAACTAGTAAGTTCAGCAAGCTCCATGTTTTCTGTGATGCCAGTTAAATGGTCTATAGTGCTGCTGCATATCTGCAAGGAAATACTATGTGTGGGGAAATAGTCACCAGTCTGATAGCATCAATGTCCAGAGTGGCCCCACCGAAGAAAATTACTACGTCTGGAACTAATGGGAGCATTAATTGGTGCTAGATTAGGAAACAACCTCTTGAAACCCCTAAACATGGAAAAGAATCATCTTAACAGTTCAGCTCAGTTCTGAGTTCAGCTCAGAAATGGAAATCCTTTGCTGCAAATTGAGTGGCTGAGATTCAAAATTTCACAAATCCTGTCATCACAGTAAGTCATGGATACACTGTGATGGAAAGACAAACCCTGCTGACCTTCCCACAAGAAGGTTGACTGCAGGTAACCTTTTACATAGTCAGCTGTGGAGGAGTGGACCTTCATTTCTGTTATCAGCACCTGAATGACAGCAAATTCAAGAGATTGCAGGTTATGAGGTTAATACAGAGTTAAGATCCATGTTTCAAGTTGCAGTTCAGTTGACTGTCAGTCACAAAACACAAAACACCTTGTGGCTGAAGCATGGTGGACACAAATCACAAAGCAGCAGAGTTTCCTCCTGAAATCAGGACAAAACATAACAAAGGCTCAAAAATTAAAGGAATTGAAACCCTTTTTGATGAACATGACTTGCTCAGTGTTGGAGGAAGAAATTTCTCAGACAAAGGAATCGCATGGAAATTCATTGTGGAATGAGCTGCTTGGTGGGGTGGATTCTGGGAGAGGCTTGTGAGGTCTGTGAAGACTTCTCTAAAAATGGTGCTTGGAAGGGTTGCACTGAACTTTGAGGTGCTATTCACCATACTGACAGAAGTGGAGGCTATGCTAAATTCTTCCTTACTTATGTGCACAATGACCTGGATGCCTAAACCACTTATGCTTTCTCATTTTCTCATTGATAAAATGCTCACTTCCCTTCTTCAAAAGATATTCCCACCTGTAACTCACTGTCCAGTCTGAAAAGAGAGGAAGTGATATAAAAGTCTAAGTACAAAGACAGACCCTTGACAAACCTTTAGAACCACTGGAAGAGGGACTACATGATGGATTTGAACTGTGCCCATAAGTGTAGAATTTCTACTTCCACTGAACTGAAGGTGTGAGATATTGTGCTCATTGAAGATGGCAAACTGCCAAGACAAATATGGAAAATACCTGTCATGGGATTTTGTTGAGAAGACCTATTCAGCTACTGTATCCTTTAGAGATTAAGGACTAAATAAGTTATGAACTGTTGTTCATCGGGTGGGAGGCTGTTGTGACTTTACTTATTTTTCTTTAATTTATCTGTTATGAGATAAGAAACTGGTTCATGTCTCTTTAAGAGTTAAAAAAACAGCAAAAAGATACTACTTCTAGAATTCTTAGTTAGTCTGTGAACTACCAAAAAAGAAAAAGACTCTGTACACTGCAGCATGCAATGTGGGAATCAAACTAATATTTCCAGGTTGGGAAGCAAGCGTGTTACCAGTATGCCACAAGGAGGGCTAAACATAAAGGGGAAGTCAGTCAGACAGGGTTTGAGGTCTGACACTCATCCTATGGCAAATGAAACAAAAGCAGAAGTGTTCATGAGAATGGAAACCAAAGGTGGAACTAAAAGCATAAACTTAATTGGGAGGCATTTAAACTTAGATTAATTATAAATTTGAGGAACACCAGGGGAGAACTCTCTGACCACTACAGGGAGCTAACCAGAAAACAAAAGCATTTTATTTTTTTTGCTTAAGGGAAGGAACTCGAGAACTTGAGAGGTGGCTAGGTTGAGGCGAGGTCAACCTATCCCAGAGGAAGGACTAGAGTATAGCTCTTGTTTAAAATATCAGAAATTACCAGACAAGTCTTTTGCCAGGACTCAAACAAAGACTGAGAACATGTGAGCTGGCAAGCTCTGCTTAAGTACGTAGGAGGCCAGGTGAAGCTCATTGCTCCTGATTACTTTGGAGCTGTTCTGTGCCTCCCTTTGTTGGCTGAAGATGCAGCCCCAGGCTCAGCTGTTACAGGACCCCCCCTCTGAGGATGTTCCCAGCCCCGCAGCACGGTAGCGCCTGAAAGCCACGATGAGCTCGGGGTCCAGGTTGTTGCATGTGTGGACCCATGAGAGCTCCTCCGAACCATACTTTTCCCCAGTACTGGGTGCTACTCTGGACCTGCTGCATGTCCAAGAGGCATCTGACGGCTACCCTTCCACCAGGTGTGGGGCTGGGGCATGGGTGCTACAGAGTATGGGCCTCTGGCAGGACACATGAAACATGGGGTTGATCAATGGAGGAGCAACTGGGGGAACTCTGTAGCATGGAGCCAGCTTCTGGGTCTCCATAAGGAGGGGCAGGTCCTTGACGATGTCCAGGCCGGAAGGAGGGCCAGGGGTTTTGGGCCTTTTCCCCTACCAGACGGCAGCTCTGTGCAATATGTTGTGCTGTAAGGCCCTCTACATCAGCATCCTACTCCAGAAACATTGGAGGAGTATATCCAAACTAGAACTTGAAATGGGATATACCCAAGGATGAGTGCCACAAGATGTTGTGAGCATATTCCATCCAGATAAGGTGCTAAGCAGGAGGATGGGTAGGAGGAGGCCATACATCATAGTGTCTGTTCGAGATCTTGGTTGACTGTCTTTGTTTGGCCACTAAACTGGCAGCAAAAACCCAAAGACAGACTGACTGACACCCCTAGCATTTGGCAAAAGGCCCTCCAACACAGCCGAGTGCAACCCATGGAACCAGACTACTTGCTTCCAAGCCTTAGAGAAGTGGTCGACCATGACTCTAAGGTTCTCCAAGGCCTGCAAGTTTGTCGCAGTACCCAGGCTCCTGTCAGCCAGAGAGACAGCAAGACTACTGCTGCAGCATGTAGTCCAGTTCCACGGGTTGCCCTTAGTTGTTGTATCAGACTGAGGGCCCTAGTCTATCATCATGTTGCCCTGGGATGCAGGCACCATAAAATATGGTGGCGTCTGGGTGTGAAGAGATGGGCAAAGGCTGGAGTAGGTTCTTGTCCTGGGCTCCACGTTGCATGCACATACCTGGCAGGCCGCTACATAGGCCACCAGAACTGCCAATGTAGGAACTTCAGGGTGCAGATGACCCCCCGAATGAACCACAAATGGTAAGGCATATCTCCATCATAGTACTTTGGCCCTGACAGGGGTAGGGACCTAGAGCCTAACCAGAGGCCCTCCACCTGGGTCCGGCTCACCTTGGAGTGCGTCCCAAATGGCCACAATTTGTTTTTCCAGGACTAAAGTTTCTTGCGGCTGCTCAGAAGATGGGGCTACCACTGGCTGGAGAGAGCATTGGGCTAAGTGTTCTTTGAGACTGGTCAAACTATGCAAAGAAGAGTGCCCACCTGACCTGGCCAGGGTCAAGGTGGTTGGTCTGCTGAATGTAGGCCAAGTTTTTGTGGTCCATCCAGACCAGGAATTGGTGTTTTGCCCTCTCCAGACACTGCCTCCTATCCTCCAGTTTAATGGCTAAAAGTTCCCAGTCCCCAATTTCTTAATTGTGCTCAACAGAAGTGAGGCAATGTGGAAAGCAGACACAGGGGTGCAGCTTCCAGTTGGAGCCACACCATTGGAAAAGGACTGCTCCTATGCCTACATCATAGGCATTCATTCTACCACAAATTGGAGCTCAGGATCTGGAAGCTACAGGATGGGGCCATGGACAGGTGGTACTTGAGCTCCTCAAACACCTCTTGGGCTTCTGAGTTCCACTGAAACTGCCCTGTGCATTTCTTGGTAAGGGTGGTTAGTGGTGCAGCCATGTACAAAAAATTCCAGATGAAGTGCTGGAAGAAATTAGCAAAGCCCAGAAATCATTGCACTAGGCAGACAGATGACGAGTGTGGCCAGTCCGTGACTGCCTTGATCTTGGTGGAGTCCATGGTCAGATGTCCCTTGGACACCACAAATCCCTGGAGGGTGACCAACTGAGCATGGAAGAGTGATTTATCCAATTTTCATAGAGATGGGTCTTTAGGGGCAACTTCAAAACCTCCTGACATGAACCAAGTGTTTGTCTGTCAACCATCTGTAAATGAGGATGTCATTTAGACAAACATGTAGCAGTCAATGACCTCCCCCATGACCTCTTTGATGTAATGCTGGAAGACAGCTGGTGCATTCTTCAGCCTGAAAGGCATCACAAGTTACTCATAATGGCCAGGTTATGAAGGCCATCTTCCATTCGTCACTCTCCCTGACTCAGATGAGATTGTAGGCACCGCACAGTACCAGCTTGGTGAACACAGAAGCCTCAAATACAGAGGTCATGACTAGTAAGCAGTAATGGTCCTTGAACATGATCTTGTTTAGGCCTGATAATCTATGCAGGGGAGAAGGGGCCCCTCCTTCTTAACCACAAAGAAGAACCCCGCCCCTGCCAGAGAGGTGGAAGGCCATATGAAACCCAAGGCCAAGGCCTTCTGAATGTTGTCCTCCATGCTATACTCACTCTCTCACACTTGTGGCTGATGTACAGTATGCGGTGCTCTTCCTCCTCTTCCAACTTGGACAACACGGCCCCCAGCCCCCTATCCGAAGTGTCCGTCTGTAAAATGAAAGGGAGAGAGAAGTCAGGAGAATGTAAGAGTGGCGCATCACAGAGTGCAGCTTTTAACTGAATAAAAGCCTGAAGACAGGGCTCCATCCACTGGACCAGATCACCGTTTTAGTGAGATCAGTCAGCTGGCTGGTGACATGAAGGACCTGCCCTGATCAGTCAGGCCCTCTTTCGGGATCTCAGGTTCTCATCTCATGACTGCTCCAAGGGGAAATCCCCAAGGGACATGGAGGGGTATTAGAGCCTCAAGGAAACTTGCCATATATTCTTGGTATGAATCCCAACAATCTGTTAACTTTCACTGAACCAGGTAATTTTTCTGATTATCTTGCTGAAATTCAGACTAATGTTGCACTATCCCATCCCTATTTTTCAATTATTAAGGATAGGTTATATTGAGTGACGCAGGACACTCAGACTAATGAAGAGATGACCCAGTTGTTGGTCCCAAAAAGCTGTTGGTCCCAAACTACCTTTTACACAATGATTCAGACTTTTCTGAGTATCAAAGAGACTGTGAAATCCTTGTACCCTTACTGAGATGTGTACATACTGCATAAGGAGGAAAACAACAAAGTTGTCACTATTACATATGACAAGCCACAATATGTATGTCAAGTCAGATCAGAACAAGCATATAATTTTTAGATACAAGAACTTTACAGCTAAACTACACTTCTAAACCTGCTAAACATTTGTTCCATCTGTAAAAATGATAGATAGAATGTATGTTGATACAGGTATGTGAATTACTATGTCCACCAGGCCAGAAATGGCCTTCCAGGCTTTCACAGTGGTAGGGGTACCATCTATGTTTAGGAGGTCTGTTCAAGGGATTTTTTTTAGAATAGCAGTTCTGTTCATCAAAAGGGGTTTTGCTTTTGAAAAGCCTCATTTAAAACAGTGGCTAAAGGTATTGTAAGCAATGTATTGAGCAACATTATGACCAATATTCAAATTCAGAATCACGATGGATCAGGTCTCGTGTTGATTGTGTGTAAACAGCTAAAAGGGCCTACTGGGTATTGACACATGATTCTGAATAAAATCTGTAAGGGATCTCTCACAAAAGAAAGCAGCTGAACTTTTTTTATGGCTTTCTTACACAGTCTGTCATCAGAGTGTACCAGGTCAGAACTGAATATTTTCATATTACCTTACACCGAAATGAGTATTTATCCCTAATAGGCATGCCAGAGGTACTGGTGGTAAGGAAAATCTCCCTGAGATGATATGAGGAAGAAACCATGAGAGGAACCAGACTCAAAAGGGAACCCATCCACATCTGAGTGACACTGGATAGTGCAATTATAGATAATTTACCTTCTATAACAAGTGCAATTGTCTAGCCAGGAACTTATGAGCTTATGACAATCTTCATCAGATTGTTCTACAAAGACACAGCAGGACATATGGATGCTACTGACCTGGATGGTCGAAACGAAGGCCTTAAATAAAGTGGACAGAAAGCAACACTTTTGACCTGATTGGACAGATATATATTTTCAAGACAAACTTTTACTGAACAGTTGATTTGAGGATTAAAGTTGTTTGCAGTAAAGATGTATTTTACTTGATGAAGGAAGGAAATAAAATTTTCATTTTGAAAATACTCAAGGCTTCTCTTTTTTTTACTCAATGCTTCCTCTTCTCTTGGTCATGAGCAAGCATTGTTTAATGCCACTGTGAAATACCCCATTGAAGAGTCTGGAGGAAGATCTTCTGTCTGGCTGCCAGGAGTTGCATTTGCTCACGAGAGATATATTCAGCAGGTTGTAATAAAAACTGGTTAAATTTTAAACATTACAATACAGAGTTTATAGACCTTTATGTTGATGGCACTCAAATCCCACAAAAACATTTCAACCCAGTTTTCAGACCACTAATATTGTTCATGGATTTCATTCATTAATTTAGCTTCAGGAAAGCAGCTAAAGGCTCAACCCTTGGCAATAAACAAAGGAAAATCCGGCCAACAAGTATGGGTAATATTTGTTGTTAATAAAGTCAGGGAATATTCATTTGGAACTCAGATTTTGAAAAATGCTTCTGAGAACAGTGAATCTAATCATGTATGCCATTTTTGACAGTATTCTTGAAATATTACATTTATGGCATTTGGCAGACATCCTTATCCAGAGCGACTTACATTCATCTCATTTATATGTTTGAGTAGTTGAGGGATAAAGTGGGAGCTTAGCAGTGCTGGGATTTGAGCTCACAACCTTCCAATCAGAAGGCTAACATCTTAAACATTCTTTCCATTTTTACTTCAGTTTCCTGCGGGCAACACTGTGTATTTGTTTTGTGTCATAGAGCTAAAAGATTACTGTTTAATCATATAAGATTTTAAAAGAAATGATGATATGGTTGTATCCTTTGTTAAAAAAATGTACCATACACTAAATAAAAACCAAACATTTAGATGTGTACAATGTGTTACCTCTCTTGATATATTTAAATTACATGCATAGTGGCATATTAAAGTAATACGCTTAACAAGATAATGTTGTTTATTGAAATAAATGGTAAACAACATTACAAATTGAGATACTCTTTACTCATTTCCAAAATCAAACCAGACAGCACAGTTAAGACCAGAAGATTTAAAAACAGGTTCAGGGGTAAAAGAAGGTCTAGGTTTTTTAGAGGGTGGACGAGTGGTAACACGTTGGGTGTCCTTTAAAGGACCCTTAGATCTTTTCATGTCAGATATTTTACTTTGAACATCCACATTAGGAATTGTTGAAAAAGGCATGTTTAGACTAGCTACAGCCTGTAATAATTCCTTCCATCCTAAAGGTCTCTGTTAATTAGCTACTTTATGATGAGCTGTGATATTCTTAAGCAAATTCAACCCTTCAATAGTTTTTACTTTAAAAATTAATTCACCATTATCAATCCACAAAGCAACGTTGCCAGATTTTAACATTTAATCCATAATGAATTAAGTATTTTTTTCTATTCCTCACAGAAATGTTACCGAGCATTTTCATCTCCGGTTGGTGGTGGACATTCAGTCACTGTTGTTTCTATTTGGCTTTCAGCTATTTCAGGTAGGGATGGAGTCAGCTGGGTCATTTCCACGTCTCCTAATTTGAGCAAGTTTAAAAATCTCTGCAAGACAGATGTATAGAGTTTTGCTTTCTCATATTCAGTTCATATCAGTCCTTGGCAAAATGCACTGCATTGCCTTGTTCAAGTTGTTTTCTGCAGTCTTTCTTAAGTTTTCATTTCCCATCAAGATGTTTCTAAGTTTATCAAGTTGTTTGTGTTTGGGGACTAAATACATTTTCTCCACCGTCTCCATTTTAACTGTTATGGGATGCAATTAAATTGCTTATAAAATGAATGGCTATGCTGAGCAGAAGACAGAAGAAATCCTCCAGAATGATTAATTACTTTTCTTTTTGTTTCTGTAAAGGTTTTAATACTTTAAAGTTTTTTTCTTTGGAACATACACAACCAGATTTGACAGGCTAGTAAGCTGATCTGTAATATGTCGCTAGGATTTTTTTTTTTTTCTCTAGGAAAAAAAAAAAAAAAGAACCATGTAGTTGGAATTCAGGTTACTTGCTCTCCATTTTCTCTTTGAAAAAACAGGTTTTGTACCAGATAGATGATGCTGAGATTTCTGTGATTTCGGCTTTTTCTATTTCATTGTTTTTACTGGCTGACTCCATTAAGTCATCAACCACAAATAGGATTGTTTTGCTAGGGGGAAACAGCTTATCATCACACAGAGAAGCAGGGATTCCTTGAATAAAATGTAAATTTATTTTGGTTATCAGTTCGGTTGCCAACACAGACAACACCAAACAATGTTTTCTGGAACTTTTGGCAATATCGCTACACAGTTTTCCAACAGCATTTTGATAAAAAAAAAAAAAAAAAGCTGCTATTGTTAGGTCCACACACTATATATATATATATATATATATATATATATATATATATCCAGTGAAAGCCCCTATTATCCTGAATGATTTGGTTGTCTGACATTATTTCACTGTTTCAAGCCTGATTTTTCATACATTGATCCACCAGGTCTGTCAGTCTGTCACTGCACAATTTCAGAATTGGTGTAATTTATTGTAATGCCTTTAGCTTTCATAGTAGTTTTGCCATTTAAAAAATTTAGGTCCAAAATCAATTTCATCAAACATCAACTGTCAGCATCAGTTTCGCTCGTGAGACCCCCCATGTGATCGCTCAGAGGAGGCATCCAATCACCTTCCTTACTTTTAAAGATTTCGCTGTCTGTGTCTGTGTGGACGAGCAATTTTTGGAAAACATTTGAAAATGCCAGTGTAGACAGAGAGCATTTTAAAATGAAAATGCATTTTTTCTGATCTATCCAGATCAATGTGAAAGCAGCCATAGGCAGATTTAGACCCTTTTTAGGGTTTTTTTTTCAGGAGAATATCAACACAAATGTGAGTTAAACTCCAGGTGAATGAGGTTACATGTTACTGAGATTAAGCTAGTTGTTTAGTTGGTGTGTGATGTCACTAAAAAACAGCTAACATAGACAAGGATTAAGTTAGTTCTGGAGTTGTTTGTTCTTTGATATAACCGTGAGACTGGCTACCTAGCAAGCTCTGTAAATTTAAAAAGCCTATGATTTACAAACCAAATTGGTAAAAATAAATAAATAAAATAAAATAAAAAACAGAGGGACACAGGTCAAGCTTAGTCCATGGTACAGGATAACCTTTCAGTAATCAATCAACTACCATAATGAAAACCAGCTAGTGCATTGCATGTTTGCATGTCACACTCATTAGGAGCTGAACACCCCTAAATGTCTGATCCTAGATCTGCCCCTGGTGTACAAGCAGCATTGTTGCAATCAATCCATCAAGTAGTGGAGATACCTATCAAAACATTAGCATTACTGGGCATAATCATTTTCTTATCCTTATAATTCCACTGCACAATTGCCACCTCATCATTCAAAAAAGAGAAATGACTCACTTTATATATATCCGAGCACAAGAACTGGGGATCGAGGCAGCCATTGGAGTGACATTTACGTTTGTGATTCCATGCATTGCAATATGTCTGGTGACAGAAACCGCAGATGTAAAGTGACAGTTTAACTCTGTAAAAATTGTTTTATCGTGGGGATCATTTCACACTAGTTTGAAAAAAAAGAGTGTCTGGCTTTGTTTGCGCAACAAAACTATGTACATAACTATGACTTTACAGTTCAAATGTTAGAACTTCTCAATGTCAGCAAATGTGACCTAATTGTGCACAAATAAACTCATGCCCTTCAGGATCTGGTTAGCGAATTCATCAGTATTTACAGGATTCAACAATTGGGCAATGCACAAGGAAAAACATAGATTGTATTTGTTACGGATGTTTTCTTTTTTTCTAGATCAGAAATAAAAATGCTACAGATTCAGTTTTTTCCTCATCTGAACCACCCTCAGTAGGGTGAACTATTTGGATGATAATTTCCAATGTACTGTCCATATAAATTTGAGATTTACCTGGATGGCATTTTTGAACATCATTAGAAAAGATTCTAATTCAAGAACACCACTGTTTAACTGTACTGCAAAGAAACATTAAGCATATCAACTTGAACTTCAATTGTGACAACATCTCTGGGGTCTGTTTGTTTGTTGACCACAAATTCCATAAAACTATTAACATTAAAGACAGAGGAAAAATTTATTCTCCTTCTAATTTTGGTGTTATTGGATTTGTCATGATTTTTTATCCTTATTTCAGGATCTAACCTGCTCTTTTTCATTATCAGGCAATTGGGTGATGTCATTAGGCGATGTCAATTTCATTATTAAATTCATTATTATTTTCATTATTTTTTGAATTAATGAAGTTAGACAGTCTCGTAAGATTTTGATTTAGATCATAAAGCAAATCTTGAGGTGATACTTGTCTATTTTTGGAGTATTGTTGAGAGCTGAGACAATATTATAGTTGTGTTCAGGAGATAATGCCAAACTTTTGATAAAATTATTGACTGCTTCAATTAAATTGGGGCTTATTTACAAAAAATGACTGTGTTCTTTAGACTCCTGTAATCTTGACAGACTTTGATTGAGATAATAGAATAAGTCATGTTGAGACATAAGTGTGTTTTGAATAAAACTGTTCATTTTGGCTGTCAAGGTGGCATGATGGATTTAAACTTTAACTTTAACTGGTCAGTTAAATCAGGGTTTAATTGTACAGAATGAGCATGTTCATTTATGTTGCTTTGTAATCTAAAAAAAAAATTGATTTAGGTCACAGAATAAGTCATGTAGAAACACCGGTATGTTTGATATGTTTTCACTAAGATTTTGACAAGATTTGAGGCTTTCATTTTAAATATCCCTTGAAGTGGGGAGATGGATTTTAAACTTTGGTTCAGTTGTTCTACTGCATCAATTTAATATGGATTCAGAGTTGGGTATGGGTCATGTTGACCCAGACTACTTGAAAGACTGGGTTACATCATGGGAAAAATCATGAGAGGATGATGATGGGTTAATTTTCATTTGTTTATTTTTATTTTTTGCATGTGTAACAGGATTGTTACTGGGGCATTTCTGGGCTATGATAATCATGAAATTGTCTTATATGTCTGTCCTTGGTCGTAATAGTCTGTGTGATCTCTGTCAGTTACCTTCTTCATCACTTTGCTGTGTTTTCTCTGTTGGAACATCTAATGGTTCCTGTCTCATTTCCTTCACATCTAAATGAAAGTTACAGAAACTTCATAAGAGTTTTAGCATTATACAGATGGGTGTATGACATTTAAAAAAAATGTGAAATATAGCATTAACCCACCCGGGTACTCATTCCCAGTTTCAGGAATCTCGTATCATCAGCATCACTAAGAATCAATAATTATAACTGCATAGTAAAGAAGAATTATTTCAGATGCAATCAAACATAATAATAAAACATAATAATAGGGACTTACTATAAAAAAAAGTAACCCATAAGAGATGTTTAGCTAGGTTTTTGTGCAGTGACCACTGAGGAAAACCAGTTCCTGAAGAACTCTGGTGAGATCCTAATAAGAGATATAAATCCAAGTTAAAATACAAAGAATGGAGGTAGTAGACAAGTTTAAGAACTGTCTATGGGAGAAAAGCAAGCCATTTTGAAGCTGTGAAAAGAATGAAAATTGATCACTGCACAAGCATTGGGCATAGCCAATACAACAGTTTGGAATATTCTGTAAATAAAAGAAACCATCAGACATCAAACAAGGAAAACAACAGGAAATCAACAAGGAAACCAACAGCAGTTGATGACAAACACTGTGAGAACTGTGAAGAAAGCCAATAATCACCAACAATCTCAACAGGGCCAGGGTGAAGGTATCACAATCCACTGTTTGAAGAAGACTTCGAGAGCATATTCCACAAGATGCATACCACTCATCAATAAGACTCAGAAGACCAGATTGGAATTTGCAAAGAAATACACGATGAGTCACAGAAGTTCTGGAAACAAGATTAACCTTTAGTAAAATGATGGAAAGGCCAAAGTGTAGAGAAAGAAAGGTTCTGCTCATGATCCAAAAAATACAAGCTCATCGGTCATGTACAGTGGCAGTAGTGTCATGGCTTGGGCTTGCATGGCTGCTTCTGGAACAGGCTCACTAATGTTTATTGAGTATGTAACTCATGAGGGTAGCAGTATAATGAATACAGAAGTCTACAGAAACATTCTGTCTGCCAATTTATAGAGAAATGCATCCAATCTAATTATCACAATATGCCAATATGTGTTGCCACCCAACACATCTAGATGTAAATAGGAAAATGGAAATGAAAGCTGAAATTATGATTTATTGTCTCATTTTCATTTTTTGATCTCAATCCAAAGTCTTCAGTGTAAAACAAAACAAAAACAAAGAATTGCCTTACCAATATTTTCGGATATTTTCGGAAAATCACAAGTCAGAGTTTATTCTGCATCTCCTTTGTGATTGTATGTCCTTGTTATTATATAGGACCAAACAGGGGAAAATCATTGCCTAAATACATTAGCATATATAATTAAACATTTAATAATTGGCACAGCCTCTAAAATCATTATGAATATTCATAAAATCAACATCTATCCATTACACATGAAACTGAAGGCCGTGAAGTACTCACCATTTTATCAATGCTGTATGTCAGCCTCACGGTAGGTGTAACAAGATGTGTTCAAAGAAGTTTGAAACAAACACAAGCCAATTAATATAAAAATAGAGGTTCATTATAAGCTGACCACAAATACAGGTCCATCAATCTATCTAATACACTCACCTCGTGCATGTGTGTGTGCACTCTTCAGTGTGTGTGTATGTGTGTGTGTTTAAAATACTTAGTTTAAAGTTTAATGAATAGTGCATCTACAGATCTACAGTGGGGTCCAAAATTCTGAGACCACTAGTGAAAATTCTTCAATTTTGTATTCACTCAAGCTGGCATGGACTCCACAAGTTTGTGCAAAACCTTTAATCTATTTGAGATCAAATCCATCAGCGTGTAATCTGAACGCATGCTTCAGTAGAAGAGATTAGGCATGAGGAAAATCTGACCTATTGTACAAAGCAGTTAACATAGTCAATATCACAAATTTTCTTACATTTCAAAAGGGACGTAGAAATAGTGCAGAATCTTTAATATTAAATATTCAAGAAATTAATTTTACTTTCTTTGATTTAAAATTTAAAATTCTAAAACCTTCTGTTTATTTCCAATTTTAAATGAAAAAAAAAATCCCAGATTTTCAGTGTGGTCTCAGATTTTTGGACCCCACTGTATGTTTTTTAAAACCTACGTCTCATTATTTCTGTGGCAGGACAACTTTAACGGGATACATTGTCAAACAGTTGTTGTGCAACATTATGCCCCAGTGAATATGTGAGTGTGAGAAAAACAGAATCAAAGTTTTCAACTTCATCTAATTGATCCTTTGTCTGAATTTTTGATGAATTATTAGCATCTGTTGAATGTTATACTTGAATAACATTTCTAAAACATGTATTTAAGTATGTAACAGGGTCTATCTGTGTATGTGTGTGTTATAAACACTTGAGACATTAAATAGGATTTCTGAAACATGAACACCTGTGAAATATGATACTTGACAGCATTCAATAGAATTTCCAAAATAACATATAGCATTGACCATTTACGATGACCAGTCAATATTTATTTGAATAATGATGACATTTGACCCTACATCTGTCAAAACATGTCATCATTAATTTGATTGAAGATGACACATGATATGTCACCCAACATCTGTCACCATAAATCATTATGAACTCCTGTCCCCGTTGACAGTTGATGAAACAGAAATGAAACTCTCTCTCCTGGGCGACATATCAGGTTGCATCCTTCTGGTTCCTGTATAGTAAAGTAAGGGTGCCCCCTTTTTGTGGAGGCATGGTACCTACATGGTATTGTCCTCTTTTCAAATATATCCAATTAGAAATTTGCTCAGGATTCTCATGATGTCATGTACTGTGTTGTTTATATGGTAGCAGCATTCCTAATTGATGTGTAATCCTTATGTTTTCTTGAAATGCAACTGTCATGTCATGTCATATCTGGTCTCATATCAATTGTAAAATCATGCTTAGAACTTTTAAGTATGTTTTGTGAACAAAAAGCAGTTCACTTACATGATCTTGACATCTTATGTACATACATAATGTTATGAACATACATAAGCAGTCCTTAGGGGTGCAAATTGGAATTGTATTCCAGAGACAACTTATGGGTCATTTGTATTCCTTTGGATAACTGACCTATCAGCAGCAGTGAATGAGGAGAGGCAGGAACAGTGACAATCCTCATTGCTTATCAGTATAAATCCAAGATGTTCATGTCCATTTGTGAGTTAGAGTGTTTCTGCTTCTAAGTATGGCTGATCCCATACTGATCCCAGTCAGTCTCTACCATGATGAACACATAAGACACATAAGAATTGGGCTTATTGTAAATATCTAAAGCATATATAAAGCTTTCTCCACAATATCTGGACAAGTTGAATCAGCTGACGCTATGGCTGAACCTTCAATGCATTTACATTTACGGCATTTGGCAGACGCCCTTATCCAGACTGACTTACTGAAGTGCTTTGAAGTCTCTAATCAATAAATACATCCTGATACTGGTTCATTAGGCCATGGATTGAGCATACCATTAGTCTAAATAAACTCTGTTGGGGAGGTAATATATGTAAGAAAAGCACACAGGCAACATGATGCAGGACCAGGGCCAGGAGGATCGTAAAAGACTCTCACCACCCCGGAAACAGTCTCTTCTCAGTGCTCCCATCAGGGAAGCGCTACCGGATCCTGAGGACCAACACGGAGAGACTCGGGAGGAGTTTCTACCCTCAGGCAATCCGGCTACTGAATGAGGACACTTGAGAAGTCTGCATATTAACTACCTCACACACAGACACACATACAAAATTGGTTGCACTATGGACAAACAAAAACTCTTGCATCTTTTGCACACTACGTCCTCAAAAAGCTGCTAGGTTCCTCTTTTCAAACTGCTAAATACTTTCTACATATTCTTACGTATAACATCTATATTTTGTCAAATAGAGTCTATTTTATTTTTCTATTAATATTTTTTTGAGGAAGAGGTAGATCTTTAGATGTCATTTGAAGACTCCAGTGACTCAGCTGTTTGGACATCTAGAGGAAGTTCATTCCACGACCTAGGTGCCAGAACAGAGAGAAGAGTCTTGATGCTTGCCTTCCTTGTACCCCAAGAGATAGTGGGGCCAGTTAAGCAGTGCTAGAGGATCGGAGGGAATGTGGTACAGTGTGGGGTGTTATAAATGCTTTGAGGTATGTGGGTGCTAGTCTATTTTTGGCTTTGTCTGGAAGCATCAGTGTGGGAAACTTTAGGAAGGCTGAAGACAAGTAATACAGCTACATTCTGGATCAGTTGCAGAGGTTGAATGTCACTCAGGGGCAGACCTGCCAGGAGCGAGTTGCAGTAGTCAAATGTCAAAATGACAAGGGACTGAACATACCCCTGAGTGGCCTGTGTCAATAGAAATGGATGAATTCTTCTGATGTTGTAAAGGAGAAATCGGCATGAGCATGTCAGATTAGCAATGTGAGAGGAAAAGGACAGTTGACTGTCCATGGTTACTCCAAGGTTGCATGCAGTGACAGAAGGTGAGACCTGAGAGTTGTCTAGGGAGATCACAAGATCCTGACATGGGGATGAATCACCTGGGTTGAACAGCAGTTCAGTTTTCCTGGGATTGAGTTTCATCTGATAAGCTGCCGTTCACGATGAGATGTCTGCCAGACATGCTAAGATCTGAGTAGAAATAAAAGAATTCAATGTCATCCGCATAGCAGTGGTATGAAAACCCATGTGAGGATATGACCTCACCAATAGATAGCATATAGAGAAGAACAGAAGAGGACCAAGTACTAAGCCTTGTGGGACACCAGTGGAGAGTCTGTGTGGATCTCCTCCTTGTCACTTGATATGACCGACCCTTCAGGTAGGAAGCAAACCATTGCCATACTGTGCCAGACTCCTGAGGATAGACAACAGGGTCTAGTCTTGTGGTTGACTGTGTCAAACACTGCTGAAAGGTTGAGGAGGATGAGGACTTTGGCTGATCTCACAGCATGAATCTTTTCAGTGATGGTCAAAAAGGCATTTTCTGTGGAGTGTGCTGCTTTGAAGCCAGATTGGTTAGGATCTTGAAGATTCTTCTGTGAGAGGTAGAGAGATGGTTGTTTGTAGACAGTGTGTTTGAGGATTTTAGAATGAAAAGAGAGAAGTGATATCAGTGAAGTCTAAGGGATCCAGAGTGGGTTTCTACAGGATGGGAATCCTGTAACCCTTGCTCTCTTGAATGCAGTTGGTACATGACCGGATGTTATGGAGCCATTGCTGATAGTAGTGATGAAGGGGAGGAGGTCTTGGTCTGGAGCATTGTGGAAGGGATTGGATCCAATGGGCAGATGGTAGGATTGCAGAACGAGATGATTTGCAGAATCTCTTCTGTTGCTAGATTAGAAATGTGCCAGTGAAAGAGAAGGGGAATACTGAATGTGTAGTGTAAGAGTTGGGGTAGGAGTGAAGATCTGGCAGATTTTTTTCAATCTTCCCATCATACAAGGTGGCAAAGTCTTCAGCAGTTAAGGAAGATGGAGCAGGAAGAGCTGACAAGTTGTAGAGTAGTGAAGAAAAGATGAAGTAGTGAAGAAAAGATGTAGTGGAGCTTGCAAGGATCTTGTGCAGACATTTCCAGCTTTTTTGTAGCATTTTTTTTGTAGTCTTAGCAGAAGTCACTTCAGAGGAGAATTTGGACAGGATAGCACGGGAAGAGACAAGATCTGTGTCAAGTTGTGATTTCTTCCACTTTCTCTCTGCTGTTCTTAATTCTCTCCAGCTGCTGTGCAACACGTCTGATAGCCAAGAAACAGGGCAAGAAATCTCCCAAGGTTTAGAAGATAGAGGGCAGAGGAGGTTCGTGAATGAGGAACGTGAAGAGAAGAACATGTCTGTGGCTAACCAATGGTAGGGAGGAAAAGGGTCTGGAAGGGATGATAGGGTGCAGGTAGCTACAGAGGAAGGGGAGATAGAGTGGATGTATCGGATGGGAGAGAAATATTGATTTTAGGCAGGATAGGGAGGATGATGGTGAAGGATACCAAGTGATGATTGGAGATCTGGAGTTGGGTAGCATTGATGTCTGTAGCTGTCTGTAGGTGTGAAGCACCATCTCTGAGACAAGAGCAAACCTGTACCACCACCACTGCCAGTTTCTCTTGGAGTGTGAGAGAAAGCAAAAGCAGAGAATAGAGCAGCCAGTATAGCTGAGTTCTGTGGAGATATCCAGATCTCAGTTAGTACCAGAAAGTGAAGAGGGTAATGGGAAGCTAAAGCTGAGATGAAATCAGCATTCTTTACAGCAGACTAGCATTCCAGAACCCATCAACCACTGCTGTTTGAGACTGAGACAACAGTGGAGGGAAGATGAGGTTATTGGTAGTTTGGCCTCTGGTTTGTGGATGACAGCTTCTGGGTCTGTGAGATGTGATGACAGAGATAAGCTTGAGGCACATATGTCTGCAGCCTAGGCAGGAGTGAGGTCAGTGAGTTTAAGTAGGGCTGAGAGGGAACTGGTAACACTAACTGAACAAGAAGAGGTAACAAACACTACTAAACTTTACACTTTCTATTGAAGTTTACGTTCTAACCTTGTAGAATTTGCATTTCCCCCTAAAGTCGGTCCAGAGAGAGTCATAAAACTTTCTGCATGATATCTGGTATCAATGGCTTGAAAATCTTTGCTGAACTTTGCAACACTGAGCCATAGAACTCGTTCTCTGTGATCTCTGCTGATAACATGGGTGACTAGAATGAAGGATCAGGACCAGCCAGACACAATCAGAGCGTAACTATACAGTAAATCTTCTTTGCATACCTACTTCAATGTTTGCTTGGTAGTTTAGCTACATTTAGTTCATTAAGTAGATCCACTCTTGCCTAAAAGTATCTTTAGTGTAATAACCACTGTCATTTGCCCACTTTTCATATGATCAAAATATTTGATTGTTCTATCAATCAGTTACACTCACTACATTTCCACTAAATTAATGGTTACCTTTCTCCTTATTATTAAACTTTGTGTATTTTACTTGTGTTTCTCTCTGGTCACAAATGAGTTTTGGTCAGGTACTGGAGATGAAGATGGATGCAAGTGCAGTTTTTTTTTTTTTTTAATTAAATTAACTAGTGATACACCAACAAATAACCAAAACAAGACGATAAGCAGAAACATGGACTTTAGACAACAAACAAGAATGAATAATATCATGGGTGGCACATGACAACAAATGACAAATGCTAAACAATGAGACACACAGAATCCGGAACTTAAATTGTGACACTAATTAGGTGAAACAGAAAACAGGTGTGAGTGATCACTGAAGCATGTGACATGGTCATGTGATGTGCTGGGGCTGATGGGTAGAGTAGTTCTGCACTGTATTCAGAGCTACCATGACAGAACCCCCCCCTTAACGCACGTCTCCAGAAGTGCGATATGTAGCTCAGAGGATGTCCTGGACAACGAAGCAGAAAGTCTCACCACCTCCAGAGGACTTTAGGTCGACACAAGGAGAGATAATCCTTGCATAGCAGTCAGGCGACGCAACATTCTTCACTAAGCCGTGAAGTAGAGCAACTTCCTCAGCATAGCTAGAGGGTGGCACTATGTCCAAGGCAGAGCCCGGAGTGATGGCCACCGCAAACCAGTGGGGGGAGCAAAGCCCAAGGGGGGTGCCAGAGGGAGGAGCGATGTCCACTGTGAAGCCAGAGGGGGGAGTGATGTCCTCTGTGATTCAAGGGAGGAGCGACGTCCTTTGTGAGGCAAGATGGGGGAGCGATGTCCCACATGAAGGTGGGAGACAGTCCCAGCCTGGCCTGGAGTCCCCTCCCAAAAAATTTGCTGAAGGTTTGTTGGGTATAGCTTTTTGTAAGGTATTGGAGTTGGAGACAGATGAAAGTGCAGGCTTTTTTAAAATTAAATTAACTAGTGATACACAAACAAGTAACCATAACAAGACTATAAGCATGAACAACAGACAAGAAATGGATTATAACATGAGTGGCACACAAAAATTGACAAAAACTAGAACGTGAGACATACAGAATCCAGAACTTAAATATTGACACTAATTAAGTGAAACAGAAAACAGGTGCAAGTGATTAGTGAGGCATATGACTTGGTCATGTGACGTGCTGGGGCTGATGAGTAGTGTAGTTCTGTGCCATATTTGGCACTACCATGACAGTTTTACAAACTCTCATATTCATATAATTCATATAATTCATATAATTTGAGCAATCAGATTTCCTTCAGATATTAGGCAAATTACTACTATTATTACTATTTCTATCTTAATGCAACCACCAAGCTGTGACTTATTCTGAAATTATTTTTTTCAAAATTTAATATTTTTGAATGAATTTTTCAAATTGTGGTGGCACATCTTATATAAATAATTTTATCTTATATTAATAATGCCGTCTATCTGTTTAATAATATTTAAATGCAACACATCATTCACATTTACGTTTTTAGAACTTAGCAGACACTAGAAGTGCTTTATATTCTCTCAAAAACATATCCTCATACTAGCTCACTTGGTCAGGGCCTGAAAAATTACCATTAAGCTAAAACCCTGTTGGGGGCCTCACTTTAGCATTAGGCATCACTTGAGTGATGAGCCACCAAATTGCTTACATTTCTGTAGCAATGTTTTATTACAAACAATGGCAGATTTATAAAATAAATTTTTATGGCCATAGCTGAAGCACACTTGTACCAGCATCCTACTCCCCAATATTTGAGAAGGAGCCTGACCTCTCTGTGTTCATATCTGCATGTGTGTGTGTGTGTGTGTGTGTGTGTGTGTGTGTGCACGTGCATGCTTGTGTCACATATTTTCCAGCACCTCGCAGTCACTCGGGAAGAGAATGAATGTTTCAGGCATTATAGCTGGACCCCAGACACCATGGACCATGCACAGAGCACCATGTCCAGTCCCATCCACTCAGGGTAAGAGAGAGAAATTGTTCTGCATCATGAGTCTAATGGAGAGGCACACATACATTTATTGAGACTAACATTGGCTGTTCTCTGAGGGGAG
The DNA here is from genome assembly GCF_027358585.1 of Pangasianodon hypophthalmus. NCBI lineage: Eukaryota > Metazoa > Chordata > Actinopteri > Siluriformes > Pangasiidae > Pangasianodon > Pangasianodon hypophthalmus. The sequence continues at coordinate 23,005,987 of NC_069719.1, read as the reverse complement.
AAATATTCATGTAATCATTGTGTTTAATATTTTGATTGTGTTGTGTATGAGGACTTTCATTTTTTCAGTCATTAAGAACAATGAATGTCTAGTTTTGTGCAATAGATATTCTTCTTCATTGGTACCCAAATGCCTGCAAAGCCAGTGTGTAAGGTACTATATAGTATATTTCATTACTGTGATAATTGGGTGTGTAAAAGACATGTTTTTTTTATGAAGCATTGTGTGTTTTTTTATTGTCATCATTTTGTTCACCAGCATCATGTTTACATGTGTTACCAAGATGAGAATTGTAATAATGTTTTTGCTTCCTACACTCTTTTTTCTTTTCTTTTTTCCCATTTTCCTTTGCCTTGCATCCCTGCTCCTTCCACATGACTCCAAGTGAAAATGTATCCTCTTTCTGTCTTTTCTTTTCTCCTGTCATAAGATGGATGTGAAGACGGATGCAAATGCAGTCTCAGAGGGAGCTACTTTTACCAAGAAATGTTTGTTTAAGGATCAGGATGCTTTAGGATTGGGGCCGTTGCTGAGGGCTTCCTCCGCTGCGCTTTTCCATGCCAGACGGTTAGGCCCCTTTTTGAGGAGTGACATCAGAGGGTGGGCAATGGAGCTAATGCTGTGGATGAATTGCTGATAGAAATTCGCAAAGCTAAGAAATTTGGGTGTGGGCCATTCAGTCACAGCAGAAACCTTGGTCTGATCCATATTTACCTCTTCTGGGCTGATGATATATCCCAGGAAGGAAGTCTCACATATTTGGAATTCACATTTCTCTCCTTTAACGTATAATTGGTTCTGTAGCAATCTTTCTTGAAGTGAAGTGAAGTGACTTGTGGCCAAGTATGGTGACCCATACTCAGAATTTGTGCTCTGCATTTAACCCATCCAAGTGCACACACACAGTAGTGAACACACACACACACACCATGAACACACACCCGGAGCAGTGGGCAGCATTTTTTTTTGTTGCCGGTGAACAGTTGGGGGTTCAGTGCCTTGCTCGAGGGTCTCACCTCAGTCGTGGTATTGAGGGTGGTATTGAGGGAGAGAGCGCTGGTCATTCACTCCCCCCACTTACAATCCCTGCCGGACCTGAGACTCAAACCCACAACCTTCAGGTTCACCTTCGGGTTGCAAGTCCGATTCTCTATCCATTAGGCCATGACTGCCCCCAAGGACATGGAGAACATGGGTTTCCAGGGAAGGGGAGTAAATCAGAATATCATATTATATTGGATGCAGACCAAAATATAAGTGCTGCTCAGATCAAGCTTGGTGAAGATTTTTGCACAAAGCAGCTGTTCCAGAGCTGAGGGGACAAGTAGCAGTGGATAGCAATACTTTGCAGTGATTTGGTTGAGTCCTCTGTAATCAAAACAGGGTCAAAGTGTGGAAGGACGAATGTACTCCTGTTGCAGTGCTTCTTGAATACATTCCTCCGTTGCCTGTTGCTGTCCTAGGGAGAGTGGATAAATTCGGTTGCAAGGGGGTGGACCCAGACAGGAGCACGATCACACAGTCATAGGGGCAGTGCAGTGGCAGACCACTGGCCTTAGTTTAGTTCAATACCTCTTTGAGATCCTGATATACTGTGGAGATACTCAACAGTGCATTTTCTGGAGTCTCTACTATGGTTGATGCTAACAAGAGCTGAGGTGCTTGGAGACAGTGTTTGAGACAGTGAGATGACCAGTGAGTGATTTCCTTACCTGTCCAAGAAATCTGTGGGTCATGTGGGTGCATCCAAGTGAACCCCAATATTATAGGGTGCAGCGTGTTGATGTGGAGGAGGAAGGGTTGGGTACAAAGCGTGATAGTGCCATCTCCTATGGGTCTGCCGTTGATAACGTGGATGTGTAGAGGGTGTTGTAGAGGTTGAGTGGGAATGTTCCATTCACGGTTTCTTGGTCGATGAAATTGCCAGCAGATCCTGAGTCAATCAGCACTGTGACGACAGAGGCAACATCTGAGTATTGTATTTGTACTTGCAGTGTGAATGATTGGTAAGAGTGAACGAAATGGACTCACTGTTGAGGAGCAGGTGATGGTGCTGGTGCTCTTCTAAGAGTTTTGTTTGGGTGGAGCCTTGGCATGTAATGGGCATAGTGCCATGAAGTGGTCAGGTTTGCCACCGTAATAACATGGTCTTTCTCTGTGACATATCTTCCATTCACCATTATTCAATTTGGTATGGCATTTGCATGGGTTCAGAATGGCCACTCATGACCTGTGAGGTCCAGTTTCCTCTGGATATTTGCCAGTTATGAAGCAGATGATCCAGACATATTGTGAGATCAATCAGAGAGTCAAAAGTCATCTTGTCATCTGGCAAGCCATTTCTGAGAGGATTTCCAGGTTAAGAACCTGACGAAAAGCAGCTTTGAGGGCAGGTTCATTCAACCCGCTACCCGTAGCGAGGGTGTAGAATTTTGGCGCATATTCAGCCACTCCTCCTGACCCTTGAGTAGTTGTTCTCTGATTTCCTTTCCCTCAGGTGAATGATAAAAGACAGATTGAAGCAATTGGACAAAGTGGTTATAGGAGGCCAGCTGTTCCCCTCTATGAAACCATACCACTGGGGCCAAGTTTACCACTTTGGCAGTTAGCAGGCTGAAAAATTTAAATTGAAATTGTTTTTTATTGTTCCAATAACTACTCTTTGCTGGAGAAATAAAGTGAACATTGCAACAAAAAGCCCTTACATTGAGTGGTCTCTCCTGAGTATTTGTCCGGCTGGGAAATTTGCCAGCATGGTAAATTCAATTCAATTCAATTTTATTTGTATAGTGCTTTTAACAATGGATATTGTCACAAAGCAGCTTTACAGAAATAAATGGATTCACAAAAAATATATTGTAAATATGTGAATTTATCCCAGTGAATTTATCCCTAATGAGCAAGCCAGAGGCGACGGTGGCAAGTAAAAACTCCCTGAGACAATATGAGGAAGAAACCTTGAGAGGAACCAGGCTAGGAAGGGAACCCATCCTCATCTGGGTGCAACGGATAGTGCAATTATAAATAAATCCCTTTTATTATTGTGTACTATATGGACAAATAGTGCAATTGTGCAACCAGTAAATTCATCACAGTTTTTGCAAGAAGTCCGGATGGTTAAAATCTATCCACTGTCCACTGATGGAGTCCTGAGTTTGAAGGTGCTCATGGCAACTGCAGCCCCAATAGCCACTACAGCAATCGCAGTCCGAAGCCATTACAGTACAGCTCCCCATATGTGATCCCCAAGCCATCTCCACAGAACCCAGGTGGCACTATCTCCAGCAATCCAAATGGTTCTTCAGGCCATCCATATGGGTCCACCCCCAGAAGAATTCCAACCAGAAGTAGGGCATCAGGATGGGTCAGGCAGGTCCGTGGAGCAGAAGAGGTCAGGATCACTGGCATCTCAGAAGTAGCATGTGTAGTTCAACAGAGATGAAGGGAGAGAGAGAGATGGAGAGAGAGGGAGAGATTGTTAGGTAAGCTTTTGTTCTCTAATGGCTAAGGACAATCTACTTTGCTTGTAGAGTGCAAGCTGGGACTCCAGGAAGTCTAGCTATGACAGCATAACTAAAAGGGAGAGCCAGAAGCTAACACAGAAATGAGGGCACCCTGGGACATAAGGCAGCCAGCCACACCACCGTCGACAAACCTAAGTGAACTTGTGAGAGTGGGGGGGGGGGGGCATCCCAGTTCATCCCAGTTCATCCCAGTTCACCACAACACTCTATGCCTGTGAACCCTCCAGACCTGCCCCTGCACCTAAGAAAAAACTATTCACAAAAGGCTTGACTAAACAAATATGTTTTCAGCCTAGACTTAAACACTGAGACTGTGTCTGAGCCCCGAAAAATAAGTGGAAGGCTGTTCCATAACTCTGGGGCTTTGTAAGAGAAAGCTCTACCCCCAGGTGTAGCACGCACTATTTGAGGTACCAACAAATAGACTGCACCTTTTGATCTAAGTAGGCGTGGCGGATCATAAAAGACCAAAAGTTCGCTCAGGTACTGTGGCGCGAGACCATTTAGTGCTTTATAGGTAAATAGTAGTATTTTATAATCAATACGAAATTTGATTGGGAGCCAATGCAGCATGGATAAGATAGGAGTGATGTGGTCATATCTTCTGATTGTAGTAAGGACTCTTGCTGCTGCATTCTGGACTAACTGGAGCTTGTTTATGCATCTACTGTAACATCCAGACAGTAAGGCATTACAATAATCCAACCTAGAGGTAACAAAAGCATGAACTAATTTTTCTGCATTGTGTAGTGACAATATATTTCTTATTTTAGCAATATTTCTGAGATGAAAGAAAGCGATCCTAGTTATATTATCGACATGAGCTTCAAAAGAAAGACTAGAGTCGATAATCACACCAAGGTCTTTTACTGCTGCAGATGATGAAACAGAAAGGCCACCCAGAGTTATTATGTAATCAGAAAGCTTACTTCTAACTGCATGTGGTCCTAGTACAAGTACGTCTGTCTTGTCAGAATTAAGTAAGAGAAAGTTAATAAGCATCCAGTTTCTAATGTCTTTTACACATTCCTCAACTTTATTAAGCTGGTGTCTGTCATCTGGCTTTGCTGAAACATACAACTGTGTGTCATCAGCATAACAGTGGAAGCTAATACCATGTTTATGAATAATTTTGCCCAGAAGTAGTATATATAAAGAAAAGAGCAGTGGGCCTAAAACAGAGCCGTGTGGGACACAAAACTTTACCTTAGTATGAGAAGAGAAGTCACCATTTATGTTTACAAACTGATAACGATCAGGCAAATAAGACCTGAGCCAGGAAAGGGCCATTCCCTTAATGCCTACTACATTTTCCAGTCTATCGAGGAGAACAGCATGATCAATGGTATCAAAAGCTGCACTAACGTCAAGCAGCACAAGCATGGAGACACAACCCTGATCAGAGGCATGTAGTACGTCATTTACCACTTTAACCAGTGCTGTCTCTGTGCTATGATGAGGCCTAAATCCTGACTGATACATTTCATGAATGTTATTCCTATGTAAGTATGAGCATAGCTGCTGTGCTACAACCTTTTCTAGGACCTTGGAAATAAAGGGGAGGTTTGATATTGGCCTATACTTTGACAGCTGACAGGGGTCAAGGTCAGGTTTTTTAATCAAGCGCTTGATAACTGCTAATTTAAAAGATTTAGGTACATAGCCAATGCTAAGGGAAGAATAGATCTTTAAAAGAGGTTTGATTGTTTCAGGAATTATCTGTTTGAGGAAACATGTAGGTAAAGGATCTAGTATACAGGTTGATGATGAAATTAGTGAAATTATTTTGGTCTCTTCAAGGGGAGTAAAACATTGTAATTGTTGATCTGATATTATATTATCATCTACAGGGTTAGTTATAAAACTGTCCAGTTTTAAATTAATAGTCTGAATTTTTTGCCTGATATTTTCAATTTGAAAATATGAAGCCATCGCTGCTATATAATGATTATGTGCATGATCCTACAAGCTGTCCTTATGCAGCCATGGAATTATGTTCTCCTGCTGCATCCATGATAAAGGCAAAGTAATGTCATGAGATGGAGGCAAAGATGGATGCAAAGGTGGTTTGAGGATTTATTGCAGGGTCTGACAAACAAATCCAAAACAGTGTTCAAAAAAGTTATTCAAGAACGAGCAATGCTCAGGCAATCAGCAAACATCAATATTTTGTTCAAAATCCAAAATCACAAAAAAGTCAAAACCAGAATAATGATACATGGAGATAAAGGCTTGGTAAGTCCAGGTAGATATACACAGAGTGTAGAGTTGATTGTGTTCAGGTGTGTGTGATTTAAAAATCAGGTGAATGTGAATGTGACAAAGTCCATGGGTGTTGGGAAGTGTAGTCCATGGTGGCCATATCTGTAGTCTGTGGTGTGTTCTGGGAAACAGAGTTTCTTTTTGATTCCGGTGTTGAACCTATCTATCCCAAACTATCTATTTTGTCCACCTTTTTTTCGGCCTTCTTTTCCTTTCTCTGACTTTTTTTTACTTTCCCTTCATGTCCTTCTTTCTTACCCTCTCTTTCCTATTATTTTTCTTAAATTGCCATTGATCTCTGTGTGAGCTAACACACATGGCATAGGTATTGTAGTAGACACAAACACACCAGAGAGCTCAAGAATAGTCACAGCATGACAATCCTTGCAATTCCGTTTCTGCGTTGTGGGTTAGTGTCTTCCAGCCTTCCAACCTCTCTCTCTCTCACTCTCTCTCATCCCTTGTTCATTCTTGGCAGATTCCTGGTGAGCTTCATGGTGGATGCCAGGGGTGGATCTATGAGAGGAAGTCGTCATAATGGCATGCGCATTATCATCCCACCCAGGAATTGTCCAGCACCAACACGAGTCACATGCCGCTTGTTAAAACGCCAATGCCTGCCGTACCCACCCCCCCTGGTGGAGGGTGAGGGGTTTGTTAGCAGACTAGTAGAAGTGGGACCAGCTGGAGTCCATTTTTTGGGGTAAGACAGATGGTCATCTTAGTCCAAATGAGGCATTATAAATGTCCCTGCTCTTCTTTGTCTAGATTATTAACTTTAAACATTATGAATGCTAGCTCCAGCATACTTGTTTAACTTGGCCTAAACCAAGTTCTGCGACTTATTTTAAATAAAGTTTTCATGATTCCTTGATTTTTCATGATATGCTTAATCATAAATACCATGTTGTGAACTTCTAAGCATTTGTACGTAAAGTACTTTGAGATCTTGATCTCAAAATAAAAAATGTTATATAAATAATGATGTTTTTCAATAAATCTGAATAATCAATGTTTATAGTGAACGTAAGATATAGAACATACTATATATAAAGAATAGATCAGTCAAAGGATTTCTTGTTCATTCATAGGTCCTTTATCTCATTATTTTCAGGCAATTTTGTAATATTCACAAGAATCTACAAAACACACATCTCAGTGGTTTTTATCTAAAACCTTTTTCCATATATTTTTTAAATCAATTAGAAAGTTACTTTTTCTGCCTCCCCAACTGCCTTTTTTCCTTGACCCTCTCTCCGTCCCTCACTAGTTCAATTTATTTGTATAGCACTTTTAACAATGGACATTGTCACAAAGCAGCTTTACAGAAATAAATACATTCAGGATATAAATTTTAACTGTATGAATTTATCCCTAATGAACAAGCCAGAGGGGATGGGGGCAAGGAAAAACTCCCTGAGACAATATGAGGAAGAAACCTTGAGAAGAGCCAAACTCAAAAGGGAACCCATCCTCATCTGGGATAGAGCAATTATAAATAATGGACAAATAGTGCAATTGTGTAACCAGGAAATTCATTACAGTTTTCACTTGAAGTCTGTTTTGTTGAACCTATCCACTGAGCGCAGTCACGAGACCTTAGTGCAAAACTGCTTGCGGCAACTGAAGCCTCAAAGCCACTAATGCAATCACAGTCCCAAGCCAGCACAGTACAACTGCCCATATGAGCCGCAGTCCAAAGCCATATCTATGGTCAAAGAGAGACAAAGAGAGACAAAGAGTTATAAATATTATAGCCTTCTCAACAAAGGTAGAAGTGTTTTAAATGCCAATACTAAGCTATCAGCTAAATCAGTTACTTGCAGTCATAATATTTTCACTTGCAGTTCATTTGTTCATTGATGCTGCAGCTCCTTATAATCAATTCAAATCAATTTTATTTGTATAGTGCTTTTAGTAATGGACAGAGTCACAAAGCAGCTTTACAGAAATTCATAAATTTTGAATATAAATTTTTGTATTTATAAATGTATCCCTAATGAGCAAGCTAGAGGCAATGGTGGCAAGGAAAATCTCCCTGAGACAACATGAGGAAGAAACCTTGAGAGGAACCACATACAAAAGGCAACCCATCCTCATCTGGGTGACACTGTATAGTGCAATTATAAATAATTTCTCTTCTATAACTGTATACTATATAGTCAAAAAGTGCAGTTGTGTAAACTGATGGAACTTATTAGCTTATGAGCAACTAGGTTATGAGCATCAGAGTCATTTCTGAATTCATTATTGTTTTAACTTTAAGGCTATTGTGTAAACTGAAGTTATTAACTGTTCAATGATGGAGACTTGAGAGCAAATTATTCTTAGCAATTGCAGTTCTAAGACTATCCAAGGAAGAATATCCCCAGCCATCTTTATGGTTTTAATGTAGTGCCATCCACAGTAATCTTGTGATAATCTTTAGGCTGTCCACGTGGGGCCATTCTTTTCATCAGCAAGTGATTTTCAGGTGACGAGAACTACAAACAGAAGTAAGGCATCAGGATGGATCAAGCAGGTCTGGAGAGCAGAAGGATTCAGGAGCACTGGTATCTCAGGAGTAGTGTGTGTAGCAAGAGAGAGAGAGAGAGAGAGAGAGAGAGAGAGAGAGAGAGATGGGGTAGAAACTGGGAGGGGGAACAGAGAGAGAACACAGATTATTAGGTATGCTCTTTTCATGTATTGGTTAAAGATAATATACATTGTGCAAGCAGGGACTCCGGCAAGACTAGCTAAGACAGCATAAATAAAAGGGAGAACCAAAAGGTAACACAGACATGAGGGCACCTGGAGACATAAAGTGGCCAACCACTTCACCGTCAAAAACCTGACTGGTGTGGCCATGAACCCTCCAGATCCGCGCCATTACCTAGGAAAAAGAACTATTGACAAAAGACTTGACTAAAAAATGTTTTCAGCCTAGGCATGAACTAGTTTTTCTGCATCATGTACTGACATTACATTTCTCATCTTAGCAATATTTCTGAGATGAAAAAAGGCTCTAGTAATGTAAAACTACAGTGTGTGAGAGTGTGGAGGGAGGCAGGCATAATTTTAGCCTACCTCCAGGCTCACGTTTATTCAGTCCGTACTTTTCAGAGCACTTTTAAAAAACTGGATAAGCGGAAGCCCAAATGCTGTACTTCCACTCATGCAATTGCACATTTCGTTGAGTTTGCTGTACCACCCATCTCAAGCATCTCAGGACAGCCTTCAGATATTGTAAATGCTACTGCTACCTACGATAATTGATTGTCATCTAAATAAGCAGTGGTGTATGCATTTTGGGGGTGGAGGATTCTGTCTACGAGACGTTGAAATGTCGCTGGGGCTCCAAACAGCCCAAACAGAAGGGTGACATACTGGTGTAACCCAAACCGAGTGGAAAAGACCATTTTTTTTCTCAAGATATTGAGGTCAGGGGAATCTGCCAATATACCTTGATTAAGTCCAGTGTCAAATAAAAGTGAGCCGTGCAGTTCATCAATGCGAGGATGAACCATTAGGCGGTTTAGGGTTTTATGCCAAATGCCCAGCCATGAGATTATGGTGAGCCACATGGAACAGGAGTTCCCTATGACTTTTTGGTACAGAGCCCTCCCCACCCTCCATGCCCCTCTGACGTGTAGCTGATATTGATGGCCCCTGGACAACCTCTCCCACCAATGCTGCACACATTCCATGCTATACCTTGCTACTGCTGAACCCATCCACAAGCATTTGCTAACCTGTCCCAAGAATTAGTGGATGGGTTAGGCATGGACTGACCGCTGCCTCCACTTTATAATTTTGCCCCCAGAATTTAGTGCTGATTGGCTCCAGTGGATACTGGTGAATATCCCCATGCACACACCTCACCTTCACCAAATGTGCACTTCCCAAAGCCTTGCATTGAATCAGGCTTTGGTGGACTGAGGTCTGATTACACCCCGAGTCCACCAAGGCCTGATGTGTACTCCCTTGCATACTCACCAGTATGCGGTAGGTTCCTGCTCGATTGGGGGAGGCCTGAGGCATGTCAGGGATCTGGATCAGTGTTCCCACCTCCATGCAGGAACAATAATCCTGCAAATGCCCAGCTTCCCCGCAGCACTAACACATCTGCTGGGGCAAAGCCTTGGTTCTATGGCACCCCGTTTCTGGGAAGCTGGAACCGGAGGATAAAGGGGAGAAGAGAGAGCACGAGAAAGACTCCTTGGGTGTCCAGACAACGTGCTGCAAGACTGCCCCCATGATGCTGGAATACTCAAGCTGTGTCGGTGGTGGCAACTGCTGGGTGGCAAGCTGGGCTTCTCTCTATAGCAAAGAGAGGAGTCGCAGGGCCAATTCCCCAACGGCCATTCCCACATAGCTGCTGAAGTGCTCCAGAAAGGCCTCCGGTTAGTCCATGTACTATGTACTAGTACAGAGTTACTATGTATTCAGAAAGCTTATTTATGGCTTCTTCTGTTTCTAGTATTTATAATTACATTATCCATTATCTCCCAGATGAGGATGGGTTCCCTTTTGATTCTGGTTCCTCTCAAGGTTTCTTCCTCATATCGTCTCAGGGAGTATTTCCTTACCACCTTTGGCTCTGGCTTGCTCATTAGGGATAAACTCACACGTTCACAATTTATTTTGATTTAGTTTAATTTAATTTGAATGCATTTATTTCTATAAAGCTTCTTTGTGAAAAAGTCCATTGTTAAAAGCTCTATACAAATAAAATCTAAGTGAATTGAATAGTGCAAGTACTTCTCTCTTGCCAGAATTAAACAGAAGGAAGTTAATAAGCACCCAGTGTCTAATGTTCTTTACACATTCCTCAACTTTATTTAGCTGGTGTTTCTCATCTGGCTTTGCTGAAACATAAAACTGGGAGTCATCAACATAACAGTGGAAGCTAATACCATGTTTACGAATAATTTTACCCAGAGGTAGCATATATAGAGAAAAGAGCAGTGTGCCTAAAGCAGAATCTTGTGGAACACCAAACTTTACCTTAGTATGCATAGAGAAGTCATCATTTACATCTACAAACTGATAACAATCAGTCAAATAAGATCTGAGCCAGGAGATGTCCATTTCCACAACTCCAACAACATTTTTTCGTTCATCAAGGCAAATAATATTATCAGTGGTGTCAAAAGCTACACTAAGGTCAAACAACACAAGCAGTGAGACACATCCCTGATCAGAGGCCAGTAGTAGGTCATTTACTACTTTAACCAAGGCTGTCTCAGGGCTAAGACGAGGCCTAAATCCTGATTGATAGATTTCATGAATGTTATTCATGCAAAAGCGATGAAGTGTTGCTTGCTTGATTTTTAGTTGAAACTAGTTTAGCATTGGCTGTTGGAGAGGAGCTGTAACTGTGCTCCCTTGTTGCTACAAGCTTTTTACACTTTGCTAGATTAGAGCGATTCCGTTATTCATATTCAGTTTTGGCCAGGAGTCGCTCGTTCACATTTTTAGACTTTGTTTTGGTGATTAAAGAGGCATGCTCAGCTGTGAAGTACCCCCACCACAGTACTTTACAACTCAGAAACACTGATGTGGAAGCATCATTGGAAGGATCAGCCCTCCTGTGAAGCCCTTATCGTGTGAAGACCAAGCTCATGTAAAGACCTGCAAGTCTACCTGCACGATTCCACTGAGGAAGGACAACAAGAATACACCAATCACACCACTAAGCAGCAGTTTTTTCCTCTCTCTACCCCTTTTCTCCCACTCTAACATGTCTCAGCAATTCACCCCTGTTGTTTACCATAGGCACAGGCCACAGTGCACTCATAGAAAAGTACATAATTTAGGCAACCTATGCTCTCGGCAGACAGCCTCTGCAGACTCCTTCTCATTCTCAATCAGGCTATGGAACTGCCAATCAGCTGTCAACAAGGCTGATTTCATCCCTACCTTTGCCACCCACTCCAACCGCAGTGTGCTGGCTCTGACTGAGACCTGGATCTGAACAGAGAACAATGCAACCCCCACTGCTCTGGTCTCCAGACAACTCCCACACCCCTCGCTCCACCAGGTGAGGGGGTGGCACGACTTTGCTTCTCTCCAAAACATGGGAATTCACATCACTCTCTCCCCCTTACTCCCACATTTCCTTTGAATTTCATGCTGTTACCATTACTGACCCTGAATGACCCTGATACTGACTGCCAAAATGCACTTTATTGTTATTTATCATCCTACAGCTCAACTGGGCAAGTTCAGTGAAGAGCTTGACATGCTGCCATCCACCATCTCGGATGATGGAACTCCTCTCGTGGTCCTTGGTGACTTCAACATTCAACTAGCCAAGCCATATGCAGCTGACTTTCTTGCTTTCCTGCTCATGTTTGACCTCAAGCATCTCCCCACCCCAGCAACTCACAAAGCCAGCGAACAACTTGACCTCATTGACAACATCCTCTTATTGCTCCTTTCCACACCTCTGTCCATTTCTTTATCCAGTTTTCAATTTCTCTCCCCTCACCCCCTTCACTGCCTCCACCTTTAATCTCCTTTCATCCCAATTTTCACTCCCTTTCCCCCACACAATTCTCCTCCATTGTTGCAACCTCAATTCCCTCTAATAGCCACCTCTCCTCACTAGACTTAAACACCGCAACAAACATGCTATGCTCCACCCTAATATCTTCTCTTGACATTATCTGCCCCAAAACCTCCAGGCCAGCTTGCACGTCACCCCCTAGCCCTTGGCTCTCAGAAGCTCTTCATAACAAGCAGACCAAGCCCAGTGCAGCTGGAATGAAATGGTGTAAATCAAACAGTCTGTCTGACATAACCAATTAACAAACTCTTCTCTCCTCTTTTTCCCATAGTATCTGTACTGCTAAAGCTGCATACTACCAGGAGAAGATTGGCAGCTCTACTAACACCTGTACTCTCTTCACAACCTGGGTTCCCCGAGGGAACTCGAGCTGCGTCACGAAACGCTATGTGAACGCCCCCGCGTGACCGCACTCTGAATCACGTGTCTAATCCGTCCAATGGATGGGCGAGACGTCACGGGCGGGGTGACGTAGCGACCCGGAAGCATAAAAGCCCTAGCGGCGAGCCCCGTGTTAGCTTCCTGTTTTCAGCAAGCGCTCTATGTATATTGTTTGTCTTTGTTCAGTCTATTTTGTGTTTTGTCGGCGGCATGCCAAAGGCCAAAGATAAAACTAAGGGCGAGAGCGGGCAGCGCTTCAGGCTGTGTGTTCCTCCCTGTCCGCGATATATTACGGGCGGAGCTACACACAGTCTGTGCGTTGCCTGTTTGGGAGCGGAGCACGCTCAGTCGGCTCTCAAGGGAGCCGGCTGCGCACATTGCGAGCATTTACCACTGCGCACTCTCCGCTCCCGCTGAGCTCTCTTTGAGGAGGGAGCCCTCACTACCGTGCCTCGCGGTGGCGGCCCCGCTTCTGCCGAGGCAGAGCGGCGGTTGCACTCGTGGGGCTTGCAGATGGACCTGGCGGAGGGAATGGAGACGGGCCCGTCCCTTTCTCCTTCCTCATCCTCCAGGTCCACTGTCCCCTCCCTGGATTCGGAAGCACGCTCTGCGGTTTCTTCCCCCCGGGGAGCGGACTCGGCACTCCACCTATCGTCCTCCGAGGAGGTCGATGTGGAGAGCGTCGACCCAGAGCCGCAGTCTCCTCAATACGGGGAGCTGCTCGAGGTGGTTACGCGGGCAGTCGCTAAGCTGAGCATTGACTGGCCCGCTGAGACACGGCCTGAGCCTCATTGCTCTAAGCTAGATGAGCGCTTTTTTGCACAGTAGGCTGCCACCTCCGCCCCGGAGCCTGCCCTTTTTTCCAGACCTCCTCACTGAGGTGTCGAGGTCCTGGAATAGGCCTTTTTCAGCCCGGTTGTTCAGCCCCACTTCCTCCCATTATGCTAATGTGGCGGGGCTGGACTACTCCAGCTACAGGGCGATGCCCAGGGTTGAACAGATGCTAGCCAGCTATCTGTCCCCTGCTGCTGCATCGTCCCTGAAGGCTCCGGCGTTGCCTACCAAGCCGCTGCAAGGCGTACACGGCAGCAGGTCAGGCCGGTGCGTGTCTGCACACCATGGTGGTGTTACAGGCGTACCAGGCCGACCTGCTTGAAGAGCTGGATGAGCACGGGGAGATGCCGTCTGAGCAGGTAGCGGAGCTCAGGCGGGCCGCTGATATGTCCCTCCGCACCACCAAGGAGACCGCCCGTGCTATCGGTCGGTCTATGGCAGTCCTGGTGGCGGTGGAGAGGCATCTCTGGCTGACCCTGTCCGAAAGAGAAGGACAGGGTCATGCTCATGGACGCCCCGCTTACTCCCTCGGGCCTGTTTGGCGACGCTGTAGACTCTGTTGTCAAGAGATACCAGCAGGCCCGTGCTCAGGCGCGGCGTTCCAGTGGTTCCTCCCCCATCGCTCTCTAGCTCGTGGGGCTGCTGGGCAGGGGCAGCCCCCTCCGTGTACGGCCCCCTCCTACAGGGAGGCCCAAAAACTTCGGGCACTAAGGCAGATCTGAGGACGCTAACCCCCTTCGGGCGCTAAGGCGGATCTGAGGACCGTCCTCATGTCCAGAAGGGCCGCAGCTAAGAAGCCCTGACGGTTTTGGCCCAGGGCTTCCGAGGGCGGGCCTCTCTGGGGCAACGCGGCGTACACCTCATCTCACGGTGCCTGGGTCCCCCCAGTGCCCTCAGGAGGTCGATCTGCCAACCCTGCCACCTATGGTGCTTCAGGGCGCAGTGGTCTCCGGCGAGCGCCTCTCCCAGTTCTCGCCCGGCAACGTAGCGGGTCTGGGAGGCTCGCGGCCTCTTCTGAGGCCTTCGTAGCGGTTAGTTCATTTACCCCCTGTCGGTTCGCCGCCTCAGGGCACCCAGCTAACCACTTCTATTGCACCAGAGGTCAGTCTCAAGAGACTGATTCCCTTAGTGAGCTTTCTGGCAGCGTGGAAACTTCTGCCGAATGTGTCTCATTGGGTCCTGCGTACTGTAGAAAGAGGCTACCGAATTCAGTTCGGCTCGCCTCCGCCTCGTTTTTCTGGGGTTCTTCCCACTGTGGTGGGTCCTGAGCAGGCTCTGGTATTGGAGCAGGAAGTACACACTCTCCTGAGGAAGGAGGCCATTGAGGTGGTCCCTCCTCACGACAGAGAGTCCGGGTTCTACAGCCGAGGCTGCGTCTGTACGCCTTTCCTCCGGTCGCTCTGCTCCCGGGAGTTCTGGAGAGAGTGCGCCGGGACGGAACTCGCCTACTGTTAGTAGCCCCGTTCTGGCCGGGCCGAGTATGGTTATCAGACCTGATTTCCCTCCTAGACGGCTCCCCATGGGAGATTCCGATCAGGAGGGATCTCCTCTCACAGGCGGGGGGCCATCTTCACCCCCACCCGAAGCTGTGGAAGCTGTGGGTGTGGCCTCTGGGGGGGCACAACTCCGCGCTTCCGGTCTCTCAACCGAGGTTGTGGAGACCATCCTCCAGTCCAGAGCTCCCTCTACGAGGAAACTGTACGCCCTGAAGTGGAAACTTTTCACTTCCTGGTACGGAGACCACCGGCTTGACCCTGTTCACTGCCCAGTCAGCGGGGCTGACCCACTCCACCCTGAAGGTGTACGTGGCGGCTATTGTGGCCTACCACGCCCCTCTCGATGGCCAATCAGTGGGCAGACACCCCTGGGTGACACGTTTCCTCTGCGGTGCGCTGAGGATCAGACCTCCAGCTCGATCTCGGGTCCCCTCGTGGGACCTGGCCGTGGTTTTAGAGGCTCTCTGCAAACCCCCTTTTGAGCCCATTGAGGAGATTTCGGACCGTCTTCTGACGTTAAAAACTGCCTTTCTCTTGGCAATTTCCTCTCTTAGGAGAGTGGGGGATCTTCAGGCCCTCTCTGTGGCCCCTTCCTATTTAGACTTTGCGCCTGGGTTGGCCAAAGCGTTCTTGTACCCCCGGGCGGGGTATGTACCGAAAGTCCCCTCCTCGGCACCACGGCCGGTCATGCTGCAGGCTTTCTGTCCTCCTCCCTTCAGGGAGCCCAAACATCGGAAGCTCAATTGTACATGACCAGTGGATGCATACGTCCACAGAACTGCCCTGTGGAGAAAGGTGGACCAATTGCTTGTGTGCTTTGGTCCCCCTAAGCGGGGCTTTCCTGCTTCTAAGCAGACCCTGAGCCGGTGGATTGTAGAATCCATTTCTCTGGCTTTCGAGTCCTCTGGTCTCCCCAGTCCCCTGGGGGACAAGGCTCACTCTACCCGAGCGGTGGCAGCCTCTAAGGCCTTTCTGGCAGGTGTGTCCTTACAGGACATCTGCAACGCGGCGGGATGGTCCACGCCCCTGACCTTTGCCAGGTTTTATGACCTGGATACGCGAGCCACTCCCGGCTCCTCTGTTCTTGTGCCTTAGGCTTGCCTCCTCCTGGAGGCAGGGACTTGTAAGTCTGGCGGCGTGGGTATACTCGTTCCCATAGCGTTTTGTGACGCAGCTCAAGTTCCTGAAGGGGAACGTCTCCAGGTTACGTATGTAACCATGGTTCCCCGAGGGAACGAGACGCTGCGTCTCGGTGCCACACTTCCGGCGTCCCTGCGGCGCTTGCTTTATTTTCCAGTAAGTTAACACGGGGCTCGCCGCTCGGGCTTTTATGCTTCCGGGTTGCTACGTCACCCCGCCCGTGACGTCTCGCCCATCCATTGGACGGATTAGACACGTGATTCAGAGCGCGGTCACGTGGGGGCGTTCCCATAGCGTTTCGTGACGCAGCGTCTCGTTCCCTCGGGGAACCATGGTTACATACGTAACCTGGAGACGTTTCCCCACTGCTTAAAAAACTAACACATAACCCTGCTGCTGTTGTCAACTACAGACCTGTCTCCCTCCTCCATTTCTGCCCCTCGATCAACTACAACCTCACTGTACAGCTAAGCTCAACCACACTCAAGCCAACCAGGAGAGTCAGAAACCTTGGGGTGATTTTCAATGACCTCTTGATCTTTACAGACCACAATTCAACAACTGCACGATCCTGTAGATTCATTCCGCATAATAACAAGAAAATCAGATCTTGATGCTCACAAGACCTTGTTTGGAACACCACCCCACTACCTTAACACTCTCCTTGAGGTTTATGTTCCCTCCCGCAACCTGCGATCAGTCAACGACCGATGTCTGGTAGTGCCTACTTAGCGATGCATGAGGTCCTTTTCCAGAACCTTCAAACTGACTGACCCACAGTGGTGGAATGAACTCCCAACCTCAACCTGGACAGTAGAATCTGTCACTATCTTCAAAAAAATGGCTAAAGACTGACCTCTTCTGTGAACACTTAAGTAACCCCTAACTTGTCCCCACTGAAAAAAAAAATCTGCACTTACACTGGCTCTTACACCTCTACTCTATCCCCTTTGCTCCTCTGGCACTCAATTAAAAATCTTGTATGGTAGCACTACTTGTATTTGATATACCACTTTGCTTGTATTTCCTCATTTGTAAGTTGCTTTGGATAAGAGTTTGCTAAATGAATAAATGTAAATGTATTCCTATGTAAGCAATGTTCAACCTTTTCTAGGATCTTGGACATAAAGGGGAGGTTTGATATTGGCCTATATTTTAACAGCTGACAAAATCCAAAATTATTTTTCAAACTATAGCACCAATAGGCATTAAAATAAGTATTGCATTACAGTATAGAACTCATTTGCAATTATTTTTATTTCTTGATTGGTTTTCAGGCCAGTCATTGTGGAAATCCCACATTTTGGCTCAATGCGTGGAAAGGAGCGTGAGCTGATTGTACTGCGCAATGATAATGGCAATACATGGAAGGAGCATCACTATGAGTGCCGTACCGAAGATCTCATTGCTCTGCTGAATGGCATGGACGAAGGTAAATGAAATTAAGAAAAATAGTGAATACCATTATCTACTATACACAGGTTTGTGATAAAGCTTTGCCTTACAGTCTATACTGTATGAAGTGCAAATCAGTCACAGCCTCCAGTACTGCAGTCAAGCTAATGTCTGTTTCTGATATATATTTTCAGTCTTGCATTATGGTGTAGCGCACTTACATAGTGTTCCTTAAGTAAGTTATAAGTGCAAATATAATGAAACTGAATGTTTATACATTAAAGAATACTATAAAGAGCAGTAAACAGTAATAAATGAAACGAAGTCAATATTTGGTGTGACGATCCTTCGCTTTAAAAAAATAGTAGTCTCAGGTACAATTTGTGCGGTTTTATAAGGAAATTACCTGTAAGTTTTACTGAGCATCTTGCATAACCAGCCACACTTCTTCTGGAGACTTTGACTGTCACATTTGCTTCTTAATTTTGCAGCAAAATCCAGCAGCCTTTGTTACTTTTTTTTTTTTTTTTTTTTGTATGAAAAGTGGTCTCTTATGTAATATGCTGCTTTCTTCATTGACATACAACACTTTTCTGTAACATTTAATTTTCTGCTGGAAAACTAATCCAAAATCCAAAATGTTTTTGTGCTGAATCAATAATGTAGAAGTCACAAAATAAAAATAACAAAGTTAGTACTAAAAAAATAGGGTGCGTAAGACTTTTGCACAGTACTGTATACACACACAAACAGTACATACTGTATGTATGTACACAAAAGTGACCTGTGCATGTGCAAATGTGCCAGGTGTGCCTTATGTGACATGTATGATCTGGTGCTGTGTATGTGTGTGTGCACTTATAGTCACATGCAGAGTAGCTGAAAGGAATCACTGGTCATGAGTTCAGGATTCTGGCTTGGAGAAAGAAGCTCCTCCTTAGTCTCTCAGTCTAGACCGTGTGGTTGCAGAGGCATTTCTCAGACCACAGCCATTAGAACGGTCTGCTCTTGGGTGTGGGGTTATCCTTGCTGCTCTGGAAATCTTTGCTGCTCTGGTCTTGCCCCGCCTGGTCTAGATATCCTGCAGGCTGAGCAGTACTAACCTGGTGATCTGTTCAGCAGACCTAACCAGGGTTTAGCGTTTTGCAGGGTTTTGCGTTTTGTCTCAGCACTGCAGCTTACCTTGGTGTTGGAGGCAGAACTGGTATCAATGAACAGCAGTCTCACATAGTTCCACCTTCCCATGTCAAAATGAGATAGGGTGTTGTGTAGGACATGGGAGATGGTGTCATCTGTGGATCCGTTAGATTGGTGGACTGGTGATCTGTTAGATTGGAAGTGAACTGGATTGGGTCTAATGTTCTGTGTAGAGAGTAGCTGCTGAGGTCTTTGATGAGTCTCTTGAAGCTAGGCATCAACACAGAGGTCAGGGGCACTGGGCAGTAATCATTCAGCTCAGCTGGAGTGGATGACTTGGGCACAGGAATGATAGTGGGTCTCTTGAAGCATGTAGGGACAATGGACTGTGTCAGGGACAGGTTGAAAATAGTGGTGAGCACTGGCGCTAGTTGGCCAATGCAGGTTTTCAGAACACTTCCATGGATTCCGTCTGGGCCCACTGCCTTCCTGCCTATCGCTCACCTTAAAGTCCCCACATGTCAAGTCCTGAGATAGTGAGTGTACAAACCTCCCTGGTGGATGAGCATATTTTTGTTGTATTAGCAGAAATGCTAGTATTACCCGGGATGCTAATATTAGACCCACTAACATTGAAAAGTGCATTGAAATGGTTAAGTTCATCAACCAGGGAGTGGTCAGCACTCACCATGGCATGAGATATGCCGTTATAGTCTGTGATCTGTGATTTCTGTGATTTCACTGTGCGCCTTAGTCTATAGGATGCTCGTCTGGAGCCCAGGATTATATGCAGCGGTCACTCAGTGTGTCCTGCAGCATGATACCAGTGCTTCCTGCAACATCTTTAGTTTATATTCTAGTATGAGAAAAATCGTGGCAGTGTGAGATTTACCAAACCCAAACCCCTGACTTGAAAGTAGCAGTGGTCCTATTATTACGGCAATAGTCTCTCTCAGAATCCACAGAGTATCTCAAGAACTCTCAATATCTCCCCCAAACATTGTTTACCACCTTTTTATACATTCTGATTGTACTTTGAAGTCACTATGTTGTTAATTTAACAGGGAACAAAGGGGAGAAGTCCTATGCTATTTTAAAACAGGATGAGTTAAAACAAACAGTTCTGAATGAACAGAACTTCTAGATGGTGAGATAAGGGGAACAATGAGCAAAGTATAGGATGATCAAAGGAGTCTTGTCTGGGGTGAGACCATAGATCACTCTGGTATGTGTGTGTGTGACCCACATTCCTGATTACATTATTCTGACCAAACCAGTTTCAAATTACTACCACATCTTGTATATCCCTACAAAGTGTTTAATATGAATTATTACAGTCTGCAAATGTAACATTATTATACCATGTTCCAATGGGTTAGTAATTTTTATTTTGATTAATGTATGTATGTAATAATTAATGTATGTCTTTTTCCAGAACTGGACAGCCCTGTTGAGCTGGAGAAGAAACATATCTGCCGCATCATTACTAAAGACTTCCCACAATACTTTGCAGTTGTGTCTCGTATTAAACAGGAGAACGACTACATGGGTCCGGAGGGTGGAATATTAACCAGTGAATCTGTTCCAATGGTGAGGGCTGTCTTTCCTCCTGGAGCACTCACCAAGAAGATACGTGTCGGCTTACAGGTACACATCCAACACTGTGCATATGCATACACCCTGGATGTGATACCAGTCCACCCTACACACTCATTCACATCTTATTCACAGTTTATGGTAGCCATTCCACCTACCGGTACATGGGAGATAATCTGAGTACCTGGAGGAAACCTGTGCTGACATGGGGATATATGCAGAACTAAGTCCTAATTTTTGGACTTAATCTTCTTCTATCCTAAAACTAGTGGCAGAAATAGGCACAGATGAAGGTTAAATGCGTGTATTACTTTTATTATGTGTTGACTTTCATAAGAGAATAATGCTTCAGCCAGGTGCAGAGTGTAAAAGGATAAATCTGGAAACAGGATCTTCACAGCAAATTAATTTTACTTGCAAAGGATCTTCAGGTGGAGAAATACAGGCGTGTGAGTCTGAGTTCTGTTTAGGCTTTGTCCTGCAACTCATCTCCCTTCTTCTGCCTAAGTGCATGAAAGTCTACACAATATATAGCAAGTTTACATAGGTCTTTACATAAAAACTTATGCCACTGCTTAACATACAAAAAAAGCTAACATGTAAACGATAACATACAAAAAAGCTTAAGTAATTATATGATAAAGGGTCTTCACATGACAATGTGCCCCACTTATCTATTTCCTTGCATACATGATACCAACTTATGGTGTGACATATGGTGTAACATATCAGGTCAGAACACCCTGGTACAGAGTACACTCACAAAATAATAATAATCAGCATGAAGAGAATAAGCAGGATTTAAGCATAAAATTCTTTTGATTACAGGAAAATAATGATCAAACATATACAGTACTGTGCAAAAGTCTTAGGCACCCTACTTTTTTAGTACAAACTTTGTTATAAAGTTTTATTTTATGACTTGTACATTATTGATTCAGTACAAAAACATTTTAGATTTCTAAACATTAGTTTTCCAGCACAAAATTAAATGTTACAGAAAAATGTTTGTATATCAGTAAAGAAAGCAGCATATTACATGAGACCACTTTTCAGACAAAAAAAAACCATAATGAAGGCTGCTGGGTTTTGCTGCAAAAATAAGAAGCAAGTATGACAGTCAAAGTCTCCAGAAGAAGTGTGGCTGGTTCTGCAAGATGCTCAGTAAAACTTACAGCTAATTTCTTTATAAAACTGGACAAATTGTACCTGAGACTACTATTTTTTTTTTAAAGCGAAGGATCGTCACACCAAATATTGACTTCATTTCATTTATTACTGTTTACTGCTCTTAGTATTTTTTTTATGTAGAAACATTTAATTTCATTATTTTTGAAGGCATCTTTGCTCTACAGCATTTCTTTGCATTTGCCTAAGACTTTTGCAGAGTACTCTACATTGATTTATGCAAGCTAACATTAAACACCTCTCCACAGTGAAAGAAATTCTAACACTCGATCTGCAAAACACTTACAGTATTATAAAAGCAATAATATGGGGCATACTTTATTCTTCAGTGTACCCAGCATTAGTGTAGGCTATATTGGTCTTTGGCAAGTCAATCAGCTTAGTGACAAAGCACACCATCAGTTTAATGCATATCCAAACCAAGAGGATACCCAACATTAATAGTGCAAAGCAGACCATTCAAGGTTTATGTTTCATTGTCATTGTGTTAGACACAGTGAAATTCTGTTGGTGGCATTCTAAGCCAGTGCCATTTAAAAAGTTACAATTTTCAGGTTATAAAATTACAAATAACAATAAATAGACAATAAGTACAGATATTACAATGTACACTACAAACCAACGCAGTGCAAAGGCAAGGCACAGACAAATATTGGAAATACAAGACAGATACAAGACAAATATTGCCCTTATGGCTGAATATTGCATATTGAAGGATATTGCTCAATTGCCTGGGTTGTTTATTGCAGATGGGGATTAAAAGTTAGCCTGATCATTGTGTTGTTGGCCTGTGTCCTTACTTGAGTTCTGAGTTCAGCTATGAATTGGCCATCAGGAAGAAGTTGTTTTTGAACCTGCTTGGGCTGGGTCCTTGATAATCCTTATCTCTTTAGGCAGTGCTCTGTGTGTTTACTCTATGGTCAGTAGAGTATGGGGGCAGTCATGGCCTAATGGATAGCGAGTCAGACTTGCAACCCAAAGGTCGTGGGTTTGAGTCTCAGGGCCAGCAGGGATTGTAGGTGAGGGGAGTGAATGACCAGCGCATCAATACCACGACTCCCTAACTTTGCCCCCCAAATGTCCAACATGAGCTGTCCCTCTGATGTACTTGTTCCTAATCCTGTCCAACCTTGTCACTCCCAAAGAGAACCTCAACATCTTCAGCTCTGCTACCTCTAGCTCTGACTCCTGTCTCAGTCAGTGACACTGTCTCTAACCCATACAGCATAGCCGGTCTCACCACTGTCTTGTACACCTTCCCCTTGATTCTCGCTGATATTTTTCTATCACACAGAACTTCCGACACCTTTCTCCACCCATTCCAACCTGCCTGCACTCGCTTCTTTACCTCTTTCCCACACTCTCCATTACTCTGGACTGTTGACCACAAGTACTTAAACTCCTGTATCTTCTTCACCTCTTCACCCTGTAATCTTACTGTTCCACTTCCCTCCCTTTCATTCACACACATGTACTCAGTCTTACTACGACTGACTTTCATTCCTCTTCTCTCCAGCGCAAACCTCCACCTCTCCAGGTTTTCCTCCACCTGCTCCCTGCTCTCACTACAGATCACAATGTCATCCGCAAACATCATTGTGTAAGGAGACTCCTGTCTGACCCCTTCTGACAACTGGTCCATCACCATAGCAAACCGGAAGGGGCTCAGAGCCGATCCCTGATGCAGTCCCACCTCCACTTTGAACTCCTCTGTCTGACCTACAGCACACCTTACCACTGTCCTGCTGCCCTCATACATGTCCTGCACCACTCTGACATACTTCTCTGCTACTCCTGACTTCCTCATACAGTACCATAGCTCTTCTCTTGGCACCCTGTCATACGCCTTCTCCAAGTCTACAAACACACAGTGCAACTCCCTCTGACCATCCCTATACTTCTCCATCAAAATTCTCATAGCAAAAAGTGCATCTGTTGTGCTCTTGCAGGGCATGAAGCCATACTGCTGCTCACAAATTTCCACTACCGTCCTTAACCTAGCTTCCACTACTCTTTCCCATAGCTTCATTGTATGGCTCATCAACTTTATCCCCCTATAGTTGCCGCAACTCTGCAAGTCACCCTTATTCTTAAAGATCCGCACTAATACACTACCTCTCCATTCCTCAGGCATCTTCTCACTCTCTAAAACCCTGTTAAACAAACTAGTTAAAAATTCCACTGCTGCCTCTCCTGGACACTTCCAGACCTCCACCGGGATGTCGTCAGGACCAACTCCCTTATGACTTTTCATTCTCTTCAAAGCCTTCCTGACTTCATCCTTTCTAATCTTATCTACTTTCTGTTCCACAGAGTTCACCCCTCCTACTCTTTTTTCCCTCTCATTTTCCTCCTTCATCAGCTCTTCAAAGTACTCCTTCCATCTCCTCTGTACACTCTCCTCACTTGTGAGCACCCTTCCATCTCTATCCTTAATAACTCTAACTTGCTGCACATCCTTCCCATCTCGATCCCTCTGCCTAGCTAACCTGTATAAGTCCTTCTGTCCTCTAGTGTCTAACCTAGTTTACAACTCGTTATATGCCTCCTGCTTGGCCTTAGACACCTCCCTCTTCACTCTGCGGTGTAGCTCCTTGTATTCCTGTCTATTCTCTTCAGTCCTGTCCATGTCCCACTTCTTTTTGGCTAACGTCTTCCTCTGGATACTATCCTGAACTCGCTCATTCCACCACCAAGTCTCTTGTATCTTCTTTCCTCCTTCCAGATGACACACCCAGCACCTTTCTTCCTGTCACCCTGATCACTTCTGCTGTAGTTTCCCAGTCATCTGGCAGCACTACCACCCAGAGCCTGCCTTAACTTCTGTCTAAAGTCCTCACAACATTCCTCCTTTTCCAGCTTCCACCACTTGGTTTTCTTCTCTATCTATATCTTTGACCTTTTCTTCTTACAGACCATCAAAGTCATCCTACACACCATCATCCTATGCTGTCTGGCCACACTCTCTCCCACTACCACTTTTACAGTCACTAATCTCTTTCAGATTGCCTCTTCTACATAGGATGTAGTCTACCTGTGTGCTCCTACCTCCACTCTTGTAAGTCACTCTATGCTCCTCCCTTTTCTAAAAATAAGTGTTAACCACAGCCATGTCCATCCTCTTAGCAAAGTCCACTACCATCTGTCCTTCAAGGTTCCTTTCCTTAACTCCAAACTTGCCCATCACCTCCTCATCACCTGTGTTCCCCTCACCAACATGTCCATTAAAATCTGCTCCTATCACCACTCTCTCACCCGTGGGAATACTCTCCATCACCTCATCTAATTCACTCCAGAATCTCTCTTTCTCCTCTGACTCACAACCTACCTGTGGGGCATAACCACTAACAACATTCAGCATCACCCCTTCAATCTCTAACTTCAGACTCATCACCCTGTCTGACACTCTCTTCACCTCCCGAACATTCCTCCCAAACTCCTCCTTCAAGACCACCCCTACCCCATTTCTCTTACTATCCACACCATAATAAAACAGCTTGAATCCTGCTCCTATACTACGAGCCTTGCTACCCTTCCACCAGGTCTCCTGTACACACAGTATATCCACCTTCCTTCTCGCCATCATATCAGCCAACTCTCTACCTTTCCCTGTCATAGTACCAACATTCAGAGTTCCTATTCTCAGTCCTACACTCTTACCTTTCCTCTTCTCTCTCTGTCTATGCACTCTCCTCCCTCCTCTACTTCTTCAACCAACAGTAGCCCAATTTCCACCAGCGCCCTTTAGGTCACCGGCACCGATGGTGGTCGTTGTTAACCCGGGCCTCGACTGATCCGGTATGGAATTCAGAGTACTGATGATTCCCATGTTTAAACTTGGCAATGTTTTATGCCGGATGCCCTTCCTGATGCAACCCTCTCTATTTATCCGGGTTTGGGACCGGCACAGAAGTCACTGGACTGTGACCCCCCCTGGCTAATTCATTGCACTAATTCAGAGTAATCATGCTCAGCATTGTCTGTAGGTTTCAGGTCAGAGATTTTAGTGGCAATAATGCTTGCAGGTGCTTTCCTCACTGATCAAAGTAGATGTTTCCAAAAATGCTATCCATTTAGCATATCTTGCTGCTGTAAGGGGATGAGCTTGTCCCATTGAAAGGAGAGTTTCATCCACATGTAGACATTTGATCTGAACTTCTTGGTCCATATAAGGAGTATTTGCTGAACCAAAATGAATGTGGCTTGGACGGCTCTTTGACTTGGTCCCCATCCTATGGCTACAGGATCCAGTCATACTGAATAATTTGTGGCTTGTGTTGATCTCACCATTATTGACAGAGCACAATTTTCATGAATTATTTTCTCTCATGCACAAAAAGAGTGAAATGTTTTCTTTGGTCTAGGATTCCCAGGGCTGGAGCTGTTTGTAGGGCTATGCTTCTTCTGTTCAATTAAATGTGTCACTTAGAATAGGTGATAGATTCAGCAACCCATTGTCGATTGAAATTACAGCTGAGACATGTTGTTAGCTTCATCAAATGTTTTCTCAATACTTGATGGTACAGAGTTGATAAGTTGTGTATCCCTTGTGAAGACGAATCCAGATCCATCCCATATTGATGACAACTAACTGTGAAACCAGCCATGATTGACTGTCATTGTCTGCTTTCTTATTTCTGCATTCTCTGGCCCAGTGTCCAGGGTTTTTGCAGTAATGTCAGGTTCTAGCTTTCCTCTGTATCTTTTCTCTTTTCTACGACTGTTTTCCTTCATCTTCACCTCATTACTGGGAAGTGGAGACTTGCATGACTCTGTATTTCTGCTTCCTGTACAGACAGGCAGACTTGATGAAAATTCATTGTGCTCATTCTGAGTTTGAGCAGCTCCTTTTTACTTTGGCGAACAGATTTACTTATGGGTCCATAAAACACTTTTTCAGTCCCTGTGTGTAATTTTCATCAATTTCTGTGAACAGGCTGTTATTTTTTTCCAGGCCACATTACTTTTCACCCCCACCTCATACCAGTGGATTAGTATCTTGTAAAAGTTAACCTTATATTTCCCTTATATTTCCCAAATATCCTTGTGTTTGCAGTATGAAGCTTCTAGGTTGGCCAGTTCCTTCTGCTCTTCAGGTTTTGCCACAGCTGGAGGCACTTGCCTCTCATATCCATATCATAGACTTCTTTAAGCCTCTTAACTCCTTTCAAACACTGACAGCACCTGGTGGCAGGGCTGCCAACAATAGAAGAATTTTGATTCTGGGTCTAGAGGCGTTTATGTGGTGGATGTTTTCTCCTCTCCTTTCTTCAGTGAGTGTCTGGTCAGGACTGGTCGTATATTAATATCTGTAACTCTTTCGTGTTTCTGTTCCAGTTGGGCCACTTTTGCTCTCTTTTCCTTCAGTTGTTCTTTGAGGGATTTCACCATGGATTCAGCTCCTCTTTCTAATGTTTGAGACAGTCCACTTTGTATTTCTGCAATCTAAGTTGAGTCTTGCTCAGAATCACTCACAGGCCTTAGTGCCCTTTAAACTAGTGCTCATTCCCCATACTTTCTACAAATCAGATTTACTCCAAATACCACCATCTTTCTTTTAATGTCAAATGTGTCATATGTCTTAAATTCTACAGCACACTGACACAGTTTACATTTAGACTTTTCATACCTGTCTATGAATTTAGTGGCAATGTCTTTTAGTGGTATCTCTGGTGCCTCAGTGGCTTTTGGCCTACTTGTGGGCTGTGCCTCATTAGCAATAGGCTTTTTCTTACTGTTATTTGACATTTTTACAAGATAAAATAGCTTTCAAAATAACATGATTCAGCCTTTTCACGCAACTCATATCCCTTCCTGTCTGCCTAAGTGCATGAAAGTCTACCCAATATATAGCAAGTTCACATAGGTATTTACGTAAAAACGTAGGTCATTGCATGATAACGTACAGAAAAGCTCAGGTAATTGTATTATACTATTTACATTTATGGCATTTTGGCAGACGCCCTTATCCAGAGCAACTTACATTTATCTCATTTTTTTATACAACTGAGCAGTTGAGGGTTAAGGGCCTTGCTCAAGGGCCCAGCAGTGGCAGCTTGGTAGTGCTGGGGATTGAACTCATATATGACAATTTGGACAAAGTGACATAATTGTAAATATAACCAATACTTGGATGAAAGTTCTTTGCAGTCAAAGACTGCCTGAAGTCTGGAGCACAAGTACTTGGACAAAGTGACATAATTGTACATATAACCAATACTTGGATGAAAATTCTTTGCAGTCAAAGACTGCCTGAAGTCTGGAGCACAAGTACATCACCAAGTTTCCACTGAGTTTCCTACCTGGAGATGCCAGGCCTTGACTGCAGCCACCTTCAGTTGCTGCTTGTTTGTGGGCCTTTCTGCCTTCAGTCTTGTCTTCAATAGGTGAAAAGCATGCTCTATTGGGTTGAGATCAGGCGACTGACTTGGCCAGTGAAGAATATTCCATTTTTTTGCCTTCAAAAAGTCTTGAATTGCCTTTGCAGTATGTTTAGGGTCATTATCCACCTGCACTGTGAAGCAGCGTCCTATCAGTTTTGTAGCATTTGGCTGAATGTGAGCAGAGAGTATAGCCCTATACACCTCAGAATTCATCTTGCTACTTCTGTCAGCAGTCACATCATCAAGAAACACCAGTGAGCCCATTCCATTGGCAGCCATACACACCCATGCCATAACACTGCCTCCACCATGTTTGACACATGATGTGGTATATTTTGGATCATGAGCTGTTCCTTTCTTTCGCCATACTTTTCTCTTCCCATCATTGTGGTACAAGTTAATCTTGGTTTCATCAGTCCAAAGAATCTTATTCCAGAACAAGGGAGTCTTTTTTAGATGTTTTCTGGCAAAAACTAATCTGGCTTTCCTGTTCTTGAATGTTACCAGTGGTTTGCACCTTGTTGTAAACCCTCTGTATTTACAATAATGAAGGTGTCTCTTGATTGTAGATTTTGACAATGATATGCCTACCTTCTCTAGAGTATTCTTGACTTCTGTTGATGCTGTGAAGGGATTTTTCTTCACCAAGGAAAGGCTTCTGCAATCATCCACTTTAGTTGTCTTCTGTGGTCTTCCAGGCCTTTTGGTGCTGCTGAGCTCACCAGTGCATTCCTACTTTTTAAGAATGTACCAAATTGTTGATTTGGCCACTCTTAAAGTTTTTTCTTAAAGAATTATCTTTAAGAACTCTTAAAGAATCTCTCTGATAGGTCTCTTTTGTTTTTTCATCCTAATGAAGGCCTCCTTCACTTGCATTGAGATCTCCTTGGACTTCATATTTGTAGCTCCAGTCGAACAGCTGCCAAATGCCAACTCAATACCTGATATCAACTCCAGACCTTTTATCTGCTTCATTTGTCTTGTAGTAATGAGGGAATGGACTGCACCTGGTCAATTAACTTCTTGTCAGTCAACTGTCCAAATACCTTTGAGCCCCTGAAAATGGAAGTACTTTGCTTAAACCTCTTGAAGTAAAGCTGAAAGTCTACATTTCGATCACATCTTGATTGTTTTATTTCAAATCTGTTGTGCTGGTGTATAAAGGCAAATCACAAAAACTCTGTCATTGTCCAAATACTGCCGGACTTAACTGTATGTAAATATCTGACTCCAAATTATACTGAATTATTTGATTTGATAGCTAGACATGGCAGACTTACATAGCCTTGTCATCACTTTGAAGCTTGGTTGATGGTAGGGATTTTCCTGAGCCATGTCTGTTGGGCATGAAGCAAGTTGTTGGCTTAGATAGATAATATTTGAATAGAATAGCTAGTTATTTAGTTATTTATTAGAATTAACAGGTTAAAAGTTTGACCCTTATTGTTACAGGCAGGGTCTACAACGATCAGCCATAACATTAAAACCACTGACAAGTGATGTGAACAACATTGATTATCTTATTACAATGGCACCTGTCAAGGGGTGTGATGCATTAAGAAGCTAGTGAATAGTCAGTTCTCAAAGTTGATGTGTTGGAAGCAAGAAACGTGCAAGTGTAAGGATCTGAGAAACTTTGACAAGGCCAAATTTTGATGGCTCAGTGCATCTCCAAAACTGCAGGTCTTATGGGTGTTCCTGGTATGCAGTACGCAGTACGCAGTACCTACCAAAAGTGGTCCATAGAAGGACAACTGGTGAACTGCTGACAGGGTCATGGGTCACTGATGCACGTGAGGAGCGAAGGCTAGCCCATCTGGTCTGATCCCACAGAAGAGCTACTAAAATGCTGAAAAAGTTAATGCTGGCTATGATAGAAAGGTGTCAGAACAGAAAGTGCATCACAGCTTGCTGTGTATGGGGCTGTGTAGCTGCAGACCGATCAGAGTGCCCATGCTGACCCGGTCCACTGCCAAAAGCACCTACAATGGGCACATGAGCATCAGAACCAGACCATGGAGCAATGGAAGAAGGTTTCCTGGTCTGATGAATTGCATTTTCTTTTACATCATGTGGATGGCCGGGTGCATGTGTGTAGCTTTCCTGGGGAAGAAATGGCACCAGGATGCACTATGGGAAGAAGGCAAGCCGGTGGAGGCAGTGTAATGCTCTGGGTAATGTTCTGCTGGGAAAACCTGGGTTCTGTCATTCATGTGGATGTTACTTTGACACGTACCACCTACCTAAACTTTGTTGCAGACTAGGTACACCTTCATGATTCTGTTTGATTAAGTAATTTCATTAAATTCTGGGGTCTTCCAGGAACAAGTGTATTTATATTGAGATCACGTGACACTTTAATTCTACAAAGGTAGACACCAAATTTTTGCCAGTGGGGGCATGGTCAACACTGTTGTCGATGGAGGGAGGAGTTTTGGGGAAGGAGTGTTTAATTTAATGAATGAATGTTTGGTGAAAACACTGTGCTGAAAGCATGGAGAAAAAGCGCAAATTAATACAGTACTGCTGTTTGTCAGGCCTGCTATCTGTACCCCGAATTCCCTTACACCCACCAGGGTATCACACGGTTATTTTGTGTAGATTCATGATGCATAATCCCAATAAAATCCAATTCTGTTCCAGCACTGTAACACATACTATAATGTTAAAGTTCAATAGAGGCAAAAAAATAGAGGCAAGTAGTGAGAGTGACGGCCTCCGTCAAGTCAAGACAAGAATCATAAAACTAGCAAAACTTGAACTGTGAGCAGAACCAGAACATAACATACAGACAACAGGCTAACAAAACAGCAGATGCCTAGCAACTAAGGAGATAGACCACAAAACGTATATAGGGGCACTAATTAAGGGAAAATAAAATAAAACAGGGAGTGCATAGGGAGGCATGTGACAGGGTCATGTGATTTGCTGAGGCTGTAGGGAGGTGTAGTTCTTCACCATTACTGGTACTTGTCATGGATTTGAGAGGGAGGCAGATGCAAGTGCATCTATATGTTTATTTACAGTGAAACAAAAGCAACACAAAGACTATGAAACATGAACGAGGCAAGACAATAACATGAACATGGTACAAATAAGAGTGACAAGGACTAAAGTTCCACAAGGAGTGCTATACAATGTGTGACTTAAATACTCGTGTTAATTAGACAAGAAAATGATACAGGTCTTATGAGCAGTGACTGTTGTGGACCCAAAAGTTAAATGGGTTTTATTGAAAGATAAATGAAGGTAGAGAGTGTGGGGGACTGATGAGGAAGCATGGCGTAGTGTTTCTGTAAAGGCCAAGACTAGAACTACA
Source organism: Pangasianodon hypophthalmus (assembly GCF_027358585.1). Lineage (NCBI taxonomy): Eukaryota > Metazoa > Chordata > Actinopteri > Siluriformes > Pangasiidae > Pangasianodon > Pangasianodon hypophthalmus. The sequence goes on along the minus strand of NC_069719.1, from coordinate 22,974,782 downwards.
GTCAGTAGCATGAGAGTCAGACACTCTGTCCGTGAGCCAGGGGGGAGGTGAAGCATGGCTGAGAGTTGTAGAGTGCAAGCACAGCTCAGTGTTACTGTCAAGACTGGGGCTCAAACTCAAATCAGCAGCATGGGAGTCAGACACTCAGGCTGTGAGCCACAGAGGCAGCAAAGCAAGGCTGGGCATAGCTGAGTGCAGCTAGGCAGGGCAAGAAGTGAAGCTGAAGCACAGGAGATACAAGATTATACGAAAGGCAAAGCTCGAGGAAGCAAAAGGCAAAGCAAAAACACAAGCAGGCCTTAGTGTCAATACCACACAGGTAGACTGAATGATCTGTTGATGAGTGACTGGAGAACTGGAGTTTTTAAGTGCTTCATGCTGATGAGGTGGTGCTCGAGTCCTGTCCTCCGGTCCGTATCCTTCCCAGTCAAGTAGTCAATTGCAGGCCCCATCCGGGGCACATCTAGCAGCCGCCTGAGTGAGTTTTCATGGATCTAGGGGTTTTCATGGACATAGGGGTTGATGATGTTCTCAATTACAGCAGGACCCAGGTAGTGAGGGGAGTTTCTTTGAATCAATCTTTAATGGAATATCTTTAGAAGAAAGCCAAACATTCGGACCAGGTTGGTAATTATGTGTTGGGGTCCAGTGGCGGTCAACAAGGCAGTGGTTGCAGTCAGCTGAACAGAGCAGGGCAGAGCGAGCATCCCTCCAAATCTTGCAGCAGCAACGGTTGTGAGCTTGGACAGAGGGAACAATGATTTTGTTCTCCTGGACAGGAAACAGTGGAGGCAGATAACCCAGAGAACACTCAAAAGGGGACATGCCGGTAGCTGCACTGGACAGGGAGTTGTGAGCGTAGTTGTGAGTTGTTCAGCAGTCTCATGGGCTGAGAGAAGTTTGGGGAGAGCCACAAAATGCACTGCCTTGGAGAAGCGCAATAGTGAGGATTGTGGTGTTATCTTGGGGGGCAGTCTGGTAACAAAGTCGAGTGCAATGTGTGACCAGGGGCAACTGGGAACAGGCAGGGGATGAAGCAGACCAGCAGGTGGATGGTGAGAGGCTTTCCCATGGGCACATACCAAGCAGGCAGAGACAAAGTCTCTGTTCACTGATGGAGACTTGAGTGCAAAACCGTTCGTGATAATTGCAGTCCTAAAGCTATGACAGCAATTGTAGTCCTAAGCCATCATAGCATAACTGTTGACATGAATTGTGGTCCAAAGCCATCTTCATGGTTTTTAAGTGGTACCATCCTCAGTAATCTCAATGATCTTTGGGCTGTCCATGTGGGGCCATCGTCAGCAGCAGCAAGTGATTTCCAATTGATGAGAACTCCAACCAGAAGTAGGGCATCAGGATGGATCAGGCAGATCCGGAGACTACTATCTCAGGAGTGGGAGAGAGGGGGAGAGACAGGGAGAGAGAATCAGAGATTATTAGAGAGAGAGGGAGAGATTATTATGAATGGTTGTTCAGCCCCCTTGAGTCAGTGTCCCCCATTCTTCCAGAGCTAACTTGACAGCTAACAACTCACAGTTCCCCATGTCATAGTTGCACAAGGCACAAGGATGGAGTCTTTGGTCCAGAGCTAAATGTTGGGACAGAACAGCTCCAACACCTGAGTCTGAAGCATCCACTTCGACAATGAACTGACAAGAGGGATCTGGCTGGATCAACATAGGGGCTGAGGTGAAGTGAGCTTGGTGAAAGCATTATCTGCTTTGGGGTCCAAACAAAAGGAGTGGAGGAAGATGTGATTCTGGTGAGATGTGCTGCCACACTAATGTAATCCCTGATGAAATGGTGATAGGAATTAGCAAAGCCCAGAAAATGTTGTAACTGTTTAAGGCTGGTTGGTTTGGGCCACTGCCCAGATCTTTTCAGGGTTGGTCTTCACCTGCCTGCTCTCAATTATGTAGCCCAGGAAGCTGACAGAGTTGACACGAAACTTGCACTTCTTTGCTTTTATGAACAGTCAGTTCTCAAGCAGTCTTCGACGAACATGATGGATGTAGATGGTGTGTTCAGACAAACAGCTTGAGAAGGTCTCTGAGGACGTCATTTACGAGAGCATGGACTACAGCTGGGGCTTTTTTGGGGCCAAAGGGCATGACCAATTAATCGTGGCCAAGAGGTGTGACCAAGTAAAAGTGGCCAAGAGGTGTGTTAAAGACTGTTTTCCACTCATCTTCCTCTCTAATTCTGACCAAGTGGTAAGCATTTCTCAGGTCCAACTTGTTGAAGATTGTAGCCCTCTAAAGAGGTTTGAAGGCTGAGAGATACAGAGTATTTATTCTTAATGGTTATGTTGTTTAAGCCATAGAAATAAATGGAGGGATGAAGGGTGTGGTCTGTCTTGCCACGAAGAAGAAGCCAGCACCAAGGGGGAAGAAGATGGCCAGATTATTCCAGCAGAGAAGGAGTCATTAATGTATTTCTGCATGGCCTCTCTCTTAGGATGGGACAGATTGTACAACCTACAGTATGGCAGGGGGTCTCCAGGAAACAGAGGGTCCATTCTTTGCCGAAGACCTCACCCAGATCATGGCAACCAGGAATGTCCCAGCACCAAGGGAGAAAAAGGAAAGGAGATTAGGTTTAGCTGGATGTATGCATGATGATTAGCAAAGAGACCCAGGAGTATTGGAGCGGTGCGGTGAGTAATACAAGCCAGAAATTTTATATCCAGAGCATTCACAGTGATGTGTGGTTCCAAAAGTTCAACAGGAATACAGGCCAGGGAACCTAGCTTGACATCTAGGAAACTATCATCAGCGCCAGAGTTGACCAGAGCAAGGGACTGCTGAATTTGTGAATTTGTGAAGGGAACACAGGGTGGCTTGAATTTGCATGTAGAGAAGAGGCACTGAAGAGGAGGTAGTTTGGCTCACCAGTAACCCCTCATCTACTGATGAGCCCCCTCTTTTGGCCGAAGCAGGCAAGTGGCAAGAAGCTGACTACAGTAAATACACTCACCTGCTTTCTCCTGTGATGTTCTGCTGGGGTAAGCCGGGCCCAAAACAATTGCATGGGCTCTTCTCTGGAAAGAATGAGGTTGGATGAGGCTTGAAGAATGGGTGGCTGTCCGATGGCCATAATAGCAGGGGTCGAAGAAGAAAGACAGAAAGTAGGAGAGGATTGCAAGCAGCTGGATCTCTCCCTGGTTTGAGACACAGTTCAAACAGCATGCTATCCTTAGCTGATCCAGCCAGAGACATGACATCCTCCACTGAGCAGTGAGGTGGAGTGCTTCTCCTCTGCATAGCTAAGGGGTGGCACGACATCCAAGAAGAGGCTGTGATTGGAGCCCAAGGCAAAGCCAGAGGGGGGAGCAACATCCACTGCAGAGTCAGAGGGGGGAGCAAGGTTCTCCGTGGAGCCTGGGGGGAGCAACGTTCTCCATGAGGCAAGGGGGAGCAATGTCCTCTGTGGAGCAAGAAGGGGGTGACATCCTTCATGGAGCAAGAGGGAGGAGTGACATACAACCACCTCAGCAGAGCACAGACACAGGGTGATGTCCTCTGTGGAGCAGAGTGATGTACGAAGCGGTGCAAGGAGGGTGGCAGCCGGGTGGTGTAGTGGCAAAGCTGTGAGCCATAATGGCATCCTCTGTAGGGCAGAGGGATAGAGGAACGTTCTCAGCCAAGCAACAAGACAGACAAATGACCTCAGTGGGCCAAGGATGGTGGGATATAGTGGGCCAGGCTCAGTGGGCCTGGTGGGTTGTTGTTTTGCTGTGTTCTACCTACATTTAGAACTCTGGTGGCCATGTTTGGTCCCGATTCTCCACAAGAAAGCAATTCTAGAATTTAATCATTGATAAAAAGGTTGGGTGATCTACCTAGGTCACTGGATAGGGGTAATTGAAAGTACTGGATTGTGTGATTGCTCTCTTGAAGAAGGTAATGAAAGTGAGACTTAATAAGTCTCAGAGGGGGGAAATATATAGAAATATTGTAACCATAAAATATTAACCACAAAATGTGTACTCAGATTTGACAATATTTAATCCTCAAGGTTGTAGATGTATGGAACCAGTATAGTGCACAAAGTGACACGGAGGCCTGAAAGTGATCTATATAACCTTACATAGGCATCGGTATCCTAGGCCTGAAAGTGAACTCTATGACCTTACATAGGCATTGGTATCCTGCTAAGTGGGGAGACCAGAAACAAGCTGTAAATTTAAGTGAGTAAGGCTTCCTTAAACAATAACATAAGCATATATGGGGATGTTGGGTCTTGTGAAAAACAGGATGTGGAAGTTTTTTTTCATGTAAATGAAAAATGCCCTTCTGAAGAGTTCGGTAGCTTTTCTCTGCAGAGAACTCCTCAGCTTAATGCTTAATTCTTGAAAGAATAAAGTCTATTGGCCTCAACATCCCTGCTCTCTGGAGTGATCTTTGATCTTCATTACTTGCTATGACATTGCTCCCACATCAGGTGGTACTTCTCTAGGAGAGCATGCTGTGATTCCAAGAATCCTGCTGCATCCATGGTTAGGTCAATCTTTCTGTCATGGATTTGAGACGGAGGCGGATGCGAGTGGAGATACGCATTTATTTACGGTGAAACAAAAGCAACACAAAGACTATGAACCATGAACAAGGCAAGACAATAACATGAACATGGTAAAAATAAGGGTGACAACGACTAAAGATCGACAGGGAGTGCTATACAATGTGTGACTTAAATACTCTTACTAATTAGACAACAGTGTGATATAGGTGCTCGTGGTGATGTTACATGGTGCATGTGACGTGAAATAGCTTGTGCGTGATGTAGTCTGTTGCCGTATTGGCGCTACCGTGACAGTACTACCATGACATACCAGGAACACCTCATAAGACCTGCCATTTTGGAGATGCTTTGAGTCATCAAAGTTTGGCCTTTGTCAAAGTCGGTCAGATCCTTACGCTTGCCCATTTTTCCTGCTTCCAACATATCAACATCAAGACCTGACTGTTCACTTGCTGCCTAATATATCCCACACCTTGAGAGGTGCCATTGTAACAAGATAATCAATGTTATTCACTTCATCTATGAGTGGTTTTAATGTTATGGTTTTAATGTTATGACTGATTAGTGTAACATAAGGGTTCAAGTCAAACACTTCTTCTAATCTGTTACACCATATATCAGTATATTGTTGCCCTGAATCATACAGGAATGTGCCCACACAAATGAATACTTAAATTCTATTAGGTTAGCAAACATACTCATCTTTCTCTTTTGCTCCACAGGCTCAGCCAGTGCCAGAGGAAATTGTGTGCAGTGTGATTGATAACCGAGCTTCATTCAGCCCCATTGTAACTGTAGAACCCAGGAGGAGGAAGTTTCATAAGCCCATTATCATGACAATTCCTGTCCCACCAAGCACTAAAGAGGTCACAGCTAAAGGGCGTAAAGGAGAGCCTGTTCCCTGCTTGAGACTGCTCTGCAGCATCACAGGTACCTAGAGAGAGAAGAGGCACTTGGTACTGAGAGTTAATTAAATGAGTATATTTTAAAATATGATTGAGATTCTGTATAAAACTTTTGAAACAGGAAGGGATAGTGTTGACGGGCTTGACTGATTACTACAACAGGCAGTAGTGTTTGAGATATGCTACAACTTCACAAAATAGCTACAGTGCATTGCATACACATTCAAACCCCTTGAACTTTTCCACATTTTGCAGTGATATAGCCTAGGTCTGAAATGGTCTTAATTGAGATTATATGTTATGAATCTACACAAAATAGCCCATAATATTGAAGTGGGGTAAAATCAATATAGTTTGCAAATAGTTGCAAATAAAAAATGTAAAAATTGTAATTGCATAAGTATTCATAGCCACTGATTTGAAACCCCTGAACTGGTTCTGGTGCAGACAGTTCCCATCAGAAGCCACATGTCCACCTGTGTGTAATTATCATGTCATGTTATACCATTATAAATATACCTGTTTCTGGAAGGTCCCAGAGTTTGTTAGAGAACATACCTAAGCAAATAATATCATGAAGGCCATGGAGCTATCAAAACAAGACTGGGTCAAAGTTCTGGTAAACTGAAAGAATATAGCACATCTAGAACAAAAATTCCCTGGTCACTTGAAACTAAACTTTAACTTTTTTGCCTTAGAACAAAGTTTGACTGAAGCCTAAACTGCTCATCACCATCCCCACAGAGAAACATGGTGGTGGAAGCATCATGTTGTAGGGATACTTTCCACAGCAGGGATTAGTATACTGATCATGGTTGAGGACAAAATGAAGCCAAATACAGGGCAATCCTAGAACAAAATCTGTTCCAGTCTGCAAGAGACTTGCGTCTGGGGCAGAGGTTTACCTTTCAACAGGACAATGACTTTAAGCATACTGCCACACATACATATGGAGTGGTTCAAAACTGTGAATTCTTGAAACCATGAATATGGTACAATGGCCAAACCCCAGGCCTCAATCTGACTAAGAATCTTTGACAAGACTTGAAAATCGCTGTTCAGTATCATCGCTGTGTGTGTGTGTGTTGGGGGGTTGGTTAGATGAATATTTATGGAAGCAAATTTTTAAGTACATTTTGTATCACAATAAAATTATTTTGCACCTTCACATATTAACCTGACAATTAAATCCATTTGACAAGTCTGTAACACTGTAATTCACAAATATATTTTGTTAATGTGAATACATTTTGCAAAGCACTAAATATGCAGCCAGTGTAGGATGAAAAATTTTGTGGACTCAAGTCTGGTCCATGTTGTTATGCAGGTTTGGAACTGTCATGGGTTTTTTGGAGTAGGCCTCATACATGATTGACAGATTTTGGTGGGGGAATGAGAGCACACACACACACACACACACACACACACAAAATAAATGTTAAAAAAAAAACTTCAGCCATCTTTGTCACTGGTTGTGAAAGAGAATTACACTGACTACTTCTGTTTGCTGCTAAATGCTACTGTAGAGTAGTACCTGGCAGTAGTCTACTACATGCCTGAATACTGTATGAATAATCATGTTTTTTTCCACCATGATAAACTGTAAAATAAATTTTTTTTGGATATCCAGGCATATGACAAGACATGCATAAAATAATGTCACAAATTTTGATTCCATGAATGTGTGTGAGATTGTGTTTTATGATATCCTGTGAGTATGTTTTTGGTTATAAAATTACTTTGTGTGTGCATGTAGGTGGCACTTCTCCAGCCCAGTGGGAGGATATCACTGGCACTACCCCACTCTCCTTTGTCACTGACTGTGTCTCATTTACCACAAATGTTTCAGCCAGGTAATACACAGAGAAACTCAATTCCACAATTATTGGTGCTTTTTTTTTTAACACTAGTATTTTCTATCTTGTGCAAATTTATTGAAGACTTTAAAGATAATTTATATTTGTTTATTTATACCAAAAATTTGTACATCTGGATTCAGACCTCAGACGTACCTATGGACTTAACCACTACTCAGACAACTGTGCGGGATTTGCGCACATGTGCCAAAGTCTGCCTAAAATAGAGGTCTCAATTATGCATGATTCTGACCTTGGACCTAAGCCCCTTTTTTCTTGTGTGATATCTGCTCAAGTGAAGAGCAGTGTTAAGTCCAGCACGACTGACTGACAGATATACTATCACCCCTTTAAAGTTCCCAAAAAAAGTTTTTTTTGTTTTGTTTTGTTTTTTTTTTAAGGACTTTGGAGGAGACAGTATCATAATCGGAGAAATTGCTTGTCTCACAGAATTTTTTAATGGATAAAATTATGAACATAAACATTTACATGAACATTTACTTAAAGTGAGCAGTATAGCAGGTGAATGCTTCTTATCCTTCAAATCAAATGCACATTTTCTTTACAGGTGAGCACACAAAATTAACAAAAATAAGACATTTTATTAATTCAACAATTCAAGTGATACAGTTTTTGTAATTTTGCCTCTGTACACCATCACAGTGGATTCGAAATGAAGCAATAAAGATGTGACTGAAGTGTAGGCTTTCAGCTTTAATTCAAGGCATTTAACAAAAATATTGCATTAACCGTTTAGGAACTACAGCCATTTTTTTAATATAGTTCCACCACTTTCACAGGCTCAAAAGTAATTTGACAAACTAACATTTTGGATTATTTTTTAATACTTGGATGCAAATCCTTTGCATTCAATGGCTGCCTGAAGTCTGGAACCCACGAACATCAACAAATGCTGAGTTATTTCCCTTGAGTTGCTTTGCCAGGTCTTTACTGCAGCCACCTTCAGTTGCTGCTTGTTTGTTGGTCTTTCTGTTTCAATTTTGTCTTCAGTAAATGAAAGGCATGCTCAATTCGGTTGAGGTCAGGTTACTGACTCGGCTATTTAAGAACATTCCACTTTTTTACCTTAAGAAGCTCTTGGGTTGCTTTCATGGTAGGTTTTGGGTCATTATCCATCTGTACCGTGAAGCACCGTCCTATCAGTTTTGCAGCATTTGAATGAATCTGAGAGGAAAGTATAGCTCTGTGCATGTCAGCATTCATCCTGCTACCTCTAGCAGTCACATCATCAATGAATACCAGTGACCCAGTTCCGTCGGTAGCCACACATGCCTATGCCGTAACACTGCCTCTGGCATGTTTGACAGATGATGTGGTATGCTTTGGATCATGAGCCCTTCCTTTCCTTCTCCATACTCTTCTCTTCTCATCATGGCCTTTCTGTTCTTGAATGTTACCAGTGGTGTGGATCTTGAGGTAAACCCTCAGTATTTACATTCATGAAGGGGTCTCTTGATTGTAGACTGTGACAATGATATGCCTACCTCCTCGAGAATGTTCTTGACTTGGTTAGATGTTGTGAATGAGTGAATGAGCACTGATGTTGGATAAGAGGGCCAGGCATGTAATTGGTGTTCCAATTCATCCTAAATGGGGTTGATATCAGAGCTCTGTGCAGCTCTGTTACTCAAGTTACACACCAACCTTTGCAAACCATGTCTTTATGGACCTTGCTTTGGGCACAGGGTCCTTGCCATTCTGGAACAGGGGGCTAGGCCCCTTATAACGCTACAGCATAAATATTGTGTGCTTCCAACTTTGTGGCAACAGTTTGAGGAGGGTGCATACACATATTGTTGTGATGGTCAGGTGTCCACAAACTTTTGGCCATAGTGTATGACCTTTAAAGTCATGTGCTGACCATATGATGTAGTATTTTGCTACAAAATACCATTGTCAACAGCAATCTGTCCATAGAACTCTCTCACTGAGTTCCTGAAAGTTCAGGGTTAGTTCCAAAAGAGGGGGAATCCTGGAGGTCGTCCAGTGTTCATAGAACCACAGTTACATTATGTAACTACCCTGATAGCAAAACTACTCTGGCCTTGATCTGGCCCAAAACTTTCCCAAGATCTGTAGATTTGGCACGGCACAGATTTGGCATGGTACAACAGGCTAAAACCAGCACAGATACCTTCTGTACATCTGATGTGAATTTAGGCTAGAGCTGGCCCAGCTTAACCTTTAATCTTATTATATTTGGCCCAGATTAGGCACAGACCCATGACTCATTTTCACATCTGGTCCAAATGTGGCACAGCCCAACACTGGCCCAGCTTAAACCCCTTAAACCTTAAACCACTGCTTATCCCTGCTTATCCAAGGTATATGTGACCCAGATCCTGTAGCTTTATTTCCATATGAGTGCTAATAAATGCTATACTTTAACATATACTATTTTTTTTATCTTCCAAATACTTAAAATGCCATTTTAATTCTTATAACACACATTGTCTTGCCCAAACCATGTGTATAAATAAAAAAAATACAAAAAAGACTAACAGTTCATACACATTCTGAAAGATTTATTTTCTAGCTGTTATTGCCAGAAAAATGTTTTGACAACAAGCATAAACATTCAGTAATGTTGGGAATATTTTATTTTTTGCACAGTTATTTGTCATGGATTGATAGCGGAGGCAGATGCAATTGCAAATTGGTGTCTATTAGAATGAAACAAAGACTATGAACAAGAAACAAAACAAACAATTATGCATGGCAAGAACATGAACTCAACATGGGTTAAATGACATACAACACGATCACAAAAGACAAAAGCTACACAATGAGACACACAGAATCCAGAACTTAAATAGTGACACTAATTAGGTGAAACAAGAAACAGGTGCAGGTGATCAGTGAAGCATGTGACTTGATCATGTGATGTTCTAGGGCTGCTGGCAAGTGTTGTTCTGTGCCATATTCGGCACTACCATAACAGATCCTCCCGCCCCCCCTTTACGTGCGGCTACCGGAGCATGACATGCAGTTCAGAGGGGGTCCTGGACAACCAAGTGAAATGTCTCCTTGCTGATGGGGCCCTTAGGACAAAAAGGCCAGAGATGCAGGTGACATCCTCCATGAAGCAAGAGGGGGAAGCGATGTCCTCTGCAAAGCAAGAGGGGGGAGCTACATCCTCTGCGAAGCAAGAGGGGAGAGCAATGCACACCACTAAGCAAGGGGAAGGAGCATGGTCCTCAGAGGAGCAAGGAGGCGGAGTGACATCCTCAGTGGAGCAGGGAGGCTAAGCTATGTCCGAAGTGGAGCCAGGTGGCAGACCGACATCCTCAGCTGAGCAGGGAGATGGAAGGATGCCCATAGTGAAGCTGTGAGCTATAATGATGTCCTCTGCAGCAGGGGCAGATGGACGTCCTCAGCCAAGCAACGAGGCAGTCTTCAGTGGGGCAGGGAAGATGGGAGATAGTTCCAGCATGGTCAGGAGCCCCCTCCTCAAAAGATTTTCTCAGGGGGCACATAGCTTTGAGTCATTCCAGTGTGGCACTGTCCCATTCTCTCTTTCCCTGTAGTTCCCACAGCAGGCGGTCCTTTTTCAGGAGATCCTCTTTGCAGAAGCAGATACAAGTGCAGATTAGTGTCTGTTAGAGTGGAACCTAATCAGCCTAATTTTAGAGAATGTTACCAGTCCAATGTCAAGTGGGCCGGACCGCAAAAATTTGTTTACACATCAATAACAACTCAAATGTTTTATCACAATTTATCTGAAAGGTAAATTATGAATGCACAAAATATCTGAACAAAAATCACCTAAAAACATTAGAATGTCAGACTCCAAAAAATGCAAGAGATTCATGCATATATGTGCATTAATATTCTTCAAACAGCATATTTTAATCACATGTAAGCACTGCAGTTTTCTTTAATCAGACTAATATTTTTTTTTGGCTAACTGAGCAATGTCCGCAGCTAAGAAAAGAAACTGATCTAAACATTGTTCTCTAAGGTCATTTATCATCAGATATCACAATAAAAGGGATGCTAGAGAATGCAGTTTACCTTAGAGCTGTTAGTTCTGCCTGAGCTGTGACTATGGTCTTCCACATTTTTTAATCCAAAACATTTTCAGCTTGAAGAATGATATAAAATCAGCACCACCCTCCACATTATTGTATCAAACTCTGTTTCCCCATGGGGATCCGTTTCCCCAGCCTTGTCCCCATCCAAACGGCAAAGGAAGCGCATGTTCACAAAAAACTCACCTGTGAGATGCTGTGCTCGTACCAGAGGTACTATGGTGAGCACTAAGGCTCAAAATTTATGTGAAAGAAGTGAAAGGCAAATTTCATGACAGTCTAGTTATATTTTGAAAATGGGGTAACAGAACCTATGTTTGTTGTGTTTTTTTAATGTCTTTTTTAACACAGCCACCTACTTTTATTTCTATAAATAAATGATGTTGTATTTGTGAGAGAGTTTTCATTTTGAATACTTGTAGACCTTTGGAAGAAATGTGTGCTCACTCACATACCTGTGCTAAATATGCGACTGTCCTCAGAAGGCACAATACCTGGACTTATTGATCATATTTCTCTTTTTTCCACTTAGTACAGTTTTTTTGGCCACAAGAGAGCTCCATTCTCCACTTTAGTTCAGCTTTTTAGAGAAAACTAAATCTGATGGTTTTCTGTCCCAACAAATACACTTTCACAGCAAAGCTCACACGTGTCAAATTCATACTGCTGACTTTTCTCCCCACAACAGGTAAGTTCTGTGTTTTTTAGCCTGCTATCCTTAAATGTGTCCATGGGGGAATGCATCCTGACAACTGTAAATGTTACTGTCAGATACTGTTCCCCTGTGTTCAATCAGAAAGGAAGCTCACACAAGTATTACATAGAAAACATTAATAACATACTTGTCTTTTAGAACATAAAATACAGTTCACGTTAGTTGAAACCAGCATGGTAGCAGCTTGCCTTGCTGTCTACATTTTTTCACACAAGTTATAGATGGTGACAAAGTAATTTGTTTTGTTATTTTTATACATAAAATATCCATGTCAGCTCGTCCTCTTCACTCTCATCTGCATTAGCCTCCCCACAGTGGAAACAATAGTCTGTCAGATCTTCTGTCAGAAAAATAGAAAATTATTTGAAAGAGGGCAACATTTGTGAGGACATGACAGTAGTCATGGATGTTTTTATTTACAACTTGTTAGTAGTGCTGTTATGTAACTTACCAGACACCTGAAGAAGAGTAGTGGCAGTCTGCCAACATAACTATGCCACATCATTTTGGCTAGCAGCAAATTTGAACTCTTTGTCCATCAAGATTTTTGCAATGAACTGATATTAAAAAACACAAGTTATCATTTACCAACAGATACAAATCTAAATATATATTTTATCAAGGAAGCACCATTTTATATGTGCACATACTGGAGTAGAAAGGGCAAATTTTTTCATACCTTAATGGCAAAAACCCCACAGGAGGTGCTGTCTGGTTGGTGTGGATGAGGCACTGTGTCACATTTCCACCTAGACACATTGACTGCTGTCTTCCACGTTAATGCTCTAAAAACACAAAATATAGTAACCAGATTTACTGCCTTAAACATCATCACAATATATTTGTTGAAAGATGTCAAGTGCTAATTGAGGAGCATAAAAAATACTATTACCAATTCCTCAGACATCAAAACAAAAGAAGAATAAGAATGTTATTCCAGGTAAAAACAACCATTCTCCTTTCCCAACAACCTGATATTTCAAAAAAAAAAATCCCCCTAATTTTGTGCCTATGCACCTGTGAAATATTCATCTATAATGTTGCAAGTGAGGACAACTTGCCATTGTCCATGTTTCACATCTGCATTTAGTCCTTCAGTCATTTCAGGTCTGCAACTGCTCTCCTGCCCACCAGCAGTACTTATCGTACTCTTTTGGCTGATATCTATTAGCTTCTGTAAATATCATTCAATGGTCTACATATCCTTAACATTTCCTAACGTTTCTGTTTGTCTGTATTAGCAAATGTCATCCCTTGAACTTCACTGTTTGTCTTGAGTGCTAACCAGTTCCTGTTTGACATCTCTGTAAGGTAAGAGATCGTTTAAATCCACAACATGTCAGCTGAGTCTGCTCCTGGGTGTAAGCTGTTTAAAAAGTTCTAACTTAAATCTATGTGCAACTATTATTTAGTATTACAATTGCAATTAAGCATTATGACAGGTACTGCATACTTAAAATAAAATACACTATATTACCAAAAGTATTGGGACACCCCTCCAAATCATTGAATTCAGGCGTTCCAAGCACTTCCACGGCCACAGGTGTATAAAATCAAGCACCTAGGCATGCAGACTGCTTCTACAAACATTTGTGAAAGAATGGGTCGCTCTCAGGAGCTCAATGAATTCAAGCGTGGTACTGTGATAGGTTGCCACCTGTGCAATAAGTCCATTTGTGAAATTTCCTCACTACTAAATATTCCGCGGTCAACTGTTAGTGGTATTATAACAAAGTGAAAGCAATTGGGAACAACAGCAACTCAGGCCACGTAAAATCACAGAGCGGGGTCAGTGCATGCTGAGGCGTACAGTGCGCAGAAGTCACCAACTTTCTGCAGAGTCAATAGCTACAGACTTCCAAACTTCGTGTGGCCTTCAGATTAGCTCAAGAACAGTGTGTAGAGAGCTTCACGGATTTCCATGGCCATTAGAGTGGAGACTGCAAGCCAGGCCTTCCCGTCCAACATCAGTGCCTGACCTCACAAATGTGCTTCTAGAAGAATTCCCATAAACACACTCCTAAACCTTGTGGAAAGCCTTCCCAGAAGAGTTGAAGCTGTTATAGCTGCAAAGGGTGGGCCAACTCCATATTAAACCCTACGGTTTAAGAATGGGATGTCATTAAAGTTCATCTGCATGTAAAGGCAGACGTCCCAAAACCTTTGGCAATACAGTGTATGTAATCAAATGTAATTCCGACATATGAAAATCACAGCGGAAAGTTTTCAACCATGCAAATCAGTCAGTAATCACAAATGAGATATAGACATATCGTAATCACAAAATAGTGTCTAGTTTCTATTTGTTTGACAGATGATATGACACCAACATGATTTACAACAAATTTCCATTATGATGTATAGCTGCATCTATAGTAGTAGGGGATAACTGGGTTATGTTAAATCTGAACCTGTAATTAAAGTGGACCTTACATACTGGCACCTTTTCAACTTGGAAGCAGTTTCTCCAAGTGAACCCAACAGGCGTGTCTTCTTTTCAGATGGATATATTACCTGTTTGCAACATAAATAGAGACCTAAGATTATTGTAAATGCAAGTATATACTTGTCCAGCACATTGACGTGTAAAAAAAATCGATGCTGGGCATGGTCTTCAAAAATAAAAAAAGAGCTCTACTGTATATGGTCTTAAACAAGAACATCTCACATTTAGCTACTTTGGCAGCAAGATGAAGGTGAAAGATGAAAAGTTTACAGAGCTTAACATAAAACGTCTCCAGGTTACGTATGTAACCATGGTTCCCCGAGGGAACGAGACGCTGCGTCACGAAACGCTATGGGAACGCCCCCGCGTGACCGCGCTCTGAATCACGTGTCTAATCCGTCCAATGGATGGGCGAGACGTCACGGGTGGGGTGACGTAGCGACCCGGAAGCATAAAAGCCCGAGCGGCGAGCCCCACGTTAGCTTACTGGAAAATGAAGCAAGCGCCGCAGGGACGCCGGAAGTGTGGCACCGAGACGCAGCGTCTCGTTCCCTCGGGGGTACCATGGTTACATACGTAACCTGGAGACGTTCCCCTTCAGGAACTCGAGCTGCGTCACCAAACGCTATGGGAACGAGTATACTCACGCTGCCAGACTTACAAGTCCCTGCCTCCAGGAGGAGGCAAGCCTAAGGCACAAGGACAGAGGAGCCGGGAGTGGCTCGCATATCCAGGTCATAAAACCTGGCAAAGGTCAGGGGCGTGGCCCATCCCGCCGCGTTGCAGATGTCCTGTAAGGACACACCTGCCAGAAAGGCCTTAGAGGCTGCCACCGCTCGGGTAGAGTGAGCCTTGACCCCCAGGGGACTGGGGAGACCAGAGGACTCGAAAGCCAGAGAAATGGATTCTACAATCCACTGGCTCAGGGTCTGCTTAGAAGCAGGAAAACCCCTCTTAGGGGGACCAAAGCACACAAGCAATTGGTCCGCCTTTCTCCACAGGGCAGTTCTGTGGACGTATGCGTCCAGTGCTCGCACTGGACACGTACAATTGATCTTCCGATGTTTGGGCTCCCTGAAGGGAGGAGGACAGAAAGCCTGCAGCACGACCGGCCGTGGTGCCGAGGAGGGGACTTTCGGTACGTACCCTGCTCGGGGGTGCAAGAACGCTTTGGCCAGCCCAGGCACAAAGTCTAAATAGGAAGGGGCCACAGAGAGGGCCTGAAGATCCCCCACTCTCCTAAGAGAGGAAATTGCCAAGAGAAAGGTTTTTAACGTCAGAAGACGGTCCGAAATCTCCTCAATGGGCTCAAAGGGGGGTTTGCAGAGAGCCTCTAAAACCACGGCCAGGTCCCACGAGGGGACCCGAGATCGAGCCCGAGGTCTGATCCTCAGCGCACCGCAGAGGAAACGTGTCACCCAGGGGTGTCTGCCCACTGACTGGCCATCGAGTGGGACGTGGTAGGCCGCAATAGCCGCCACGTACACCTTCAGGGTGGAGTGGGTCAGCCCCGCGGAGAGGCGGGCGTGCAAGAACTCCAGCACTGTACCAACTGGGCAGTGAACAGGGTCAAGCCGGCAGTCTCCGTACCAGGAAGTGAAAAGTTTCCACTTCAGGGCGTACAGTTTCCTCGTAGAGGGAGCTCTGGACTGGAGGATGGTCTCCACAACCTCGGTTGAGAGACCGGAACGCGGAGTTGTGCCCCCTCAGAGGCCACACCCACAGCTTCCACAGCTCCGGGTGGGGGTGAAGATGGCCCCCCGCCTGTGAGAGGAGATCCCTCCTGATCGGAATCTCCCATGGGGAGCCGTCTAGGAGGGAAATCAGGCCCGAGAACCATACTCGGCCCGGCCAGAACGGGGCTACTAACAGTAGGCGAGTTCCGTCCCGGCGCACTCTCTCCAGAACTCCCGGGAGCAGAGCGACCGGAGGAAAGGTGTACAGATGCAGCCTCGGCCACGGCTGTACCATGGCATCCAGTCCAAGAGGAGCTGGATGAGTCAGAGAGAACCAAAGGGGACAGTGCGACGTCTCCTGAGTCGCAAACAGATCCACCTGGGCTCTGCCGAACATACACCATATGAGCTCCACCACCTCGGGGTGGAGTCTCCATTCCCCGGGCACCGGCCCCTGCCTCAACAGGGCGTCCGCTCCCACGTTGAGATAACCAGGGATGTAGGCTGCTCTCAATGAGAGGAGCTTCCCTTGGGACCACAAAAGGATCTGGCGCACCAGCCTGTAAAGGGGGCGCGAACGCAGACCTCCCTGGCGGTTGATGTAAGAGACCACACGTGGCAGCCTCTTAGGTCTGGGACAAAGTGTTTCAGAGCCAGAAACACGGCCAGCATCTCCAGGCAGTTGATGTGCCAAGTGAGATGGCGGCCGCTCCACAGACCACGGGCAGGACGGCCACTCATGACCGCTCCCCATCCGGTGAGGGACGCATCCGTCGCTAGCACTACGCAGCGACCAGGAGCTCCCAGGACCGGGCCCTGAGACAAGAACGCAGGTTCTCTCCACATCGCCGCGTGACCTTGATCATGCGGAGCGGGTTTCCTCTGTTTCGGAAAAACCCCCTGGTCTTGAGCCACCACTGTAGGGGTCTCATGTGCAGCAGGCCAAAAGGTATCACGTTGGACGCAGCTGCCAATAGGCCCAGCAGTCTCTGAAACTGCTTTACAGTGAGTGGCCGGCCTACTTTCACTCTGGCGACCGCTGTGAGGACCGACTCGATCCGAGCAGGAGACAAACGTGCCTGCATCGTGGTCGAATCCCACACGACGCCTAGATAAGCGGTTCTCTGAGCTGGAGAAAGCACGCTTTTCTCGGCGTTTAGTCTTAACCCCAGTTCTTTCATATGGGCGAGAACGACATCTCGATGCCGAGCCGCCGTCTGCTCTGAATGAGCTAAAATCAACCAGTCGTTGATGTAATTCAGTATGCGGATGCCCTGTAGTCGCATAGGAGCCAAGGCAGCATCCACGCACTTCGTGAAGGTGCGGGGTGAGAGTGCTAGGCCGAAGGGAAGAACCCGATACTGGTAAGCTTCGCCCCCGAAAGCGAACCTCAGGAACTTCCTGTGTGGGGGAAGGATGGAGATGTGGAAATACGCATCTTTTAGGTCAATCGTGACAAACCAGTCCTCGGACCTGATCTGAGACACGACCTGAGTGACCGTGAGCATCCTGAACTTCAGTCGTGCGACTGAGAAGTTCAATTGCCGCAAGTCCAAAATGGGACGCAGCCCTCCCCCCTTCTTGGGAACGATGAAGTACCGGCTGTAGAACCCGGACTCTCTGTCGTGAGGAGGGACCTCAATGGCCTCCTTCCTCAGGAGAGTGTGTACTTCCTGCTCCAATACCAGAGCCTGCTCGGGACCCACCACAGTGGGAAGAACCCCAGAAAAATGAGGCGGAGGCGAGCCGAACTGAATTCGGTAGCCTCTTTCTACAGTACGCAGGACCCAATGAGACACATTCGGCAGAAGTTTCCACGCTGCCAGAAAGCTCACTAAGGGAATCAGTCTCTCGAGACTGACCTCTGGTGCAATAGAAGCGGATAGCTGGGTGCCCTGAGGCGGCGAACCGACGGGGTAAATGAACTAACCGCTGCGAAGGCCTCAGTAGAGGCCGCGAGCCTCCCAGACCCGCTACGTTGCCGGGCGAGAACTGGGAGAGGCGCTCGCCAGAGACCGCTGCGCCCTGAAGCACCATAGGTGGCAGGGTTGGCAGATCGACCTCCTGAGGGCACTGGGGGGACCCGGGCACCGTGAGATGAGGTGTACGCCGCGTCGCCCCAGAGTACGCCGCGTCCGCCATCGGAAGCAGGAGTCGCAACGACGCTCTGGGCCCGGCCCTTCGGGCGCTAAGGCAGATCTGAGGACCGTCCTCATGTCCAGAAGGGCCGCAGCTAAGCAGGGAACAGATAGCTAGCTAGCGCCTGTTCAACCCTGGGCATCGTCCTGTAACCGGAGTAGTCCAGCCCCGCCACATTAGCATAATGGGAGGAAGTGGGACTGAACAACCGGGCTGAAAAGGGCCTATTCCAGGACCTCGACACCTCAGTGTGGAGGTCTGGAAAAAAGGGCAGGCTCCGGGGCGGAGGTGGCGGCCTACTGCGCAAAAAGCGCTCATCTAGTTTCGAGCACTGAGGCTCAAGCCGTGTCTCAGCGGGCCAGTCAATGCTCAGCTTAGCGACTGCCCGCTTAACCACCTCGAGCAGCTCCTCGTATTGAGGAGACTGCGGCTCTGGGTCAACGCTCTCCACATCGACCTCCTCGGAGGACGATAGGCGGAGCGCCGAGTCCGCTCCCTGGGGGGAAGAAACCGCAGAGCGTGCTTCCGAACCCAGGGAGGGGACAGTGGACCTGGAGGGTGAGGAAGGAGAAAGGGACGGGCCCGTCTCCATTCCCTCCGCCAGGTCCATCTGCGAGCCCCACGAGCGCAACCGCCGCTCTGCCTCGGCAGAAGCGGGGCCGGCACCGCGAGGCACGCTAGTGAGGGCTCCCTCCTCAAAGAGAGCCCAACGGGAGCGGAGAGTACGCAGCGGTAAACGCTCACAATGTGCGCAGCCGGCTCCCTCGAGAGCCGACTGAGCATGCTCCACTCCCAAACAGGCAATGCACAGACTGTGTGTATCCCCGCCCGTAATATATCGCAGACAGGGAGGAACACACAGCCTGAAGCGCTGCCCGCTCTCGCCCTTAGATTTGTCTTTGGCTTTTGGCATGCCGCCGACAAAACACAAAATAGACAGACAATAGACAATTGACATAGAGCGCTTGCTGAAAACAGTAAGCTAACACGGGGCTCGCCGCTCGGGTTTTTATGCTTCCGGGTCGCTACATCACCCCGCCCGTGAGGTCTCGCCCATCCATTGGATGGATTAGACACGTGATTCAGAGCGCGGTCACGCGGGGGCGTTCCCCTAGCGTTTCGTGACGCAGCTCGAGTTCCCTCGGGGAACAGAAGCTTTTACTTGCAAGCCATCAACATCAAATTACTGTTACCAGCATATGTAGCAACACAGTCTGCAACTAACCCTGAAGTGAGCGGCTTTCACCTTTGATGTCACATTGTGTCGATGTTCTAGCATGTAGGCATTTATGACCTAGTAAAATTGACTTGCAATTGTTTACAGTGTTTAAAATGAAGAGGTAACAATTATTTTATTCAGACATAATCCACCAATAAATTATTATTAATAGTAATTACTTTTCAAACGTAATTTGGTAATTATATTTAACAAAAAATATGTACATTTAACCTCAAGCTCCAGTCCAGGCCCTGTTCAGCCAATGTCCCAATAAAACACCTTGTACGGCCCAACTTTTAACAGCAGGACACCGGCGTTTAGACTTTCCCAGGCATCCTTCACATCTAAATGACATAAGCACAAACTGCAGGGATTACTACATTAAATCTGGTATGTTAGGAAGTGCATTCTTTACATTAAAAGAGAAATAAATATTGTGAAGCATACATTTTTCAATATTTCCTGAGGCTGAAGCTGTGACTTTAGCAGAGCCTGATGCTGGAGCTGCTGCTTGGCCTGTTGGTGGTGCTGGTGCTGTTTGTGGTGCTGGGGCCGGGGCTGCCGCTGTTGGGGCTGCGGCTGTTCGTGGTGCTGTGGCTATTCGTGGTGCTGTGGCTGCCGCTTTTGGTGGTAACGGGGCTGTTGGTGGTGCCAGGGCTATTGGTGTAACTGTTAATTGTCCTTTTTGGGATTTAATTCTGTGGGGTATTCGGGGCTGTTGCTATTTGAAAATTTGAAGGTTATTGATATTCACTTTAGGTGTAAATTGTCAAAATGTAGGTCTGCGCTCTTCTTATCTATAGCAACGGGTCCACTCCAGTTTCCCACTCTTTCTTTGTTGGCTTTGAATATTTTTCCTAAGATTTCCTACATGAAAGCATGCCTGTTTTGCAGATTTGGGCATCTTCTATTTGTTTTGAGCTGCTGTTATATTTACATGCACAAGAGTCCTGCCTTTTAATGGCCTCCGACACCACCTCCTGGTCATTTACATTTACATTTATGGCATTTAGCAGACGCCCTTATCCAGAGCGACTTACATTTAATCTCATTTTTTATACATCTGAGCAGTTGAGGGTTAAGGGCCTTGCTCAAGGGCCCAGCAGTGGTAGCTTGGCGGTGCTGGGGATTGAACTCATGACCTTCTGATCAGTAGTCCAACGTCTTAACCACTGAGCTACCACTGCCACTGAGCTACCACTGGTCAAAAGCATTCTCCATGCTATTGTCAATCTGTAAAATAGACCTTTCTTTTTTTTACTGTTATTGGTCTTGACCCATTGCTTACAGTCATTAGACTGTATGTGTGAATGAGACAAACTTATCTATTTGTTGACTAACTGTACAATCTCAAAGCACTCCTGATCACTATAACAGTAATGGCAAAAATTATATTTTTGTTAGCATAGTCATTCTGTAGTGATTACAACCTTGAACAGCAGTAACTAATGTTGGCAGAAAGTAAATACTGAAAATTATACTGCCCCCACCCCATCTATGAAAATATGAGGACAATAAAAAAACATAACACCTAATAAATAGCTGTCCAGTGCAACACTTCCCTTAATTATGACTGGAAATATCTCCTCCCTTGGCTGGAAATATCTAATTAAAATAACATTTTCCAACAATGTCAGGTCAAGGTCCCTTTAAAGGATATTAAATGGACACTTGCCATCTACTAAGAAAAATAGACTTTTTCTTGGCCACAAAATATTGATATAGTGTGCATATTACTTATATATTGTATAACGTATAATAAACATTGACACTGGTTCTCAGTGAGCTGTATTTTTTTTTATTTGTTTTTCAAACTATGGATTAACTGTAGATGTTCTACATTGAAAAGTATTATCACATAAATAGGTAGACCACCTTGTTTCTAATACATTTTCAGTTCACAATATCTTAAATATATTAAACATTACACGTATCAAAAAATATACACAGAAAAAGTAATATAATTACAAGGCTGTTACCTCTGTATTGTTCCATTCAGTATTTTGACAAGCCCATTTGTCTTTGGATGATATGGTTCACAAAGGCTGCATTCAATCTGAGACTTTTGCACACCTCCTTGTTTAGCTGTTGGCAAACAATAATAAGAACATTATCCTTTGATTGAAACAAATAACCTTTAATGATTTACTGCAAAAAAATGTTTAAAAACATTACTGCATATGCAAATAAATGTGAGATATGTGAGATCATCTCACATACATTTAAACACTATCCAAAAAATACATTTAAATTTATGTTATGGCATGTAACATTCAACAAACCTTATTAAAAAACTTTAATCCTTTTTTGGGGCCCCAAAACGATACAAGAACCTCACTATACAATCTGCCACATTTGCCGCTGTTTTGTAGGACAAATGCTTCTGACCACTTGGTGGTCCACCAACACACACACAGTATATATGTTGCCTGCCTCTGTCTCGGCCACTTTGCCAATGATATCCATCCCCACAAGTCTTCAAATAACATCTTCGAATGACATATTTCTCCGATTTTGTAGCACCCTCTAGGTTGCTACCATATGATAGATAATTAAGAATGTCACGGTAAATGTCTGGATCGATTTGTCTTGCAGGACATGTGGTAGAGTTAATGGAGAGTTTGGAAACTTAAGGTAGTAGTAAGTCTGTTTCATTATTTTTGAAGAAAATCACAAAGCACAATTTACGTACCTTTTCTGCTGCTTTTGCACAGTTTTTCAACTTGAACTTGATGTTTTGTTTAGGGTTCTTCTATGCAAATACTGAAACTGGGTCTTAATTGGGGTGTTCGGTTGATCCAGTCAACAAGCTCCTCATAAGATATGATTAGGTATGCCTCACAAGCACATGACAAAAATATGTGGTGTTCTAGCTTACATATTCTCAGATATAATAAATTAGGATACAGTTCTCCTTTTCTTTTTTTTTTTTTTTGACATTTTCTTCATTGGCTGAAAGTAAATAGTCCCCCCAACTGGCAAGTACTGAAGCGTAGCTTAAAAAACACTTCTATCATTGGTGAAGGAATTAACAATTGAGGTTTACATTATTACATTAAACATAATTGTTAATTTTTTTTTTTTTTTTCAGATACCCTGTGATGACTGCAGAAAGTGGTCATATGTGTGTAGGAAAGCCAAAGATAGAGGACAGTGTGCAAACTATAGGCTACCATGGCTTTTGGGGGAGCTCACTTTTTCACTTTCTGTAGTCAGAAACAACAGATACAACATTTATAAAGCACTTGATATAGCTTTTATTTGGCCTATCATTATTCCCATTAATAGGAATATGAATAATAAGAATAAGAAAATAGATGAAAGGCATGGAGAGCAGCAAGGAGAGACAGAGAGAGATGCTGTTTATTTAATTAATAACATTAATAGGCTACAATTTATTGCTGATAGAGAGAGAGAGAGACCATTTTACTAATCCACCCTCCTCTTGTCCTGCAAGGCAAATGTATCCTCCTGTGTGGAATACGTAGGCCTACAGCTTCCTGAATAATCTCAATGAATATGCTAAGTCATCAGACAATAAGCCAGTGGGTTCCCAGATTGCTTCCTGAGTGCTATGGTTCATACATTAGTTAAATTTTATTTTCTGTTTTACAATGGCGAGAAGTCAAACCAAGTTGCTTATGCATGTCTGACTGCTTGTGACTCTTGGTGCAATGAAACATATAGCTGCATGCACGTAGGCTTATGTCACATCAAACCTCCACACAGGTATCAAAACCAAACATCACAGTATGAAATAGCATACTGTCAATACTTTAGAGAGCCCCCAAAATTTCATGCAAAGGCAAGCTATTACCATGCCGGTTTCAACTAAAGTGAACTGTATTGTATATTCTAAAAGGTAAGTATACAGAATTTTTTTAATGTCATTAAAGTCTTCCAAGTAATACTTTCGTGAGCTTTCCTTCTTATTGAACACAGAGAGAACAGTAGCTGACAGTAACACTCCCAGCTGTCAAGATGCATTCCCCATGCTATGATGTACAAATTTAGGGATAGCAGGCTAAAAATCACAGGACTTACCTGTTGCAGGGAAACAAGTCAGCAGTATGAATTTGATGTGCGAGCTTTCTTTCTTATTGAATACAGGCGGAACGGTATCTGACAGTAACATTCTCAGCTGCCAGGATGTGGTCCCCCTGCTATGATGGACAAATTTAGGGATAGCAGGCTGAAGATCACAGGACTTACCTGTTATGGGGGAAAAAGTCAGCTGTATGAATTTGACACATGTGAGCTTGCTTTCTTACTGAACACAGGGGGAACAGTATCTGACCGTAACATTCCCAGCTGCCAGGATGCATTCCCCCTGCTATAATGCAGGTTTTAAGACAAAGATAAAACCTAAACACTTCTGTGATGTTATCTTTTGACTTTTTCTCAGTAAATTGCAGTGAAAGCGTAGTTGCTGGGACAGAAAACCATCAGATTCAGTTTACTCTAAACAGCTGAGCTAAAGGGGACAACGGAGCTCTCTTGTGGCCAAATCACACAATTGTGTTTCTTAAAAAACTCTACTAAGGGGAAAAAAGAGAAATATGATCAATATGTCTTTAGCCTAGAAAATCACACTTATGTGAGGGAGCACACATTTCATCCAAAAGTCTACAATATTCAAAATGAAAACTCTCACAAATATAAAATTTTTATTGATAGAAATAACAGTAGACACTTGTGTTAATAAAGACATAAAAAATGTAACGAACATAGGTTCTGTTACCCCATTTTCAAAATATAACTAGGCAGTCATGAAATTTGCCTTTCACTTCTAGAATACAACATTCTACAGGTAAAACTCATTAGAAACGTTAGTTCTTAGCCAGTTTTTTGGGAAACCGCGCTTCCTTCGCCGTTTGGATGGGGGCGGGGGTAGGGAGAAACTGAGCTCAATACAACAAAAACTTCGTTTCGGCATCTTTGCAATGCATAATCACTTTAAACTGCTGATTCCAACGGAGTCAGAAGTGAATTAAAATTGTTATGGTTATAGTGGATTTCATAATAACGGACGCAGCTTTGCTATTTAGCTCACATTAGCTAGCTAGTAACTTAGTTATTGTTTTAGAAAGTTAGCCACAGCTCATTTTCATTTTACTGCATTTTACATATATTTCAGTGTTACGGTGTTAGTGTTGTTTTGTACTCAACAATAAGCGTATATAATTAAAATGGACCATTTGCTGTTGCTCACAATTTAATATTAGAATAGCTGTTGGAGGAGCTAACTAAGTTAGCTCATGTGCAACAGCTTTCTTGTTGTTGTTGTTGTTTTAAACGTATTTAAAAAATAAAAAAAAAAATAAAAAAGTTTCCCACATTCACAAGTTTTTGGGTGAAAGAGGGAGGCCAACTAGTGCGTGAGCAGCAGGCTAAGAAATAACGTTCACATTCCGTGTACCTATGTACAGAATGATTGCGCATATTGGTTGTCTCCTTAGCATAAATTAATTCTGTGTAATTAATATTGTGTCCACTGCATCTATGGGTGCATGAATAGATGATTCAAGGTGGTGATATGAGAGCCTCGTCTGATTTCATGCATCCGCAACAGACTGATATAGACTCGTGAACCGAACACGTACTGGATCTGGACTAAATCCGCTAAATGGAGCTGATTGTTAGAATGTGCCGCAAGAAAAGCGGATCCGGATCAGAGTCGACTGCTGTCTGAGTATCTGACTTTGTCCAGAGGTCACACCGACGGAGTGAAATGGATCCTGACCATGAAATGACTTCAACCTTTAAGCGGATTTGCCGTACACGAGTCTAGGTTCATGAATCTGCACTCAAGCTGGTCCAAATCCCCTAAACGGAGGTGGCTGTTACGCGGATCTGTCGGAGGAAACGCGGAACCGGATCAGAGTCGTCTGCTATCTGGGTAGTGTTTGATTTCTCCTCTCCTAACTGCTATTGGTGGTGTTTTAACAGCTGGATAATGCCAATATCTCACAAGGAACTGACTCACCGTAATGTGATGTTCCAATAAAGTGACTTTATTCCTTAACATCTGAATTTTATTAACATCAAAGTTATATTACATATAAAATAAACACAACCATTCAGACAGCGCTCACAAACTTTCTCGACTGCTCCAATACCGTGACTTACTAACTTACAGGCACTCGTGCGCCCACTAATTGGTGTCTTACACAACATGCAACAGCATAACGGAACTGTATTACAACATATCAGCCTTCCTTATGAGTTACTTAACATGTATAACATGGGATCATAAAATAATTGTAGCTAGAAACTTATAGATTTTTTCTCTCACACACACTTCCCTCACACATTTTTTTCCAAAATTTTTTTTCCCACAAACATTTTATAGTGTGTGTGTTTTCCTCTCTTATTTTTCACATAAAATCTCTATATCTCTGTGGGATTGTGACAGTTCGTCCAGACCTTGGTTTCACCCTCTTTGGTGAAATGATAGTAGTGTGACTGGAATTAGACTGAGGTAAATCTGTTCCTTGTTGTTACTCCTGTAGTAGAATGCCTGGGGCATTATCAGGGATAGAGGTCACAAGTTGATCCTGACCATGAGTTTCTTTTTGTACCAGTATCTGTAGTACTGAAGTAGATGCCGGTTTGTTGTCACTGACTGTGAACATTAAATGTCATTGATTCTCCAGTATTCTCGAGTACTCCAGTCTCAGATTGGATAAGGTAAGACCACGGTGTCTCACACTTTCTGAGGATAGTAGCAGACTTTTTCCACCCTCTTTCATCATCCAGGTTGACTACAGCAGAAGTTCCTGGTGGAAGCGCTGGTAATGTTCTGACACTGTTCCTTTTGTTGTAGTACATTCTTTACCTCCGCCTTTCTCACTTTCCAAAGATCAGGCCAGGCTGGTTGCATGTGTGACACCAATGTGGAAACTGTAGTTCTTATTTGTCTGCCCATTATGAGCTGTGCAGGACTTGCACCTGTAGCTTGAAGGGGTGTGGCTCTGTAGCTCATTAAAGCTATTAATGGGTCAGACTGTTTCAGAATCTTTGTTTGTTGTTTGCACCACCCTCTCAGCCTCTCCATTCGATGGGCATAACAACAGCTTGAAGTAATGCGCTGAAAATCATAGTCCCTCCAAAGTCTCTGAAAGCACTTCCACTGAACTGTGGTCCATTATCTGTAATGAGATCGCTGGGATAGCCCCTTCATGCAAACATGTTCTTTAGGCAAGCACGTGTTGTTTGACCTGACAAGTCCTAAAAATGAGCTATGTCTCTGTATCTTGAAAAACAGTTCATTACCAAGTAGGCGACATCAGCGGGGAAGATGATCCCCTCTTGCAGAAGGCGACGTCAGCAGGGAAGACGGTCCCCTTCTGTCTCCAGCAGCACATGTGCCACTTTAATCGCTGCTGCCGCCAAACCTCCGTCTCTTCTAAGTGCAGCTACAGAGGGATTGCCGTGCCTATATCCTCACTCATCTTCATCCCCCACTCTCCCTGCATGCCAAAAAATTCACTGCACTCACCAAGGAAGTGTGTCACATTGCTGCCCTCTTGTGGTTTGCTGACATCATGGACTTCTCAGGTTCTATAAACTGCAGCAAAGTGAACATATTTCCTACGTTTTCAACACTCCACACTTTTTGCTGGACACGATTCCCTTTTTTCATGATTTCTTCCACATCTTTTACATCTCCACTCAGTTACATGATCAGTCTGGTTTGTTTTGAACCATGGTGGTGTCTGCCTCTTTCATCACGATGGGATTTACTTCTGGCGCCAGACACCTCACTGATGAGCACTAACGTTACCAGCCTGTTCACTGATGTGTCCACAGACTTGTTCAGACTGTCTCATGAGCTCTATGGCGTTTTTGAGAGTCAAGTCAGGCATTAATTGAAGCTTTTCTGACAACTTTTGATCCTGAATCCCAATCACGAACCTGTCGCAAATATTTTCATCTTTAGCGGCACCGAAGTCACATGTGTTCACTAGTTCATGGGGGCTACGAATATATTCCTCAGCCATTTCCCCTGGCTTTTGAGCCCTCATGTGAAATTGTGCTCATTCGTGAATGACAATAACTTCATTCTTTTTTAACATTCTTCATTTCCGAATGTAAATGTCTGAAACACTTCAGCTTCTTTTCGCATCAAATAAAACAGCGTACAGACCTGTACTTCAGTCTCTTCTTTGTCCAGTTTGGTAGCTATCATGTAGCAGTGAAATCTCTGACGCCATTCTGGCCATCGTTCATGGTGGCTAAAATCAAAACTGTCCAGGGGCTGAAACTTTGCTCCACTTCTGACACCATGCGATGTTTCACTAAAGTGACTTTATTCCTTAACGTTGTTAACATCAAAGTTATACTACATGTAAAATAAACACAACTACTCAAAAAGTGCTGACAGGCTTTCTTGATTGCTCCAATACTGTGATGTACTCTCTTACAGGCACTCGTGTGCCCCCAATGGGTATCTTACACATTACATGCAACAGCATAAGGGAACTGTATTACTTACAACACACCTAAGACTGACTGGAAGGGCTTGCTTTGCTTTGCAAGTGAAATGATGCTCATCAAAGGTTTGGACAGCAAAGTCGCTAGCATTTTTGATAAATCCAGCTTCATGAATTGAAATTCGTGAAATTAAACTAACAGATTTATAAAGACAAAATAAGTCAAAATGATTAAACGCTTCATTTTCAACTGAGAGAAATAATAATCAATGATTTCTTTAAATATCAAAGTAATAACCAAGACAATGCAATAAAATATTAAATAAAATCAAATTGTCTGAAAACAGTGAAAAGAAGTACCAGTTAACTATACTTAACTCAGTAAACCTAGTTCTAAGTAGGGCCAAATAAAGGAAGAAAGGAAGTGTGGGAGAGAGGGTGAGAGGGAGTGAGAGGCAATGTGGAGGAATCCTCAAAGGATTCAAAGATTTATTATCACATGCATTCCTAGCAGGTAAAAAGGTGCAGTGAAATGAGATGTGGTAGCTCTGAAGACATAACAAAACAAAAATTTACTATACAGACAATATAACAATAGGTATAAGGTAAGAGGGATTGCATGACAACAGAACAACACAATGGCATTCAGAATAACAAGACAAGCAACATAGCATAAAAAATATACACATGAAAATGTATGTATGTATGTATAGACACCTGAATATTGAACATCCCATTACAAAACCATGGGCATTAATATTTAGTTGTTCCCCTTTGCTGCTATAACATCCTCCACTTTTCTGAGAAGGCCTTCCAGATTCTTATTTTGGAGAATAAGAGATTGGGCACTAATATCCGACAAGAAGGCCTGGCACAAAGTTGTTGTTTTAATTAATCCCAAAGGTGTTCAGTGGGGTAGAGGTCAGACTTCTGTGTAGGCCATTCAAGTTCTTCCACATGAACTTTGGCAAACCATGTCTTTGTGACATTGTTTGTGTACAGCGACACTGTCATGCTGGAACTGGTTTGAGCTAGGCTTCTTAGCTCCTCCTTGTAGCTTCATTTAGCATCTTGGACTGCATGTCTTAGTCTGTAGGATGCTACTTTATACTCGGCCATGTCTTTTGTCTGGAGCCCAGTGTTATAGTTAGCGGTGCATGCATTCAGCGCATCGCAGATGGATTTATCAATCCATGGTTTCTATTTGGGAAAGACCCTAACCTTTTTCTTGAGGATGATATCATCTTTCATCATAGCAATGACATGTTTTCATGAAACATGTCCCAGTTGACATCACTGGCCTGTTTCCTGCAACCTCCTTTGTATATATTCTGGTATGAGAAAGATGCCGGCATAGTTGGTTGTACCGAACACAAGTAAAGTGGCCTTGTAACCCTTCTTGAATAGAGTCTAGCAGTGGTCTAGTGCTATTTCACCCTTGGTGCTAGCACGGGATATATTGATAGAACTTAGGTATGACCTATTTCAAGTTGGCCTTGTTAAAGTCCCCAGCTACAATAAGGGCAGCATCCGGATATTTGTTCTGACAGCTGTTGAGCGTATCATGAAGTGCAGATAAGACAATGTCCAAGTCTGCTTGAGGTGGTGGTAAACGGCCACTATTTGACCGAGGGTTGGAAACATACTCTCACCCTGGAAGTGAGACATACTCTCACCTCTTCAGGGGTGCCCTCTCTTTGTTTTGGTCGGCGTCTTGACAAATCTCTTGCAGCCAAAAGTGTGCCATGGTCATATGTGATGAGTGCCAAAGATGTGGGTGCAAAACAAGTAAGTAAAATTACATTAAAAAAACAACAAACACATATTCTTAACAGAGCAGCCATGACGGTATCTGCACTTGTCTGTGCCATCTTGAGAGAAGAGGGAGAGCAAGCAGTATGCTGGGCAGAGGTTTACGATGTGCTCCTACTCTTACACCTGAGCATTTCCTGCATCTCTTTGGGGGTGCCTGCATCTCTTCAGGGGAGTTTGCTTGTCTGTATGCTTGTTTGTTGCTTATGAAAATGTATTACCACATGACATACACTATATTACCAAAAGTATTCGGTCACCCATCCAAATGATCAGAATCAGGTGTCCTAATCACTTGGCCTGGCCACAGGTGTATAAAATCAAGCACTTAGGCATGCAGACTGTTTTTACAAACATTTGTGAAAGAATGGGCCGCTCTCAGCAGCTCAGTGAATTCCAGCATGGAACTGTCATGGGATGCCACCTGTGCAACAAATCCAGTTGTGAAATTTCCTCGCTCCTAAATATTCCACAGTCAACTGTCAGCTTTATCATAACAAAATGGAAGAGTTTGGGAACAACAGCAACTCAGCCACGAAGTGGTAGGCCACCTAAACTGACGGAGAGGGGTCAGCGGATGCTGAAGCGCATAGTGCAAAGAGGTCGTCGACTTTCTTCACAGTCAATTGCTACAGAGCTCCAAACTTCATGTGACCTTCAGATTAGCCCAAGTACAGTACTCAGAGAGCTTCATGGATAGGGTTTCCATGGCCGAGCAGCTGCATCCAAGCCACATATCACCAAGTGCAATGCAAACCGTCGGATGCAGTGGTGTAAAGCACGCCGCCACTGGACTCTAGAGCAGTGGAGACGCGTTCTCTGGAGTGATGAATCACGCTTTTCCATCTGGCAATCTGATGGACGAGTCTGGGTTTGGAGGTTGCCAGGTGAACGGTACATTTCGGACTGCATTGTGCCGAGTGTGAAATTTGGTGGAGGAGGAATTATGGTGTGGGGTTGTTTTTCAGGAGTTGGGCTTGGCCCCTTAGTTCCAGTGAAAGGAACTTTGAATGCTTCAGGATACCAAAACATTTTGGACAATTCCATGCTCCCAACCTTGTGGGAACAGTTTGGAGCGGGCCCCTTCCTCTTCCAACATGACTGTGCACCAGTGCACAAAGCAAGGTCCATAAAGACATGGATGACAGAGTCTGGTGTGGATGAACTTGACTGGCCTGCACAGAGTCCTGACCTGAACCCGATAGAACACCTTTGGGATGAATTAGAGCGGAGACTGAGAGCCAGGCCTTCTCGACCAACATCAGTGTGTGACCTCACCAATGCGCTTTTGGAAGAATGGTAAAAAATTCCTATAAACACACTCCTCAACCTTGTGGACAGCCTTCCCAGAAGAGTTGAAGCTGTAATAGCTGCAAAAGGTGGACCGACATCATATTGAACCCTATGGGTTAGGAATGGGATGGCACTTAAGTTCATATGTGAGTCAAGGCAGGTGACCAAATACTTTTGGTAATATAGTGTATGTGGTCATGCCTCCTGGTATGTGAAACAGAAGAACAATATATGAAAAAATATCCCGATGACAAAAGAAGTTCCAAAGTGCAGCAACATTAATGAGAATAATGTTACAGAGGTGGAGTTTACTCAGTTCACTCAGACAGAAAATCGCTGTCTGAGTAACTGTCTTAGTAAGCAGGGTGAGATTGCATGCAAAGGTAAGGGAAAAAGAGAAAAAAAGGGAGAAGGGAGATTTGAAGGCAGTGCAGAGAATCCCTTTGTTAAGAAGACTGCTGATTTTAATTAAGGCAATTTGCAAATGCTCTGGTTTGAGAGCTTCATCCTTGTGCCTGTGTCAGATTTAAAAGTGATCTTCAGTTGGTGTATGTTAACACACCATCTTTAACTAGCTCTTTCTAGTATGATTTATATAACTTTATCCCTAATACAGACTGGCATTACATTTTTTTAGTAATTCCGGCTCTCAAGCCACACAGATGTGCATGTTTGCATGTACCACATACACTTAACATCCACTTTATTAGGAACAGATGTACACCTGCACATTCATGCAATTATCTAGTCAGCCATATGTGACAGCAGCACAATGCAGAAAATCATGAAGATCTCAGTCAAGAGCTTTGGGTAATCAAACATCAGGATGAATAAAAGTGTGATCTCTGTGACTTTTTTCGTGGCATGGATGTTACTACCACATGGGTATTTCAAAAACTGCTGATCTCCTGGGAGTGTCACATACAATAGTCTGTAGAGTTTACACAGAATGTTGCAAAAAACAAAAAACATTGAGTGAGCAACAGTTCTGTGGGTGGAAACACTTTGTTGAAATGAAAATTCAGAGGAAAATGGCCATATTGGTACGATCTGCAGGGAAGGATATAGTAACTCAATCACTCTTTACAACCATGTTGAGCAGAAAAGCATCTCAGCATGAACAGAACATCAAACCTTGAGGTGGAACAGTAGAAGATCACCTTGGGTTCCACTCCTGTCAGCCAAGAACATGAACCTAAGGCTATCATGTGTACAGGCTCATTGAAACTGGACAGTTGAAGATTATAAAAAAAAAATCACCTGGTTTTTTTCCAGTCTTCAACTGTCCAGTTTCAGTGAGTCTGTGCCTAAGATAGCCTCAGATACTTGTTCCTACCAGGAGTGGAACCTGATGTGGTCTTCTGCGGTTGTAACCCATCCACTTCAAGGTTTGATGTGTTATGCATTCTGAGATGCTTTTGTGTTCACCACAGTTGTGAAGACTGCTTATTTGAGTTACTATAGACTTCCTGTCAGCTCAAACCAATCTGGTCATTCTCCTCTGATCTCTCTCAACAACAATGTGTCTTTTGTTTTTTGCACCATTCTGCATAAAGTCTAAAGGCCGTTGTGTGTGAAAATTCCAGGAGATAAGTAGTTTCTGAAATACTCAAACCATCTGGTACCAACAACCATGCCATGGTTAAGTCATGAAGCCAAAGTCATGAAGACATTAACTGAAGCTCTTGACCTGTATCTGTATGATGTTATGCTGCTGCCACATGAAGCCAGAGGCGACGTAAGAGGCAAGTAAAAACTCCCTGAGACAATATGAGGAAGAAACCTTGAGAGGAACCAGACTCAAAAGGGAACCCATCCGGATAGTGCAATTATAAATAAAGCCCTTCTATTATTGTGTACTATATGGACAAATAGTGCAATTGTGCAACCAGTAAATTCATCACAGTTTTCGCAAGAAGTCCGGATGGTTAAAATCTATTCACTGTCCACTGATGGAGTCCTGAGTATGAAGCTGCTTGTGGCAACTGCAGCCCCAAAGCCACCACAGTAATCACAGTCCCAAGCCATCACAATACAACTCCCCATATGAGATCCCCAAGCCATCTCCACAGCCCCCAGGTGGCACCATGCCCAGCAATCCAAATGGTTCTTCAGGCCGTCCATATGGGGCCACCACCAGCAGCGAGCGATCTCAACCGACTCAACCGATGAGAACTCGAACCAGAAGAAGGGCATCAGCATGGGTCAGGGAGGTCCGGAGAGCAGCAGGGGTCAGGATCACTGGCATCTCAGGAGTAGTACATGTAGCTCAACAGAGAGAGGGAGAGAGAGGGAGAGATTGTTAGGTAAGCTTTTGTCCTCTAATGGTTAAGGACAATGTACTTTGCGTGCAGAGTGCAAGCAGGGACTCCGGGAAGACTAGCTATGACAGCATAACAAAAGGGAGAGCCAGAAGCTAGCACAGACATGAGGGCACCCTGGGACATAAGGCAGCCAGCCACTCCACCGTCGACAAACCTGAGTGAATGAGAGTGTGGGGGGGTGGGGTGGGGGGGGTTGGGGGGGTGGTGACAGCATCCAAATATCCCAGGTCACCACAACATTCTATGCCTGCGAACCCTCCAGACCTGCCGCTGTACCTAAGAATAAAATATTCACAAAAGGCTTGACTAAACAAATATGATTTCAACATAGACTTAAACACTGAGACTGTGTCTGAGCCCTGAACACTAAGTGGAAGGCTGTTCCATAACTGTGGGGCTTTGTAAGAGAAAGCTCTACCCCCAGCTGTAGCCCGCACTATTTGAGGTACCAACAAATAGTCTGCACCTTTTGATCTAAGTAGGCGTGGCAGATCATAAAAGACCAAAAGTTCACTCAGGTACTGTGACGCGAGACCATTTAGTGCTTTATAGGTCAATAGTAGTATTTTATAATCAGTACATAATTTGATAGGGAGCCAATGCAGTGTGGATGAGATAGGGGTGATGTGGTCATATCTTCTGGTTCTAATAAGGACTCTCGCTGTTGCATTCTGAACTAACTGTAGCTTGTTTATGCATCTACTAGAGCATCCAGACAGAAAGGCATTACAATAATCCAACCTAGAGGTAACAAAAGCATGAACTAATTTTTCTGCATCGTGTAGTGACAATATATTTCTTATTTTACTTTTCTGAGATGAAAGAAAGCGATCCTAGTAATATTATCTACATGAGCTTCAAGTGAAAGACTTGAGTCAATAATCACACCAAGGTCTTTTACTGCTAGACATGATGAAACAGAAAGGCCATCCAGAGTTATTGTGTAATCAGAAAGCTTACTTCTAGCTGCATGTGGTCCTAGTACAAGTACTTCTGTCTTGTCCTAATTAAGAGAAAGTTAATAAGCATCCAGTTTCTAATGTCTGTTACACATTTCTCAACTGTATTAAGCTGATGTCTGTCATCTGGCTTTGCTGAAACATACAATTGTGTGTCATCAGCAGAAAAGTGGAAGCTAATATCATGTTTATGAATAATTTTGCCCAGAGGTATCGTATATAAAGAAAAGAGCAATAGGCCTAAAACAGAGCCTTGCGGGACACCAAACTTTACCTTAGTACACATAGAGAAGTCACCATTTACATCTACAAACTGATAACGATCAGTCAAATAAGACCTGAACCAGGAAAGGGCCGTTCCCTTAATCCCTACTACATTTTCTAGTCTATCAAGTAGAATAGCATGATCAATGGTATCAAAAGCTGCACTAAGGTAAAGCAACACAAGCAAGGAGACACAACCCTGATCAGAGGCAAGTAGTAAGTCATTTACCACTTTAACCAGTGCTGTCTCTGTGCTATGATGAGGCCTAAATCCTGACTGATACATTTCATGAATGTTATTCCTATGTAAGTATGAGCATAGCTGTCGTGCTAAAGATAAAGGGGAGATTTGATATTGGTCTATAGTTAGACAGCTGACAGGGGTCAAGGTCAGGTTTTTTAATTAAGGGCTTGATAACTGCTAGTTTAAAAGATTTAGGTGCATCGCCAGTGCTAAGGGAAGAATTGATTATCTTTAGAAGAGGTTTGTTTGCTTCTGGAATTATCTGTTTGAAGAAACAAGTAGGTAAAGGATCTAATATACAGGTTGATGATTTTGATGATGAAAGTGAAATTAGTTCAGTCTCTCGAAGTGGAGTAAAACATTGTAATTGTTGATCTGATATTATTATATTATTATCCACAGGGTTAGTTTTAAAACTGTCTGGATTTAAATTAATAGTCTGAATTTTTTGCCTGATATTTTCAATTTTGCCATTAAAAAAATTAATGAAGTCATCACTGCTATATAATGATTATGTGCATGTTTCTATTGTGGTCTTATTCCTTGTTAATTTTGCTACAGTATTAAATAAGAATCTAGGATTATTTTTGTTAGCTTCAATTAGGGTGGAGAGATACATTGATCTAGCAGCACTAAGAGCTTTTCTATAGCTCAAAAGGCTCTCCTTCCATGCTATTTGAAATACTACCAATTTAATTTGACACCATTTACAGTCTAGTTTTCTAGTGGTCTGTTTTAAGGTTTGTGTGTGATCACTATACCAGGGTGCTAGCTTTTTCTCTCTAATTATTTTTCCTTTAAGTGGTACTACCTTATCTAGTGTGTAGCAGAACATTGATTCTAAGCATTTAGTTGCCTGGCCAAGTTCTTCGGGATCAGACAGTGATCCAATCATGGTTGATAAATCAAGGAGATTACTGATAAAACTCTGTGCAGTAGCTGACATGAATGTACGTTTGACGCGGTGACATGGCAAGGTGCATATATTATGATTATTATGAGGTAATGATCTGAGATAGCTTCAGACTGCGGAAATGTGACTATATTTAATCCGAATGTTAGTATTAAGTCAAGGGTATGACCACCACTATGAGTGGGTCCTATTACATTTTGATTGACCCCTACTGAATCACGAATGGACACAACCTCTTAGAGGGTCATCTGGATTATCAAAATGAATATTAAAGTCTCCAACAATTAATGCTTTGTCTAAGGAAACAACCAGGTTAGAGATGAAATCCGCAAATTCACAGAGGGATTCCGAATATGGCCCTGGGGGGGGGTCTGTAAATAATAATTAGTGGAATCACCTGCGTAGACTTATTTTTTGTGGCTATGTATATTATGTTAGTATAAAGATCTTCAAATGCGTTGAATTTATGACTAGGTTTTTGTGTGACGCCTAGATTATCATTATAAATGACTGCAACACCTCCTCCTCTGCCAGTTAGACAGGGCTGATGTATGTAACTGTATCTAGGAGGACTAGCTTCATGATACATACTCGTTTAGTTTAATCCACGTTTCTGTTAAACACAGTACATTAAACCCCTGATCAGTAATGGTTTCATTAGCAATAAGTGCTTTAGACGTAAGAGATCTAATATTTAACAGTCCTAGCTTCAGATGAAGTAATTCTGAATAAGCCCAAATAAAAATCAGTTGTTTCTGTAGGATTTTCTTGATATCTTCTTGGTTTCAGCTTATTGCGGAAGCCATGGTCAGCAAAGAGCTTATAAATCATGCACAGGATCTCACTGTCAAAATATATGCTGTAGATCAGTAGAGGGGTGCAAAAGAATGTCCAAAATATTAGATGTACCATAGAACACCACAAGGGCCATCAGCAAGTGGAGAAAATGGGCTACTACAGCGACATTATCAAGAACAGGACGTCCTTCCAAAACTGACAAAAAGACAAGATGAAAACTTATCAGGGAGGCTGCCAAGAGACCTATGGTAACATTAAAGGAGCTGCAGTGTCTGTACTGGTACTGGTCACTTTCTGCATATGTCAACAATCTTCACATGTCTGGGCTATGTGGTAGGAGGGCTAGACGGAAGCCCTTTCTCACAAAAAATAAAACATCCAAGCCCACCGAAATCACCCAAACCAAGTGGTAAATTGTATTCTGGTCTGATGAGACCAAGGTTGAACTTTTGGGCATAATGTAAAAGATAATCTAAAACATTTCCCCTAAAATGTTTCTGTTTGTTTTTCACTTGAATTTTGTTGGTTGCTATATCAAATTAAGGGTGGAAAAAGATCTGAAATTATTTATCTTTGTTTAACTTTTTTTACAATACAAAATTTATATCCTCTTTTTGGGCAAAACATTTACTCAAGATGTGGTGTGCTAAACCATGATATAGGTAAATGAATGCAGTTCTGTATTGGTTGGAGTAACAACTTTGTTGTTAATTGTTCATATCTATTCAAGTCAAGTTCCCAAACTGTGCAAACATTACATTACAAAGAGACACATAAGGCACATAAGACATGTAAGACACATGAGACATATAAGACACAAAGTGCAGGGTAGACAGTACAATTTTCCTTCTTGGCCATCGACTGTGACTGATGTCACTTCCAAATACAAACACACCCCATAGTATACTCCGACCTCCAGCACCATTTGACAGTTTTCTGTGCAAGGCATTGGAAACGCAAATGCAAAGGGAATTGAGATTCCATTTGAATTTTGGCAGGCTCCATACGCAACACCAAGGAAGTGAAATAGCAAATGGTATAACTGCTATTGCTATTTCGATGTGACTGGGTCATAACTTGTAAGACATGGGAAATGCAGTTGCAAATGGAATTGTACATTTGTGTAAATGAAAATGCAAACTGTAATATGCGATTTGCATTTTCATTTGAATTACAGTACTGTGCAAAAGCCTTAGGCACATGCAAAGAAATGCTGTAGAGCAAAGATGCCTTCAAAAAAATTAAATTAAATGTTTCTACATTAGAAAATATTATAAATAGCAGTAAACAGTAATAAATAAAACACAGTCAATATTTAGTGTGACAATCCTTCGCTTTTAAATAAAATAGTAGTCTCAGGTACAATTTGTGCAGTTTTATAAGGAAATTAGCTGTAAGTTTTACTGAGCATCTTGCAGAACCAGCCACAGTTCTTCTGGAGACTTTGACTGTCACACTTGCTTCTTATTTTTGCAGCAAAACCCAGCAGCCTTCATTATGTTTTTTGTCTGAAAAGTGGTCTCTTATGTAATATGCTGCTTTCTTTACTGACACACAAACATTTTTCTGTAACATTTAATTTTGTGCTGGAAAACTAATGTTTGGAAATCTAAAATGTTTTTGTACTGAATCAATAATGTAGAAGTCATAAAATAAAAATCTATAACAAAGTTTGTACTAAAAGAAATAAGGTGCCTAAGACTTTTGCACAGTACTGTATGTCACAATGTGTGCATCCACAAATAGAAAATGCAATTGCAAATATAAATTGCAATTAATTTTGAAAATAGTCTGGAAAATACTTCTATAGTTATTGGGAACCTTTCTTTGAATGTCTCTTTTCATGTTAACTGTAATTCAACAAGAAAAAATGAATCAAGTAGAAAATCGGGAACCTTTCTTTCAAGACTTCCCACCCTAATTTAAAGAGATATACTTGCATCTACTTGTCTGCAGCCAAGAGGTTTACAGAAGTTGTGAGTGCACACCAAAGAATGCAGAGGTCTTACCTCAGTTTCTTCAAACCTAAAAGATCAAGATGTGTGAACAACTTAGAACATGGGACCTTTTGTTTGAACCCACCCAACTGTTCAAGTGATCAAAAATATGGGATTTGTGACTGACAGGTGTTTCTTGTTGCCCAGCTGTGCCCTGTTAGGGTGATTGTTGAAGGCCTCTGAAGGCCTACTCTTGGTTTCAGCCCTGGGTTTCACCTGTGAAGACTGCATTTGTTGTTAAAAAGGATAAACCAACCTGAAGACCAGAGAGCTGTCTATGGGAGACAAGCAAGCCATTTTGAAGCTGAGAAAAGAGAGAAAATCTATCAGAGCCATTCCACAAGCAATGGGCACAGCCAATACAATAATTTGGAATGTGCTCAAAAAGAAGGAAACCACTGGTGTACTAAGAACCAGATATCAAACAGGTCAGCCAAGGGGAAAAAAAACAGCAGTTGATGACAGAAACATTGTGTAAAGAAAAACCCAAAAACAAAAGTCAGTGGCATCACCAACAACATCCACAGGGCAGGGATGTATTTCAATCCACCATTTGAAGAAGACTTCAAGAGCAGAAATATAGAGACAATACTTCTAAAAAAAATTTAATGGCGAGGAAATTTATCATGCAGTAATACAATGACCCAGAAAGTACTGCCAACACAAAAAGGACTTCATCAGTGGAAAAAGTGGAAGGATTTAGACTAGCCAATTTTAAAAGTCCTTAACCCAATTGAGCAGCATTTCACCTCCCTTGTCATTTCAAGACTGGACTACTGCAACTCACTCCTGGCAGGTCTGCCTCTGAGCGCCATTCGTCCTCTGCAACTGATCCAGAATGCAGCTGCACGACTGGTTTTCAACCTTCTTAAATTTTCCCACACCACCTCATTGCTGCGCTCCCTCTACTGGCTTCCTGTAGCTGCCCGCATCAGATTTAAAACACTGATGCTCGCCTACAAAGCCAAAAATGGACCAGCACCCACTTATCTCAAAGCACTTATCACACCTCGAGCGCCACCACGCTCCCTCCGATCCTCTAGCACTGCTCGACTGGTCCCTCCATCTCTCAGGGTACAAAGAAGGCATGCATCGAGACTCTTCTCTGTTCTGGCACCAAGGTGGTGGAATGAACTTCAAACGACGGCTAAAGACTTACCTCTTCATAAAATACTTAAATTAGCACTTTCACAAAAAAAAACAAAAAAAAAACAAAACAAAAAAAAAACCTCCCCAACAGAGTTTTGGACTGATGGTATTCCTAGTTTGTGACCTACCGAGCCAATATCAGAATGTATTTTTGATAGACTTCAAAGCACTATTGTAAGTCGCTCTGGATAAGGGCGTCTGCCAAATGCCATAAATGTAAATGTAAATGTCCTGAAGAGGACACTGAAAGGAGAAACCCTCAAAACTAACAACAACTGAAAGAAGCTGTGGTACATGCCTTGAAAAGCATCACAGAAGAAGAATGCAACAGTTTGGTGATGTCAATGTGTTGCTGGCTTGATGCAGTTATTGCTAGCAAGGGATATGCAACCAAATAGTAAGTGTTCTTTACTTTAAGACTGTCTGTTCCAATATTTTTGCTCATCTAAAAATTGGGTGGCCTGGCACAAAAGGTGCCATGTTCTAAGTTGTTTAATACATCTAGATATAAATATCAGGAAATGAAAGCTGAAATTCTGATCTGTCATCTCATATTCTTGACCTGAGAGCAAAACTTAAGTCACATAACACAGGAGAATTTGCTACAGGCGCAAGAATGTCAAGCCAGGCTGTATAACAGGGGTACTTGGCTATAGGAGTTTGCATCGGGAGATAAAGTCCTTGTTTTTCTACCCACATCAAGCTCTAAATTACTCGCCAAGTGGCAAGGGCCTTTTGAGGTCACATGGTGAGTCTGGGATGTCAACTTGGCGATAAGGCAAATGGATAGAGGTGGGGCATGGCAGGTTTACCACCTCAACCTCCTCAAATCATGGAGGGAGGTGGTTGCTGTGGCTTTTTTTCTGGTGACAGTCGTTCTGGAGAACGAAGAGCTAGGAACAGAGGTAAATCTAAAAAAGGTGGCTCAATCCACTCTGGTCCCTTATGGAGACCACCTCTCCCAGTCCCAAATAATGGTGATTGCCAAGGTGAAGGTGTAGTTTTCTGACGTGTTCTCACCTCTACCCAAGTTTCACTAATTTCATAGAGCATCACCTATAGACGCCCCTTGGTGTGGTGGTACGCAGCTGCCTCTACGGTCTACCCGAGCATAAAAAACAGGTGGTTTGGGATGAGCTCAAGGCTGTCGATGGCCCCAGCGTTGCCTCCCTAGCCAAAGCTGTGCACATTTCACACCATGCCTTTCACACCATGCCTCACTATTGCAGGACCCATTCACAAACATATCTCTCAATAATGCCTAAATCTCTGGCCAGTTTGTCCCCAGATTTAGTGGATGGGTGAGGTGAGGATGAACCTTCATGATTTTGCCGAGCAGTGAGAGAGAGAGAGCAAGTGATCCTGTGCCAGCTGCAATGCTTCATCCAGAGATGCGGGCCGGTGCATCAGTCTGCCATCTGATTGCTCCAGTACATCCAGCTTGATGATCTGTTCCGCATCCTGCACCTCTGCCATCAACCACCAGAGACAGCAGTCCCTCAGCTACTGCGTTTACGTGAAGAGGCAGCTGACCTCGGAGAGCTGCAGTGACTGGAAGCACCGGCAGTGTTGTTCGGGTGTCAGCCGGCACGCTGCAGGACCGCCTTCTTTATGCTGGAACACTCCAGCTGTGTCTGCAGCGGCAGCTGCTGGGCAACAAGCTGAGCTTCCCCAATAGCAATAGGAGGAGTTGCAGAGCCCATTCCCCCCCAGCCATTTCCACACAGCTGACACATGCTCAAAGAGCTCCAGGAAGGCCTCCAGATCATCCATGGAGGCCATCTTCATGAGCATCACATGTTGCACAGTGGCAGAGGACACAGCTAGAAATGTGCTGGGCTGCAGCAGCTTCTGGAGTACCAGCCAGCCCTTGGCCTGCTACTGCCCAATGGTCGTTGCACAGGTCAAAGATTGGTCGTACTTGGTACTGGGTTTGGTGGAGGAGGAAGAGGGATTTAACAATCTCGCCGATTGGGGAGGCTTCCATGGAGGCGTTGGAGTCTTCCACAGATCCCGGGTTTTGGCACCACTGTAGAACCCTGGTGTTTGAGAATGTGGAGGAAGACCTGGGAGTGATGCAGAACTTTAGCTGAACCCTGGGATTGTGTTAATTTAGTCCGCATTTTTCAACACACTCTCAAAAACTCAACAAAAAAGGATAACAGAAGAGGTTCCATCACGGACTTGCAGCTTTTGCTCTGCCAAGTTCACAGTTGAAGTTCACGCTCTGCGGCAATCATCACACGTTACCTGCCAGTTCAGCCCACCTCCTCTCTGTCCACAGCTGATGTTCGACCACTCCCTGCGGCGACACACACATACTTCCTGCTTTTCGCCATGTGTTACAGAAGACTTCACCTCCAGTGTGTGAAGCACAAGACATCTCTGAGGCATGCCGGCTAAATTTTTTCTGTCACCTATGTTGGCTATACCCTATGATCTCTGTGATGGTAAAGAGTCCCTGCCAGGAGGTTTCTTTATGCATTGTATGCTATACTTTTATTACCTAGTGGACCCCATGCCTTGAGAGAGAGAGTGAGATTTATGCTGTTACTGGCAGAGCTTGAGAGTGGGCTTGAGAGTTTACTTACCCAGGATTAGAGACCACAAAGAAGTTTCCAGGCCTCCTAAAAACAAATGTTCCCTGGGGGTGTGTGGGGATGGAGCCCTGTGAAGCAAACTGACCCCTGTCCTGCCTGGCCGTCTTATGTCTGCCTCCAGGCTTCACAGAGGGTGTCGCTCCACCTCTGATCTTTGCAGAGGGCATCACTGTGCCTCTGGGCTTCACAGAAAGCGTCACTCTGCCACCCTGCTCCGCTGAGGCCCATTCTGCCTGGCTGTTCTGTGCCCTCCTTCCAGTTTTGCAAAAATGTTTGTAGCATGAACAGTTCATGTTTGTTTCTGTCATGTGACAGTGTTGGCGCATGTGCATTTTTGTTTATATCACCATGTGCGGTTTGTTTTTATTCATCTGTCTTGTCATTGGTTTATCTTCCCATTGTCACTTATCTTTCAGTTCCTCCCTTGATTAGTTTGTGTATTTAAGCCCTGGGGTTTAAATTGTCTCAATGCATAGTCCTATCTTGCATTTATTCTCATTAAGTTCTAATCCTTGTTTTCTAGTTTCCGAGGATTATCCTATTTTGTTTCTGCCTGACTGTGTTATGACCCCCACTATGGATTGTGGCTGTGAATATAACTGTTTTGGAATTACCTCAATAAAATAGACACTGAGTTTACACACTTATGCATTCTGCTTCTCACTATGCTTTACATGTAGACTACTTTATTTTAGATTTTGATCTTCAACAATCTATCTGTAACTCTATCTTAAAAAATTAATAATTTGTTTTTACTAACAGCACATTTCATAACTACTTTTTATTTATTTAGTTGATATATGAGGTTCTTACATAAGCAACATTTGTAGAGGGTGTATATAGTGCTTCATAGCAGTTTTATAAATGCAAAATTGATTACTACTTTAGTTTGAGGGCATGAAAAGCATTAATTTAGCTGATATTTGTCCTTTTTAAATAAGTAAAACTGCAGTTGATAATATTTGAATGCAAATAGACCACCAACATTTCAGCTGAGAAACAGCCAATTCTTCTCAATGCTCATATATAATGCAGGTGCTGTAAGTAGACTAAAAGCTAAGATGATGGTGGTTACTTAATGTACTGTATGTGTTAGAGCTACATTAATGTGTTTTAAGTAAAAAAGGACCTAGTAACTTTGACAAAATCCCATGACGTTTTTTTTTATAAAAGATTCATGTAATGCTTAAGAATGTTTAATGCTGAACATAGGTACAATTCAAAGTGTTACCAGAAATTAAAACTGAAATTTGCCATGTGCTATTGAAACTCCTTTATGAATTATATATTGGGGTTTGGGGGGGTGAGAGGGAGATATTGTTAGGTACGCTTTTTGACCCATAATGGTTAAGGACAATGTGCAAGCTGGGACTTCGGCAAGACAAGCTATGACAGCATAACTAAAAGGGAGATGACAGCATAACTAAAAGCCAGAAGATAACACAGACATGAGGGTGCCCTGTGACCTAAATTGGCCAGCCACTCCACTCTCAACAAACCTGAGTGAACGTGTGAGAGTAGCAACAGCATCCAAACATCCCAGTTCACCAAAACACTCTATGCCTGTGAAGCCTCCAGATCTGCTCCTTTACCTAAGAAAGACTATTCACAAAAGGCTTGAATAAATAAATATGTTTTCAGCCTAGACTTAAACACTGAGACTGTGTCTGAGCCCCAAAAACTAAGTGGAAGGCTTTTCCATAACTGTGGGGCTTTGTAAGAAAAAGCTCTACCTCCTGCTGTAGCCTGCACTATTTGAGGTACCAACAAATAGCCTGCACCTTTTGATTAAAGTAGGTGTGGCAGATCATAAAAGACCAAAAGTTCACTCAGATA
Organism: Pangasianodon hypophthalmus; assembly: GCF_027358585.1. NCBI lineage: Eukaryota > Metazoa > Chordata > Actinopteri > Siluriformes > Pangasiidae > Pangasianodon > Pangasianodon hypophthalmus. The sequence continues at coordinate 22,930,626 of NC_069719.1, read as the reverse complement.
CTGAGGCACTAGACCATACAGTGCTTATAATCAATATTTTATAGTATTTTATAATTAATGCAAAATTTGATTGGGAGCCAATGCAGTGTGGATAAGATGGGGAGATGTAGTCATATCTTCTGGTTCTAGTAAGGACTCTTGCTACTGCATTCTGGACTAACTGTAGCTTGTTTATGCACCCACTGGAACATCCAAATGAAAGACTGGAGTCAATAATCACACCAAGGTCTTTTTCTGCTGCACATAATGAAACAGAAACGCCATCCAGAGTTATTATGTAATCAGAAAGTTTACTTCTAGCTGCATGTTGTCCTAGTACAAGTACTTCTCTCTTGTCAGAATTAAGTAAAAGGAAGTTAATAAGCATCCGGTGTCTAAAGTCCTTTACACATTCCTCAACTTTATTAAGCTGGTGTCTGTCATCTGACTTTGCTGAAACATACAATTGTGTGTCATCAGCATAACAGTGGAAGCTAAAACCATGTTTACGAATAATTTTGCCCAGAAGTAGCATATATAAAGAAAAGAGCAGTGGGCCTAAAACAGAACCTTGCGGAACACCAAACTTTACCTTAGTATGTGTAGAGAAGTCACCATTTACATCTACAAACTGATAACGATCAGTCAAATAAGACCTGAGTCAGGAAAGGGCCGTTCCCCTAATGCCAACAACATTTTCTAGTCTATCAAGGAGAATAGCATGATCAGTGGTATGAAAAGCTGCACTGATGTCAAGCAACACAAGCAAGGAGAGATAACCCTGATCAGAGGCAAGTAGTAAGTCATTTACCACTTTAACTAGTGCTGCCTCTGATTCATGAATGTTATTCCTATCTAGGTATGAACATAACTGCTGTGCTATGTAGGTATGAACATAACTGCTGTGCTATAACCTTTTCTAGGAGCTTGGAGATAAATGGGAGGTTTGATATTGGCCTATATTTGGACAATTGGCAGGGGTCGAGGTCAGTTTTTTTTAAATCAGGGGTTTGATAACTGCTAGTTTAAAAGATTTAGGTACATAGCCAGTGCTAACGGAAGAAATGTTTGTTTTAGAAGAGATTTGATTGCTTCTGGAATTATCTGTTTGAAGAAACATGTAGGTAAGGGATCTAGTATACAAGTTGATGATTTTGATGAGGAATTTAGTGAGATTAGTACAATCTCTTGAAGGGAGTAAAACATTCTAATCATTGATCTGATATTGTTTTATTATCTACAGCGTTAGTTATAAAACTGTCTGGATTTAAATTAATAGTCTGAATTTTTTGCCTGATATTTTCAATTTTGCCATTGAAAAAAATCATGAAGTCATCACTGCTATATAATGATTGTGTGCATGTTTCTGTTGTGGTCTTATTCCTATTTAATTTTGCTACCGTATTAAATAAGAATCTAGGATTATTTTTGTTAGCTTCTATTAGGGTGGAGAGATACGTTGATCTAGCAGAGCTAAGAGGTTTAATATAGTTCAGGAGGCTCTCCTTGCATGCTGTTTGAAATACTACCAATTTAGTTTGATGCCATTTACGTTCTAGTTTTCTAGTGGTCTGTTTTAAAGTGTGTGTTTGATCATTATACCAGGGTGCTAGCTTTTTCTCTCTAATTATTTTTCTTTTAAGTGGAGCTACCTTATCTATATAGTGGAACGTTATAGTGGAACGTTGACTCTAAGCATTCAGTTGCTTGATCAAGTCGTGTGGGGTCAGATGGTGATCCAATCATAGTTGATAACTCTGGGAGATTATTGAAAAAACTCTGTGCAGTAGCTGACATGAATGTACGTTTGATGGGGTAGCATGGCATGGTGCAAACATTATGATTAAGACACGTTTTAAATGAGATGAGATAATGATATGAGACAGCTTCAGACTGCGAAATGTGACTATATTTTCTATATTTAATCCAAATGTTAAGATAGAGTATCCTATAACCAGAGCTCTTTCAAGTTTCTCAGTGGGTGCTTCACTGAGGAGAGTAAACCTGTTGGACACGTGAATTGGAGAGGAGTGGTACTCCCATGGGCAAGCATTAGCGTTAGCTTTGGCTTTGCACTTATGCCGCTGAGTCATCACCCAATCGCCCTGCTGTGAGGGCTCTAATGTCGGAGTTGGGGCATTGCTATCTCTGCCTAAGGCATCCAGACTTTCCCCTACAGAAACTATGCTGTTCTTGCTCTTGCTAACCCTCTTTAGAGTCTGGATGTGCACCTCTAATGCTGCAATCTTCTCTGTCAGAGAGCTAACTAATATTCACTTATCACAAATAAAGCTATTACTAACGACGGAGGAAGAACAACTAAACATCCTGCACTCAACACAATGAACAAGCTGAATGTTTGACATGTTGCTTAACGTACTTTATTTGAAGATTAATTGACATTATTTTACACGGATTCAGGTGGATGGCCTCTGCTCATTGTCTTTAGACAAAAAACAAAAGCATTCTTCAAAAAAATGACAATACAGCAAAGGGAAAGTGAAAAATACAACAGATGGAAACAGTAGTGCAGTTATTGATGAAAAAAAGAAACAGTATAGTTTAAACACCAACGCAGGCAAGAGACTCTCGGCAACCTATTCAAAAACAGGAACTAGGTCACAAGATTTTTGTTACATACAAGGAATTTAAGCAGGGTCGTCACTGGAAAGACTTGGTCATTGATGGATCTTTAATTGTGGGTGCCAAATTTAAAAAATAAATAAATAAAAGTCTACATTGTCCCCACTATAAGTGAGCACAAATTTATTCTATATATAAATTTTTGCTCTTTTCGTGAAGTTCACATCAATAATCTGGAGTTGACTGTATGCACATGTTTTCTGGGTTAGGGTTGTGATGATTCTTGATTTTTTATTTATTTTGTTTGTTTGTTTTAAACAAGAGTAGCATCTGCAGCACCAAAGTTTCTCTGTCTTGTGGACACTGAGGTACTGATGATCAGTCTCCTCTGGTAACCTGGCTTGATCCCTAAATATTCTCAAATGTAATGACAGGTTTGACATTCTCTAAACATCTGCCTTCTAGTTTACTCATTTCAACTCTTCTTTTCCATTTCCCCTTCTCTCCTTTTCTGTATTTTTCTCTGCAGATTCTGGCTGGCAGACTGTCAGCAAGTGAGTGATACAGTTGCTCTGGCAACTCTGATTTACAAGGAGTTGATTTGTGTGCCATACCTTGCCAAATTTGTGGTGTTTGCAAAGCCCATTGATGTGGCAGAGGCACAGCTGCGTTGCTTCTGTATGACTGACGATAAGGTGGACAAAACACTTGAGCAACAGGAAGACTTTGAGGAAGTGGCCAGGAGCAAAGATACTGAGGTGTGGACCATGACGCACACTTGCAGGGTGAACACAGACAATGGCTTAATTGCAGACAAATTTGTACAGTTAAACACATGGCTATTCATGTGTACATATACAGGCACATCTAGAAACATTTCTGTCACTACTTCACATATAGCATATTATGCAAAATTTTACTTAATGTGTAAAAATATAGGGCAAGCATAAGCCAAACTGGTTTGATTGGTCCTGTTACACTAACTGCAGATTTCAGAGGGAAAGCCTATCTATGTGCATTGCTACGGCAATCTGTCTCCTGCCAGCAAGATCAGCCAGCAGCTTTTTTTCACCTTCGATGCCTTCAAAGAGAATCGACTACCTTTTATTGTCAAGGTGTGTATGTTTGTGTGTAATGTGTGTTTGTTTGGATGTGTGTTTGTTTGGATGTGTGAGAGAAAGAACGAGTAAGAGACTGTCAATCCAGCAGTGTAAGTAACTGGTCACTCCTCATTCTTACAGAGGTATCTTCTTACAGAGGTATCATATTCGAAAAGTTATGGATACAGACTTATGTTTGAAAAAGGACTGGAATTAATTGGTATGAAACGCTATCATGCCCAGTAGTGATTTTGAACTGATGCCGAATCAGTAACTTTGTTATGGTAGTATCATCTGTATCTATATGATAAAATGTGTACTGTATGTACACTTATAGCTGTTGTGCAAGTATCTGTTTATACTTTCTGGTGTTTGCTTAGGTGTGGGACATAGGACAGGAGCCATGTGGAAGACTCGCATTTCTCAAAGAGCTGAAGACTACTAAAGGCCTTGCACAGAGCACTATCTGCAACCTTAATTTCACACTGCCAGCACAAAAGAAGGTGCAAAAAGTACACACATAATCTCCCTCTTGTTCAGACACACACACACACACACACAAGTTCACATGAGAATATAGCTGCAAGCAGCAGTTAAGGGGGCCAAGCACTTTCTGTCCTCACTCTTTAAAATTCAAAATGGCCAACTTTGTTTGCAAAATCACAAAGCATTACATCATTAATGATTTACTGATCTTTATTTACAACACACATCAATTACATTATTATGTAACATTGTGTTACATGACACAATGTTAGCACCATTGTTAGCATCAAGAGAAAGAACAACCATGATTGCAGGTTAAGTGGTTCAAAAGTTATGAGCAGTTTTACAAATTTGTGAAATATAGTGCCCCCTACAGGGAATTTAGACAATCTTTGTGCCCCTTAGGATAAGGTCATTTTCATCTACGTAGGAAATTAGCTACTGACATTAAGCCGCCTGCATCTGCCACCAAAATATGTAGGGGGAACTAGCAGATCAGCTCAGAGGGGGAAATTTTGCAAACTTAATATTTTAATAGCTGATCAACTATTTGTCCAGCGATAAGCTGAAATTAGTGTATTTATTAACTGTGCATGGGATATTACCTCCATGGCATTAATATCAATATAGTGAAAACACTATATTACGACGACAATAACAAGATCGGCAGTTTAAGGCAGTAAATTGTAAGCACAGAGACATAAGACACTTGCCTTTAAAATCAGATGAGATTTTATTAAACTATTCTAAAACACAGAAACTTATATAACACAAACGCACACACAAACACACAAGGGTCAAACAGAGAAGGGTTTTGAACAGAGAACGAATGAAATCCGGAGTTTCTAGGACTGTATGCTATTTCTCAGACCATGACCTGAATGAACCATCAACTTGTCAATTTAACCTTCGTTTTGTTTAGAAGGGCTTTAAACTTTGTATTAAAAGCACCAGTTGAGCAAGAATCTGGAGGTACTGTACTTGCTTTTAAGTTGCTCTAGATGTGGATTCAACAGCGGTCTGGTTGCTTTTGAGTGGCGTCTCGGAGGACCAATCAGGATGGTGAATGGAGTGAGGAGTGCACCAGCGGAGTCCCGGAGTCTCGTAGGCGGATTGCCGGAAGGGCACTTGATGAGCGTGGTGGCAGTTCTTTGGCATTGTCACGACTGGAGTCGTGAGGCTTCAGAGGAACTGGTTGTTACAGACTTGGCTAAGGCTCAGAGCAAGCATGATCTCCTCATTGTGTCGGGGGCAAGAACTTCTGAATCTCTTGGCTGACAAGAACTCCCAAGTTGTTGATGGATGAGAACTCTCCTTGAGTAGTTCATTGATGAGAATCTTTATTGACGAGAAGTCCCAATAGCCTTGAGTCGACTCTTGAAGTTCTTAATGGACAAGGACTCGCAACAGACTTGAGACGACTTTTGAAGTTGTGAATGGACAAGGACTCACTGTTTCCTTTGTGTCCGAGGGTTTTAACCCTTTCCAGTTGGGCTGACCCCAGAGTGCTTGCTCCAATCAGCAGAATCTTGGGGCAGGGTGTATACTGCATTCTTCTCTTCTGACACTAATTACCATAAAGGTCTCTGAGTAATGTGCTTTTTCTAATTTTCCACAATATAAAGTTAGAATTTTGGTTGTGAATATTGTAACTTGGATGTAATACATTGTACTCAAATTTACTTTATCCCAGCCCTTAGGAAATTAAATAATGATCACACACATAACAAACATCACATAATTGCTGTTATTGATACACTCATTAACATTATCAAACCTGTTAAATAATCAGAAGCATCAAAATGAACTGGCGACTATAGGCATGATACATATAAGGCATGACATTAAAAAGGCAGCAAGTTTTTTCAAACCATGGTGCATTATTTTAAGAGTCATTGTTCTTTCAGGAGATGTAAGGTAAACTGATGCATTTGTTAAAGCTGGATTCTGTGGAATGATTGGTGAGAGCATGGGGATCTTTGTGTTCCCAGGGCGAGAACAAAGGTTTCATTACAGTCCTCAACCTGTGTTAACCCTTTCTTGAGGCCTCCCTGGGTGAGTCACCCTGAGTAGACACTAGCATTAACTTGGTTCCTCAGGGTCTGCAAGTGTGGGTCCATGGTATTAGGGTTCTTGTGGCATTCTGTGGAGTTCTTGTGTAAAGTTTGGTCAGGCTTCTCTGGTTTTGTTGCTGCCTGTTTAGTTAAAATCCTACCTACAATCTACAAAGTTTGGTCAAAATCCATCACACCATTGCTGAAATATGCCACTTACTTATTTGGTGATTTCACCACCAAATATGTTTGAGCATTATGGATGAACTATCCATCATATCAAAAGTCTTCGAAACAAGTTTTGTTCAGACCTGTCTCCTGTTGCTCTCTTCCAAATTCCACAATTCAACAAAATTTGAAGGAGAAGAAGCAAAAAAAAAAAGTTTTTTTGTTAAAATTCAAAATGGCCAACTTTCTGTTTGACAAATCACAAATTCTTTAGAAGAACAACACCTTCAATGGAAATGATGGAAACAAGAATCTTGATTTGATGTTGAATTGTTTAAAAGTTTTGAGCACTTACATATATGAATTTGCACATTATAGCATCACCTAGACGTGAATTTAGACAAAGCTTTTTGGAGACCCTTATGATGAAGTCCTTCAGTTATCTACAAAGGTTGGTCAAAATTCATCACATGGTTGCAGAGATATGCCCTCACTTCCTGTTTGGCAGCTTCATAATAAAAATCATTTGTGTGTTATTGACGAAAACACCTTTTTTCAGACTGGTCTCATGATGCTGCAAGCCAAATTTGGTGATGATTGGACAAAATTTGTAGGAGAAGAAGCTAAACGAAACAGTTTGGCCAATGGCCGACTTGCTGTTTAAGAAATCACAATTTTTTTACATCCACAACATCAACGCCTTCAAGGGAATCAACAGGAACAAGAATCTAGATTTAATGAAAAGCAATTCACAATTTACAAGCAATTTTACAAATTTGTTAATTATGGTTGTACCTGGTGGTGAATTTAGATAAAACTTGCTCTCCTATATGCTATACTCTGAAGCCATTTGGGTTTGAGATCAAAAGATGAACATGAGATGACAGATCAGAATTTCAGCTTTCAATTCCTGATATTTATATCTAGATGTGTTAAACAACTTAGAACATGGTACCTTTTGTTTAAACCCACACATTTTTCAAGTGATAAAAAATACTGGAACATGTGACTGACAGCTGCTTCTTGTTACCCAGTTAGATTGATTGTTTAAATAATTAATAGCTCTAAATGTCTACTCTTGGTTTGAGCCCTAGTTTTCACCTGTGAAGACTGCATTTGTTGTTAAAAAGGATAAACCAACATGAACACCAGAGATCTGTCTGTGGGAGAAAAGCAAGCCAATCTAAAGTTGAGAAAAGAGGGGAAATTGATCAGAGCCATTTCACAAGCATTGGGCATAACCAATACAACAATTTGGACTGTGCTCAAAAAGAACAGGTTGAAAAATTGAACAGGTTGGCCAAGACAAACACCACCAGTTGATGACAGAATCATTGTGCGAGCTGTGAAGAAAAACCCAAAAACAACTGTCAGTGACATCACCAACAACCTCCACAAGACTTCAAGAGCAGAAATATAGAGGCCATACCACAAGATACCACTCATCAGCAGTAAGAATTGGAAGGCCAGATTGGAATTTGTAAAGAAAAAGTTCTGGAACCAAGATTAACCTCTTCCAAAGTGATGAAAAGGCCAAAGTGTGAAGATAGAAAGGATGGTGCCAGATCATTGTCACACGCTTTATCATTGTGGTGCCGGATCTTTATATCCTCGGATCTATACATACTCATTTACATACTTGTATAAAGAAACTTATTCATATTTGATGTATAAAGAAACTATATTTAATTTGTAACAGTGTTAGCATGGTTTGTTTTTAGCCTGCTAGCGTGGTTTTATTCGTAGCCTGAAACCTAGTGTGAGGAACTAGCAGAGGATGCTACTGACACCTTGTTATTTGTTAAAAATGATAATACTCACTGATTCTTCTGGCTGTGAAGCCTGCTCCCAACTGATTGAAAGGGTTACGAATTTGAGAGCAGAATATCTGTGCTTCACCAAATTAAGGAGGACAAAGAGCTACTACACATAATGCTAGCTACTGCAAATGCCAGTACCACAGAAACAATTTAATTAAAATTCAGTTTCCTACCTATATCTTCCTTATTTTCACAGACATACCTTGAACTCACTTTATTAAATGTTAGGTACATTACAAAGAATACAGATCTTATTGGTGATCTAATTGTAGACCATGAGCTTGATTTTATATTTCTCACTGAAACATGGTTATCTTCAATGCTATACATAGGGTAGATAGGGAGGTGGAGTTGCATGTGTGTACAGAGGTGTGTTTGAGTGCAATAATGTAAAGTTCTTTGAATATGTTGCTTGTGTAGTATGCCGAAATCCTTCAACTATTTTTGTAGTCTTTTATAGAGCACATAAAAGTAATACAGAGTTGAATTTTGGAACCATAGTGTTTTGTCAACGAGCTATGATAAAATTCTCCAAGCTGGAGTTTGGAGTCTTTTTTTTTCGTTTTAATTGACTTAACTGTACCAAAGGTTATCAGAGAATATTAGGTAAAGAAGCATTATGTTAGGCAAGAAACAACTGAGCAATTTGCACATCTCATAGAAAATGCATTTAGTAAATCACTGTTTCTCTCCACTAGTGGCTTACTTCACACACTTAATGCTAAATTAAGAGATTCATTTGACTTAATTGCTCCTGAAAGATTGAAAAGGTTTACAGCATCTCAGAATGTTCCATGGAAGATAGCTCAAGTTAAACAGCTTAAGACTGTACTATCAGTTAGCTGAACGCGTATGGAGAAAAAAAATTACAAGTGCACCATGAGTCTCAAGAAACACAGTTCTATTTATAACACTGCTATTCACTGCTAGTCATGGCAATTACAGTACTGACATTTAATCACACACAAAAACAAGGGCAATGTCAAAGTACTGTTTTCTGTAATGGACCATCTGATTAATCCACAATGCAGAAATCAACACACACACACACACACCATAATTCTTCTTTAAATTTTTCATATTTGGGTTTGCGTATTTATATTCGGGTTTGAGGCTTTTACTATGTGCATGTGCTTATTTAGGCTTTTGGAGCAATTGGCAGTCAGGAGGGTATTTATTTTTAGTTTTAGGGCAATAAGAGGTCACTGGTGTATTTATTTTTTGGGTTTAGAGAAATTAGCAGGCAGGAAGTTATTTATATTTGGGTTTCAGGCAATTCTAGGTCACAGGGGTATAAAAAAGTTGAAAAAGTTATTTTAGACAATTTATACTCCAAGCTAGAGTGCTGTTGACATCACCCACTGTCTATAATTTGACATGACGGGTCCTGGTGTACCCAGATTTGACCATGTGAATTTTGGTGGTTGTCCTGACAAATAAACAAGTGTATCAGGAGAACGGATGAATATTTCCAAAAGCTGCAAGCACACTGCTTCAGATCAGACCGGACATGTTAGAGGTGGTTAGGTGACGATATCTCGAAAACTGTAGGAGGAGATATGCGTTGAATATCAGGTGGAATAATAATAACAAATAATAATAATAATAATAATAATAATAATCTTAGACCAATTAGTGTGTTACTTCCACAGAACAATAAATAAAATTTAATATAAATCAAATAACAATATTATTGCAAATTGTGCAATCCTAAGTATAATATATAATATAATAATATATCATGTGTTATAACGGTTTGAGTAAATTAAGCCCCACCTTGGAATGAATGATTGGTAGGCCGTGGCCATATTCTTTATAAATGTCCACAGATTTTTAATAATTATTGATGGACAGACTCTGCTGAATAATTTGACACCACAGATTGGAACATCTGGCAAAAATCCTAGGATTAGTTTGCAAAAGATGGGTTCACATATTAATCAAATTATTTAAAAAAAAAATGAGTGGGTGGGGCTAAATGTTCCAAAAGCAAATTTATGTTTCACATAAGCACATGAATCAGTTTTCTGTGGGTCACTAGAGGGACCTATTATTCATTTTTACTGTTGATGATTGTTCATTTTTAACCTTATCAGATGCCTGCTGAAAGCCAATTGGCCAACAGTGGCCTTGTATTTTTAAGCGACCAGGTTGTCATTAACAATACATCTACAAATTATGATAAAGATGCAGAATACCAAGTTTCAGCTAAATCAGACTTACAATTCCTGAGAAACAGTTTTCTGTATTGATGCACAAAACATGTGTTGGACCTCCTGATGTCTTTGTCCTGAATGGGCCTGTCAAGTTTTGTTCAAGTGCGTACAAAGAATCATAAGTTACAGATCTTTGAGTGAATTAGAATTAGACTTGGTTGGCAGGTGGTTACCACATTGTTCATAAATTTCAACAGGGCTTTGACAATTATTAAGCTCTACTGAGCCATTTGACATCAACGTTGTGAAGATTGGACAACTAATTTTATCTCTAGGCCTCACAGTTCTCAAGATATGGCCTAAAACATAACATGGTGCACTACAATGCCACCAGTATGCTCATTGGGCTCATCTCTCTTGCCTGAATAGAGGGAGGGAGTACTACATGATGGCAAAGTTTCACGTCTGTAGCATGTATGGTTTGTTCTGCACAACCTTCTAAAATTTTTTCCATTCATTCCTATGGGAAAAAAACACACTTTGAATGGCTGCTACGCAGGAACCAAATGACCTGTCAAAAGCTGTATATAAGCAGCCCTTTTCCAACCATACCAAACAATTTGGCATTGGTCTCGCTTCACAATGTGCAATCACTATCGTCCTGTACATCAAAATTCTGATTGGACAAAATTTGTAGGAGAAGAAGCAAAAAAATATGTTTTGAAACAATTCAAAATGGCTGACTTCCTGTTTAAGAAAGCGCTATTTTTTTATCAACAACATGAGCACTGTCAAGGAAATCCAGCGGAATAAGAATCTTGATTTAATGTTGAGTGGTTCAAAAGTTATGAGCAATTTTACAAATTTGTTAATTATAGCCCAACCTAGATATAAATTTAAACAAACCACCTTGGAGACCCTTACTGTGAGGTCTTTCAGTTATCTACAATGTTTGGTCAGAATACATCACACCATTGCTGAGATATGCCTTCACATCCTGTTTGTTGGCTTCACCATCAAATTCGTTTGCGTGTTCAATTCAATTCAATTATATTTGTAAACCATTTTTAACAATGGACATTGTCACAAAGCAGCTTTACCAAAATAAATGGATTAAAAAAACAAGATATTGTAAATATGTGAATTTATCCCTAATGAGCAAGCCAGAGGCAACAGTGGCAAGGAAAAACTTCCTGAGACAATATGAGGAAGAAACCTTGAGAGGAACCAGGCTCAAAAGGGAACCCATCCTCACCTGGGTGCAATGGATAGTGCAATTATAAATAAACCCCTTCTATTATTGTGTACTATATGGACAAATAGTGCAATTGTGCAACCAGTAAATTCATCACAGTTTTCACAAGAAGTCCGGATGGTTAAAATCTATCCACTGTCCACTGGAATAAGACCTGAGCCAGGAAACAGCCGTTCCTTTAATGCCTACTACATTTTCTTGTCTATCAAGGAGAATAGCATGATCAATGGTATCAAAAGCTGCACTAAGGTCAAGCAGCACAAGCAAGGAGACACAACCCTGATCAGAGGCCAGAAGTGAGTCATTTACCACTTTAACCAGTGCTGTCTCTGTGCTATGATGAGGCCTAAATCCTGACTGATACATTTCATGAATGTTATTCCTATGTAACTATGAGCATACAGTAGCTGCTGTGCTACAACCTTTTCTAGGATCTTGGAGATAAAGGGGAGGTTTGATATTGGTCTATAGTTAGACAGTGGACAGGGGTCAAGGTCAGGTTTTTTAATCAAGGGCTTGATAACTGCTGGTTTAAAAGATTTACATACAGTACATAGCCAATGCTAAGGGAAGAATTTATTATCTTTAAAAGAGGTTTGATTGTTTCAGGAATTATCTGTTTGAAGAAACAAGTAGGTAAAGGATCTAGTATACAGGTTGATTATTTTGATGAAGAAATTAGTGAAACTAGTTTGGTCTCTTCAAGGGGAGTAAAACATTGTAATTGTTGATCTGATATTACTATATTATCATCTACAGGGTTAGTTATAAAACTGTCTGGATTTAAATTAATAGTCTGAATTTTTTTCCTGATATTTTCAATTTTACCACTGAAAAAATTCATGAAGTCATTACTGTTATATAATGATTGCATGCCTGTTTCTATTGTGGTCTTATTCCTAGTTAATTTTGCTACAGTATTAAATAAGAATCTAGGATTATTTCTGTTATCTTCAATTAGGGTGGAGAGATACATTGATCTAGCAACACTAAGAGCTTTCCTACAGCTCAAAAGGCTCTCTTTCCATGCTATATGAAATACTATCGATTTAGTTTGACGCCATTTACGTTCTAGTTTTCGAGTGGTCTGTTTTAAAGTTTGTGTGTGATCGTTATACCAGGGTGCTAGCTTTTTCTCCCTATTTATTTTTCTTTTAAGTAGAGCTACCTTATCTAGCAAGTTGCAGAATGTTGATTCTAAGCATTCAGTTGCCTGGTCAAGTTCTTCGGGATCAGACGGTGATCCAATCATAGTTGATAAATCAGAGAGATTACTGATAAAACTCTGTACAGTTGTTGACGTGACAGTACATTTGACACGGTGATGTGGCAAGGTGCATATATTATGATTAAGACACATTTTAAATGAGATGAGGTAATGATCTGAGATAGCTTCAGACTGTGGAAATGAGACTATATTTTCAATATTTAATCCGAATGTTAGTAGTCTGACCACCACTATGGGTGAGTCCTATTACATTCTGATTAACCCCTTCTGAATTAAGAATAGACACAACTGCTGTTCTTAGATGGTTATCTGGATTATCAAAATGAATATTAAAGTCTCCAACAATTAATGCTTTGTCTAAGGAAACAACCAGGTTAGAGACGAAATCCACAAATTCATATAGGAATTCCGAATATGACCCTGGGGGTCTAAATAATAATTAGTGGAATCACCTGGGTAGACTTATTTTTGTGTTATGGACAAACCGTGCGATATATCAAAAATCAAAGTAACAGGGATAGTCTCACGATGCTGTGATTCAAATTTGGTGATGATTGGACAAACTGTATTTGAAAAATTTCAAAATGGTGGAAAATCCAATACTTTGTAGAACAGAATTAATAGGACAGAATAGAATAAATGCCTTTATTGTCATTGCACCTTGCAGTACAACAGAATTTGGTGTGCATCTCCCGATACGATTTTGTTTGACACACCAAGTACAGACACACATAAAACTAGAAAAATAAATAAATAGGTAGGTATGGAATAAAACAACTTTACTATAATATGCTAATATATACAGAGCAGTGGTAGAAAGGCACTAGCAGCTTAGAGAACAAGTTGTTCTTTTTTAATGTCCTTAGGAAATGGAGCCTTTGTTGTGCAAATTTTTTTGATAAGCACAATGGTATTCGTTGTCCCTGTAAGGGCTTCAGTGATGTGGGTTCCCAGGAATTTGAAACTGGAGACCCATTCCACAATATCACCATTGATGAGGAGGATGGTCCATGCTATGCCTGTGGAAATCAATGATTAGTTCTTTGGTTTTATTGGTGTTGAGTGAGAGGTTGTCATGTGGTCAATTCGCAGACTTTGTCCCTGTAAGCTGTCTCATCCTCATTTGCGATCAGCCCCACCACTCATCTAACATTGTGGTGTCCATTTGTTTGACCCAAAGAATCAGAGGAATGTGGAATGGCATTTCTAATACATTCCATTGCAGAGATATTATTGTAAATGTATGTCCGAATTTGCCCTGTTGGTGGCACTAGAGGGCTTGAGTGGCATACACCAAAATTGCTGTGAAGGTAGCTGAAACTGTCCTCTATCCCTCAAAAAAGTATTGTTTGTGTTGGTCTCACAATTCTCTCTTCCAAATTTCATGGCTGTGGGACAAAATTTGTAGGAGAAGAAGCGGAAAAAATGTTAGCTGTCAGGGGTATTTTTGCATTTGAGGATTACTTTTGAGGAGAAATGCCTGTCTGTGTCAAAGTGCAGGTACCTGCGCAGTGTGTGTGAGGCCCTTTGTGACATTCTGGAACTCTTAACTGACAAACTGTCCTTTTTGTAACTTTTATGGGTGTCTATTACAAAATTCAAACAGCAGGCTGAGTTTTGTCACCTCAAACAAACACTCAAAACTCAACCAGATCGAGTTAACTAATGACATGGTTAGTGTAAGGAGACTTTGCTGATCAATTTGATGCAATTTTATGATATTCAATTCAAGTTTTATTTGTATAGTGCTTTTAACAATGAACATTATCAAAATGCAGCTTTACAGAAATACATAAATTTCTGATATAAATTTTAAATTTATAAATTTATCCCTAATGAGCAAGCCAGAGACGACGGTGGCAAGGAAAAACTCCTTGAGATAATATGAGGAAGAAACCTTAAGAGGAACCAGACTCAAAAGGGAACCCATCCTTATCTAAGTGACACTGGATAGTGCTACTGTAATAATTCCCCTTCTATCATTGTGTACTATATAGTCAAAAAGTGCAAGTGTGTAACCAGGAACTTAGGAACTTATGAGCAACTTATGAATATGAGCATCAGAGTTATTTCTGAATTCATTATAGTTGTAACTATAAATAATTCCCTTATGTAACTGCATACTATATGGTCAAAAAGTGCAATTGTGTAACCACGAAAGTTCATTATAGTTTACACATGAAGTCTATTTTGTTGAAGTTATCAACTGTTCAGTGGTGGAGACTTGAGTGCAAAACTGTTCATAGCAGTTGCAGTCCTAAGGCTATCATAGCAATTGCAGTCCTAAGCTATCATAGCAAAACTGTTCATAGCGATTGCAGTCCTAAGCCATCTTTATGGTTTCTAGGTTGTACCATTCACAGTAATTTCATTGATCTTTAGGCTGTCTATGTGGGTCCATCCTCAGCAGCAGCGAGTGGTTTTCAGGCGATGAGAACGCCAACCAGAAGTAGGGCATCAAAATATTAGGTAGGTCATTATCATGTAATGGTTAAAGAAAATGTACATTGTGTGCAGAGTGCAAGCAGGGATTCTAGAAAGACTAGCTATGAAAGCATAAGTAAAAGGAAGAGCCAGAAGGTACAAGAGACATGAGGGCACCCTGAGCCAACACTGAGACTGTGTCTGAGTCCTGAACACTAACTGCAAGGCTGTTCTGTGGTAACTGTGGGGCTTTGTAAAAGAAAGCTCTGCCCCCCGCTGTAGCCTTCACTATTTGAGATACCAACAAAGTTGTTGTTGTTTGTTTTGGGGGTTTCTCCCTTCAGTTTCCTGTTCAGGAGGTGAAATGCATGCTCATTTGGGTCTGGTGATTGCCTTGCCCAGTCTAAAACCTTCCATTTTTTTTCCTGTGATGAAGTCCTGTGTTGTGTTAGCAGTGTGTTTTGGGTCATTGTCTTGCTGCGAAATAGACAGAATGTTTCTGTAGACCTCTGAATTCATTCTGCTGCTAACATCATGAGTTATATCATCAATAAAGATTGGTGAGCCGTTCCAGAAGCAGCCATGCCATGACACTACCTCCACAGTGCTTGACAGATGAGCTCGTATGTTTTGGATCATGAGCACCCCTTTCCTTCTCCACACATTGGCCATTTCATCACTTTGGTAGAGGATAATCTTGGTTCCAGAACATTTGCAAATTTCTTTGTGAATTCCAATCTTGCCTTCCGATTCTACTGCTGATGAGTGGATTGCATCTTGTGGTATGGGCTATATATTTCTGCTCTTAAAATCTTCTTCAAACGGTGGATTGTGATACCTTCACGCCTGGAGGTTGTTGGTAATGTCACTGACTGTTGTTTTTGGGCTTTTCTTCACAGCTCTGACAATGACACAGCTCTCTCAACTGCTGTTGTTTTCCTTGGCCAACCTGTTCCGTGTCTAGTTGTTACTACACCAGTGGTTTCTTTCTTTTTCAGGACATTCCAACTTGTTTTATTATCTATGCCCAATGCTTGTGCAATGGCTCAGATAATCTTGCTTTCCCCATAGACAGCTCTCTGGTCTTCATGTTGGTTTATTCTTTTTAACAACAAATGCAGTCTTCACAGGCTAAACCCTGGGCTTAAACCAATCAATCTAACAGGGCACACTTGGGTAACAAGAAATTTGTCAGTCACATGTTCCAATATTTTTGACCATTTGAAAAATGGGTGCATTCAAACAAATGGTGCCATGTTCTAAATTGTTTAACCCATCTTTTGATCTCAAACCAAAATGTGTATAGCAAAAACAAAAGAATTGATCTTGCCTTTCCAGTACTTTTTGGAGCATATATAGAGTCAGTCGCCTGATCAAGTTATGTGGGGTTATCAGACGGTGATCCAATCATAGGTGATAACTCTGGGAGATTATTGATAAAACTCTGTGCAGTAGCTGACATGAACGTATATTTGACGAGGTAGTGTGGTAAGGTGCATATATTATGATTAAGATACATTTTGATTGCTTCACTTCAAATTGATTGTGGTGGTGTACAGAGGCAAAAATTACAAAAATTGTGTCACTGTCCAAGTACTTATGGACCTGACTGTATATATTTATTTATATTTCCAAGATGGAGTATTTTATTATTGATGTAGGAATGAAGCTGGACATGAAATTAGCGTTTTTGCTCCTGGACAGGTCTATAAATGTAAACTATAAGCTTTGAGCTGTTTCATTGGCCTTCTGCACATAAATAAATCAGTAGATACATTTTTATCACTGAGACAGCCAGGTAAGGAAATGCTTTGGATTAACCACCTTGAAATGTATGTAGCTATGCTAAGATGGTAGTTTCAGCTAAAACCATAGTTTTTAGTTTCAGCCAAAAACCACTGAGACCTGTTATAAATAAACAGGGCAGTGGAGGCACTCTAAACCATCCTCATAAATCGGTATGAGTCAAATTTTGCTTATTTCTAGTGCTGTGCCTGTTACACTGCTAAATGGCCAAATGGGCAAAAGTTAACAGCAGACACCCAGCATACTGGAGACACGGAGCTCCGATTTTAGCTGTAACAAGAAGAGTACCTATGTAACATAAGTCACTCAGGATATGGAAATCTATTCATCATTAACCATTGTCAGCCAAATTTTGCGTGTTTTAGTGTTATAAATTACGTGACTTTCAAGCACTTGAATGGCGGAGTGGACAAATGCTGACATCAGCCTGCCTTTATACAGAGCTCTGATGAAACAAGTAGAGTACTTCAGTAACATATATAGATTATAAGTCACTCAGGAAAAGTGAAATATAATTACCATAAATCATTATGTGCTGAATTTAGCGTGTTTTCATGCTATAACCTGACTTTAGATCAATTAAATGCCTGAGTGGGCAAAAGATAAATGCTAAAATACTAACATCAGCTACAGAGACAGAGATCTTTTAGATGCTAGCAGAGTACTTTATTAACATGATTAGTCAATATGTCACTCAGGATAATTGAAATATAATTACAATAAATCATTATGAGCCACACGTTGTGTGTTTTAGTGCTATAATTTGTCTTTAAAGTGCTTGAATGGCAAAGTAGACAAAAGCTAACTGCTAAAATGCTAATATCAGCCAGCCCATTGCCCATGGCTCTAACAAGCATAGTGTTTCTGTAGCATGATAAAATGATTAAGTCACTCAGGATAAATGAAATATAATTTCTATTAATCGCCAAACACAATAAATCAGTGCCTGACAAGGGGAGATGCTCATATAAGAGCCAGGTTTCTGAAAGCGAGGCCCAGCCATCCTGTAAAAAATTAGCCTAAAGCCACACTATTCACTGTTGTTAACAGTGGCTTCTGCTTGGTTGGAATGAAAAGATTGGACGCCCCTGGATTAGAGGAAAAATGGCGCATTTAAAGATGCGCAATATAGTTAAACAAACGTGGAAACTCAGAAAATGTTCACCAAATCACTTAGCTATTGACATGGTGCCAATATTGATTTTGAATTTGGAATTTTTTGATTTATGGTTGTTTACAAGATGTGAGAGGAGTTAATGAAGAAGAGAAAAGTCCCCTTTAAACAGTGGGCATACAAAAATGTCTGCAAGTGATTGTGTAAAAAAAAAATGCTCAAAACTGGGAAAATATTCACCAAATTGCTTAATGACATGGTTATTGTGAGAAGCTCTTGCTGATCAATTTGATGCCACTGTCCCCTGAGCGGGTCGCCGCCCCTGCTAGGCCCCGGGGTTTGCAGGGGCACCAGGGAAGGCTTGGAAACCAGAAGTGAGAGCCCACCGGGGCTTGCCTCCCCGCATCACCGGGTTAGTGAGGAAACCATAAGAGTAGTGGTATTTCACTGGTGGTGCCCAGTGGAGTGGGGCCTCCCACTTATTTTACACCCCTCATGTCTCTTCACAGTGCCTGACTAGTGTCAAGCTCAACAGGGTCTTCTTTCCCCTCTGATTCTGCCAAGCCCATTCCCTTGGCTGTGGTTTCGCTATATAGTAGGTAGGGACAGTGGGAATCTCGTTCATGAGCTTCACTAATTAGATGACGAGGCATTTGACTACCTTAAGAGAGTCATAGTTACTCCCGCCGTTTACCCGCACTTCATTGAATTTCTTCACTTTGACATTCACAGCACTGGGAAGAAATCACATTGTGTCAACACCAGACAAGAGCCTTGCGTTGTGTTAATTAAACAGTCGGATTCCCCTTGTCTGCACCAGTTCTAAGCTGGCTGCTAGGTGCCAGCTGAGGCTGGAGTAAACATTAGCTGAAAACTGAAGTAAACATTAAGGGGAAAAAAATATTGTGCCTTAATTTGAATGGCAGTCAACGTAAATGTTGACTTGCTTCAAACAAATGCTCATAATTCTGATGAAAATATAATTCAGTCAATTAGATATGTTCAAGTTTTTGAAAGGAGGAGTAGCTGGACTGTTTAAAGCTTGGATGGAGATTTTAACTGAAAGTATAAGGATTTTAGACAAAAATGATGTGTTGCCATAATAAATTCAGAAACTGTAGATGGAACTTTGAGCCACAATAATAATAATAAAAAAAAAAGGCTAGAGCAGGTGACGGCTCTAGCTTTCCACCATAGGAATGAATGCGGGCGCTTGGCCCCCTAAACATGGTAGACTTGACACACAAAAGGCGGTACCGTACACACACATTGCTAGCATATGGTACTATATTGCTGCCTTGTGCTTTTAATGCAGAAAATCATCAAAAGCACAAGGTTGGTTCTGTTGTTGTAGTGGTTGCTATTTTTTTCTTTATGCTGTTTCTTATTTCCTATGTCTTCTTTCTTCCCCTTGATCCTCTTTTTTCCCTGCTGTTTTTTTCATCACTACTCCCACCTTACCATGCTGCTATAATGCGAAACTGTTACTGCTCCATTATCTGCCTTTTAATTCTTTGAATGCATAATGGGAAATGTAGGAGATGGAGACAGAACCTGATAATGAGGTAAATATGACCTTTTTCTAGATTTTTTTTTTGCATAATTTCTCTATATTCATTTGCTAGGAGGTATCTTAAGATTTGGAATGAATACAGTCCTTATTCTGACTTTAGCAAAGGCTCTCCTCTACAGATCAATCACTGACATAACATCAACTTTGATTGCAAAATTTATTTATCAGTAATGTAAATAAATTATTATGCTTAAAAGTATGTCACAGCATTAAAAGAATGATAAAATGGTTCACTGAATTTTAAGGGAAAATATAACAGTAAAAGAGAACTAGAGTAAGGATCAGTCATTTTCAGAATTATATTTTTTCTGAACATGGTGTTACTGAGACAGCTTACACTTATTTAATAAACTGCACAACGAGTAGAGCTGCTTGCCACAAAAATGTAATTTTGCGTTTGGAAACACTAGACACACTATTCTAAAATAACATTTGTGTGATTTGTTGAACTTCCTCTTCAATATTTCACTGAAATATTTCACTGAAATATTGTATATATACAACTTACATATCATTTGCTGATTAGAAACTTTAGAAAGCTTTTATATGTTATTTACTTTACTTATGGCTTTTTTTTACATTTTGTTTACAGAATGACAAAGATCAACGTCATATCATTGCTTCATTAGCATTACGACAGCGCTTCAGCTGTCTGTCTGATCCCACGTCCAGTGAGTTTTAATTTTCTGTGGATAATTTTGAATTCCACTATAGATGAAGTGTTAACTGTTTTGCCATTTAGCTAAAATGAATTGATAATGTTCAAATATGTTCAAATAAATAGTGCCAGTATACACTTACTGAGCACTTTATTAGGAACACTATACTAATACTGTGTAGGGCCTCTCTTTGCTCTCAAAACAACTTCAATTCTTCATGGCATAGATTCCACAAGCAATCATGCCACAGTCAAAATTACTGAGATCACATTTATGCCCATTTCTGATGGTTAATGTGAACATTACCCGAAGCTGCTGGCTGATATCTGCACGATTTTACGCATTGCACTGCAGCCACACAATTGGCTGATTAGGTCATTGCATGAATGATTAGGTGTACAGGTGTTCCTAATAAAGTGCCCAGTGAGTGTATATTACACCATATTTTGGTTCTTTGCATATGTTGTCATCCCACTTTTTTGGTTTGGACACACTCATGGGTTTCTATTATTTCATATCGTCCATTCTCTCTTCAAAGATTTATGTCTTGTATGTTTCCTGAGCCAGCAGTGTTTTATTTTTTTCACTGTGTTTTTTTTTACCCTTTGTTGAATAAAGACATGCTACTTCAAGCTAAAATCAACAACAAAAAAGAGCACGTTTGACAGAATATCTATATTCTGTCAGACAATGTTTTTTTTTCCATCTTCAACTGACCAGTTTCAGTGAATCTGTGCCCAGTGTAGCCTTAGATTCCTGTTTTTGGGTGGCATGAGTGGATCCTTTTTTCTGCTTTTGTAGCCGATCTACCTCAAAATTTGACATATTATGTGTTCTGAGATGCTTTTCTGCTCAGCACGATTGCAAAGACCAGTTATTTGGGTTACTATAGCCTTCCTCTCACCCTGAATTAGTCTGGCCATTTTCTCATCAGTCTGACCTCTCTCATCAGCAAGGCATTTCTGTCCACAGAACTGCCATTCACTGGTTGTTTTTTGTTTGTTACACCATTCTATATAAACTCTACAGAGTGTGTTAAAATTCCAGGTTATCAGCAGTTTCTGAAATACTCAAACCACCACATCTGCCACCAACAACAATGCCATGGTCAAAGTCACTGAGACCACATTTTTCCCCATTCTGATGTTCGATGTGAACAACCTGTATCTGCAGGATTTTATGCATTGCAGTGCATGATTGGCTGATAGAATAATTGTATGAATGAGCAGATGTATAGGTGTTTCTATTAAAGTGTTCCAACGTACTGGATTAATTATTCAATTTCTAGATTGCAAATATTGTTTTTGGTGCATTACCGGACTGCTTGTATGTGTAGTGGCATTTGTATGAGCCTGCCCTAATGTTTGTGATATTTGTGTTTATTTATATTGTTTCTCATAAACAATCAATTTTTGTCACAATCATCTACAAACACTGATCACAATACTTCCATTATCCATAATGGCACTGATAGATCTGACTTGATAACTAAACTTTTTTCTTCTCTGTTTTCTTTCTTTTTTTTTATTTCTTTTTTTATTATTAATATACTTGTGATAGAAAAGACCAAAAGAGGAAACACTGCTCTGAAAACTACATCACAGACTTCTGGCTATTCCTACAAGCCTGCTTTTATGACGCACCAATACCAGGCTTGGGTAACCAGCCCAGTTGCTAGTGCCAGTGGCCAAGCCAAGTCAGGATTTGTCTCTCTCTCTAGCTCGTCCTCCAACACTCTATCTGCCACACCACTGAGATCTGGGTTGTCAGGAAACTCTGACTCCCCCATCACATCAGTCATCAGAGGCTCATTTACACCTTCTATCAAGTCCGTCAGTGATGTTGCATTACCAATACGCTCCCACAGAGCTGTCTCTTCCTCACAAAAGATAGTGGAGCAACAGGCCCAGAACCCAGTTCAGGCATCTCTGACCCCTTTATCATCTCCAGTAAAAAACATCCCTGACTCTGTCTCTGTAAAAGCCCTGCCATCCCTTTCAGCCAGAACTTCTCTACTCCCTGCTGGAGGCTCACTGCTGGAGAAACCCTTTATCACTAGGACTCCGCCTGCTTCACCTACGTCTTCTCCGAAAAGCTCAAATAGCTCAAATTTTTCATATAAATCTGCTAATATTTCAAATGTTCTAACAACTGCTTCCCCCATTAAAACATTCTCAGGCTTGACCACAGTCAAAACAACAACTAATACATCCAGCTCTCATAGCTCTCCAACTAAATATCACTCCCCCTCACCCATCTTTCTCCTGTCTGGCAGCCTACAAGAGAGGATACAGGCTACAACATTCGCTGCCACAACCAGTGTCAATGCTGCTTTTGATGAAGTAGAGAGGACACTAAACTCCTGCTCTGCAAGCTATGAAAAACTCAAGGCTGTGCCATCCTCTCCACCCTCCACATATCAGTCTATTCTGTCTTCAGGTTCTGTCTATGACTCTCTTAGCCCTCCCCCCAATTCCACCACTTCTGTCACATATAGCACAGTTGCAGTGCCTGTTTATTCAGTTATAAATGTTTTGCCAGAACGGCAGTTTAAAAAGCTTCCTAACATCTCCAAATCAACAGCAACACTCTTGTCCCCCAGAAAAGCTATGGCCCCAGAGGCTAATGCTCAAATTCAGTCTACCTCTGCCAGAATTCTGTCCCCTGGTAAAACTTTCCCATTCATGTCCCCTGCCACCTCCTCATCCCCTCTGTCAAATAGCCAGGACATACTGAAGGATGTGCATGAAATGAAGGAAGATTTAATCAGAATGTCAGCTATTTTGCAAACTGATACATGCGCCAAAGGCTTTCAGTCTAACTCAAATAAGGAACATAAAATAGAAGATGAGGAAGCGTACAAGATTATGGAGAAAGTCAAACAAGACTTAGTTAAAGTTAGTGAGATACTAACCAATGATATTCTTAAGGAGGGTAAAAAATACAAGAAAGGTAGCAAGGCTGAAGATTTAGAGCATGACATTGATAATAACCAACAAAATGGATGGAGATGCCCCCCTCGATATGAGACAGTAGCACCTCAGGTCAAAAAAAGAGTTATGACCGACAGAGATTTTAACCTGGCAAAAGTGCTTGACTATCTAACCTATGACACTGGCACACATTCCTTATCCAAAACTGAAGCAGCACCACAGAGGAATGAAGAGAGCAGGAGAGAGAGAAAGGAAAAAGTTAAACGTGTCTTAAAACCTGCTATGGCAGTTCAAGAAAGCAAGCTCAAAATGCCTCCATTGATAATGCACCCTTCACCATCAGAGAAAGCGCTATCTAAGTTAGCAGATGCATTATTTGGTACAGAAGCTGTTCTAGACTCAGATGATGTCTCTCATGATCAAGATAAAAGTCCCCTGTCAGACAGTGGGTTTGAGACTCGGAGTGAGAAGACACCCTCAGCTCCACAGAGTGCTGACAGCATGGGGCCCACAGCTCCCTTTCAGGAAATTTCACCAGTTATCACTGAAACACGGACTGAAACTGTACATGTCATACGGTGTTACAGGCCTCCAGAGGTCACCAATGAGCCTGTAGTGGATGAGGTTAAAATGGCAAATTCTCTAGCCCAATGCACTGACACAGAGTTCAGATTACCTAGTGGCTACCATAAAGATAGAGTAAAAACTTACCAAGCCAGCTCCAGTCCTGTGGAAGACATCATGTGTAAAGGCATGCGACTTAAAGAGGAGGCTCACATAACAACCACCACCCGAATGTTATATCACAAACCGGCAAGTAAGGAGACAACCTCAGAGAGGTTTGAAGAGACCGTTATGAATTCGTTGCAGTCTGGCCGAGATCCCTCCAGAGAGTTAACTGGCCTATTTGAGCATCAGGGCAGCAATGAGGGATGGAAAGAACCACAAAGACCTCTGAACAAAGACTCAAAGCCCAAAGTGGAACACATTATTGAGGTTCATATTGAAAAAGGAAATAAAACTGAACCTACAGAGGTCATCATAATGGAAACCAAAAATCACCCTGAGAAAGAAATGTATATTTATCAAAGTAGCATCAGAAAGAATGAGCTTCAAAACAGAGAGGAAGTGGAGAAAGTAATTCCCCCTTTCTTACAGGAGGATGATGTCAGGACCACCACTGTTCAGTTAATGACGAAAGACTTGTGCAAAACTCTAAAATTACAAAGACCACACTCAGTGGAGTACCCTGAAGAAGATTCATCAATTATGAGAAGAGAGTCAAATAAAATTACAGATAAAATGCTATTCACTGAGAAGTTCAACTCTTCATATTCTGACTCAGATGAATCTTTGACTGAAAGATCTCATTATTATGAAATGAGAACACATGGTGGCTCAGTGAGATATATCATGCTTAAACCAGATAAAACAGGTGGTGTCTTAGATGACAATGAAAACTGTGATAATCTAGCCCTGCTGCAATATGCCTCAGATCCTGCTAGTCAAAAGAAGTCCATTTGGACAAGAGTATCTGAGGATAGGCAGGGAGGAAGTACAGAGAAATGTAAATTTGAGGACAGGGTAGATAAAACTGTCAAAGAAGCAGAGGAAAAGCTTAGTGAGGTCTCATGGTTCTTCCGGGATAAAACAAAGAAACTGAAGGATGAGCTCCAGTCGCCTGAGAAGAAAAATCATAGGCCAAACAGTCAAGAAGCTCAGTCTGTGCCCAGTTCTACCTGCAGCAGCCCAGAGAGAACAGTCCTGAAGAATGGTGGCAGTGGAGAACAGTGGAGCAGAGAAAGGTTTAGAGACAGATATGGTTCTCATGATAGGAAGTGTACCATCCTTCCAAGTAGCACAGAGGGAAGTGTTTTAATTCAATACAGTGATGATAACAGAAAACAAGGGGACTACTCCTTAGCAAGTAGTGCAAATAAATCCTCTAATTGTTTCAAGCCATCAACATCTAAGGTTAGCTCAGTTAGAATGAAATTTGAAGCTGAGGCTAAAAAGCAAGACTTAATGGTGACTCAATGTGGTCAAACATCTGGTCCACTAGAAAAAAAGCTGCAGGAAAATAAATTACCCATCTATCAGGTGTTTGCTGGAGGGAATCTCCCAAATCCAACAGATCCAGGTGAGCATTGCCCAAAGGAGGTTCAAGATAATGAAAGGAGGCAAATTTATAATGTCAGAAAAGCTCAATTATATAATGTGTGTGACAACACCACTCCCAAACACCCCAAAAGTTTACACAGCAAAGATAAGGTTGACACAACTCAGGGAAGTCATGGCAGTGGACACCATAAATCCCAGAAGTCAAAAATTTTCTATACACTTGAAGAAAACACTTTGGTTGACAATGAAGGAAGTGATAAGTTAACCAAAGAAGAAACAACCAAAAAGATCATATATACTGAGCTACAGATTCAGGAAGACCCCAACAGCGTTGGAAAATATAGTGGTTCTCTTAAAAAAAAGTCAGAATTACATGTTCCTGTTAGGGTTTCATCCAGTTTTGTAGACCATCATGAAAGTACATTAAAGCTAGATTCATCTGTTAAACCTGACAGAGCGGGGTCACTCATACCATCATTAGCTAGAAGCAAGCATTGTAGTTGTGATGCAAATAATTCATTCAGTGATATGTGGTCACTAGGAAGAATTAATGTATTCTGCAATGGTGTTGACAGTGAACAAATTGAGTATACAGAGAGAGTGACTCCAAGTGTGACAGCAAATATCAAACCTTTACCAGTTTATGTCAGCATTCCAGTGGGTAAGCAGTATGGGAAAGAGACAGCCACTGGACAACCTAGCACCTACAAAAAAGTTGTTAGCCATGAGAGCCAAACAATGCATGAGGCAAGGGAAGTGTTTTATACTGTTAAACAGAGACAGCAGCCTTCACCTCAGTGGAACCCAGAGGATGACACACTAGAGAATGTAACCAGTTCTGGAAGAAGTCCCATTACTCCTGAGACCCCCAGCTCTGAAGAGGTTAGTTATGACTTGAATTCTAGAGCACCAGACACTGTAATTGTTTCTGTGGCAGGTGAACCTAGCCCAATTCCAGAGGAGTCAGAGGAAGAGGAGCAACCCAAGACCTTTATTTTCAGGGAAGTACCAGCAGAGAATCCCAAAGCTGTTAAAATCCCACCAGAATTCTCCAAAGGGAACCATGAGCTACCTGGAAAAAGAGTCAAAGGCAAACAGGTAGCATACTTTGAGTTTCCACCATTTCCACCCCAAGACACTCAACTGTCTGACCAGATGGAACTGAAGAAGGACTCACCTCCTTCTGAGGCAGACACGGAGATGATGGAGGTGAACCTTCAAGAGGAGCATGACAGACACCTTTTTGCAGAGCCTGTGATTCAAATCCATCCACCATCTCCTCTCCCACCTGGGGCTGACAATAATGATTCCAGTGATGATGAGTCTGTCATTCAGCCCATTCCTCTCAAGAAATACAACTTCAAAATGACTCAGAATGGTAAAAAATGTGTCAAGCCTAGGAACCCAGACAGAAATGGCTCCCATCACAAAGAGTCACAAAGTATAAATGGTGTCATTAAGGGAGATGAGGAGGATGAGCAAAATGGCAATGATCAGTCTGTCACTGACTGCTCTATAGCAACAACAGCTGAGTTTTCCCATGACACTGATGCCACGGAAATAGACTCTCTGGATGGGTATGACCTGCAGGATGAGGATGATGGGTTGAGTGACACCAAAACATCAAGCCTTTCAAATGATGTAAAGACAGGTAATTGCTCCTTCAGCCTGACCAAACTGGAGGTTAGAAAAGAGAGCACCCCAAATAAGGAATCTGGAGAAAATACAAAATCTAAAAGCAACTTGTACAAAAAAACAGAAAGTGGTAAAGATCAATGCAAGATCTACTCTTTGGAGGGAAGACACCCTGATAGACAGGAGTTTGCAGATAACTATTTCAGCTACAAGCTTGAGGAGGAATTACATTCTACTTTCAAAACTGTGGCCACTAAAGGCTTGGACTTTGATCCATGGTCAAACAAAGGAGGAGAGGAAGAAGTGTTTGAGGCCAAAAGCAAAGATGAAGATCCAAAATATTTTGGTTTATTGGTGGAGGAAAAATCACAAGCTACTACACCAGACACCACTCCAGCTCGAACACCAACTGATGACAGCACCCCAAGTAGCGAGCCTAACCCCTTTCCCTTCCATGAGGGCAAGATGTTTGAGATGACCCGCAGTGGTGCTATTGACATGAGCAAGCGGGACTTTGTTGAAGAGAGACTTCAATTTTTTCAGATTGGTGAGCATACTGCAAAAGGGAAGACAGGGGACAAGGGAAAAAGGGGCAAGTGTGTGGTGGTAAGTGCTTCCCAATCAAAGGCCGGGGGGAGATCTGTAGAGGGGATGGTAGAGGCCACCACAAACATTACACCATCCAGAAACTGTCCAACTCAGGGCATCACTTGCTGCCTGGATGCACCTTCATGCACTGATATTGTAGGGGAAACCACCTCTTGCACTGTCACAGCCTCCAAGGTCAACCCTAAATTTCACATCCCAATAAAGATGGGAATTGCAGCTTCCATAACCATAAAGAAAGACTCTGCTGACTGGACTGATTTTAGGGCAGAATCCTCAGCAAGTCAGATGCTGGAGCATGATAATTTGGAAACTCATGTAAACTACTGTCAGTTTGGTAGCACATGCTCTGATTCTCCATCTGACAGGAAAGATTGCCCTTCAGAGAACTCCAGTAACAACAATAACCTAGAAGCTTGCAGTGTTCAGGCTAATTACATCCATGGTGGTAGCATAGTGTTTAATCTCCAATCATCCTCAGAACCAACCCTGCAGAAAGCCAGTCGGGTAGAAGCTCATTTCTGTAGGACTTCCTTGGTGTTAGTAAAGGACAAATCCAATGCTCAGACTCTTCAGTGGAAAACAGACTCTCAAAAAGGATTAGAGATAAAATGTCAGCCCAAGTCTAGGCTTCCAGT
Organism: Pangasianodon hypophthalmus; assembly: GCF_027358585.1. NCBI lineage: Eukaryota > Metazoa > Chordata > Actinopteri > Siluriformes > Pangasiidae > Pangasianodon > Pangasianodon hypophthalmus. Next base: position 22,902,288 of record NC_069719.1, on the reverse strand, counting down.
CAAAATTGCAGGATTTAGCTTTAACACACATAATTCAGGTAAACAGATATCGCAACAGATTGTTAAACCTGAGACCAGAAAATGTGATTCTATTAGTATAAAGCCCAGATCTAGAATTCCAGTCAAAGATATCAAAAGGAATAGTGCAGTTAGCTCTGCTGTAGGGCCCAAGTTAGGAAAGCTTTTGGAGGGAGAAAGGGTAGTTAGAAAAGTAGCTTCATCCCAGCTGCCAACCAGAGACAGGTCATCATGGACTATAAAAAATTGTTCAGTTGAGGCAGACCGAACCAACATAAGTGGGCTCTGTAGGAAATCCATTAAGTTTCTTCAGAACATTAGTGTGGAAGCAGCAAAAGTGACGGAGCATCTTTCAGACAAGGAGAAACAGACGCAGGCAGAGCAGTTGGAGAAGGACAGCAGCACATCACGATGTACCTCCCTATCGGACCCCTCCCAGTCACAGCCCTCCCTCTCTGACGGGTCCTCCCGAGGGGGAGCACCCATAAGGTCAAAGGTCACAAGGTCTGCGGGCAGTGAGAGGAGGAGAAGTAGAAGGACAGGAGGAGGGAAGGAGGGCAATAGGGGCACAGGGGTTTGCGGGTTGCCCTACATCGCGGAGATCAAGCCTAGTTTGTAAAACTTTATTAAAAACTTCACTTGATCTTTAGTTGCATGAGTCATTGTGATTGACTGACCAGATTGCCTGTGGAGTGAATAGTAGCGGTCATTCTTGTCATCCTCTAATTTCTGTACTGTTTGAGTATACTGTACTTGTCAAAATCCCCTTTTTTCTCTCTCCCAACCTGTAAAGGTTGGTATAGCATGTTAGGGGGGAGGGGGTCCACTCGCCTGTCTGTGCAAAGATTGCGATCAGAAATTTTCTAACTTTTCAGTATTTACTTTTACTGTTAGTAGAATGCTAGATTTCTTGCATGCTTAATTCCTCATCTCAAAAGTCACCATTTTAATGTATGAAAAATTACATATCTTTTAGTTTATTGTATGCTTGTGATGTCAAAATGATTTTGTACATAGATTCTGCAATGTATATAAACAGAAGTTTTAAATGTAAAGTGTCCTTGAGCAGTGGAAAGGCACTATATAAATAAAACATTATTATTATTATTATTATTATTATTATTATTATTATTATTATTATTATTATTATTATAGTCTGGCATATTTGGGCACACAGGTTAACTATCTTTTGCGTGCAGTTCCTTTTCTTACCACATATTTCAGCCTCAGTATGTACCACTTGTACCAGTTTGAAATAACAGATTTCTGATCGTACTTAAAGGAACACTACAACATCTAAACATGTGTGATTGTCCTAATACATACTAACAAAACATTGCACACTTATTCTGACAACAATGAAGCACAAAGAAAAGTATTTTTCTAATTACTGTGTGCACTAAGATATTGTAATTGATAGTACTCACAAGACCACAAATGCTATACCACTAATCATTAGATGTTGTCACCCTGTTGTGGTGAGAAATTCTTAATGTTTTTCTAATGCATTTACATACTTAATGCTCGTTAACCTGTAGCAGGAACAGAACAATAATCTCAACAATATGCTATTATGAAAAATGCTAGTTTGATAAACAAGTCTAGTTTTATGCCAGAATTCCATTTTAATATTCAGTCAGGTCCATATGTATTTGGACAATGATACCATTTTTGTAAATTTGCCTCTGTACACCACCACAATGGATTTGAAATGAAGCAATCAAGATGTGATTGAAGTGTAGACATTCAGCTTTAATTCAAAGGGGTTTAATAAAAATAATGCATTAACAGTTTAAGAATTATGGCAATTTATTTACATAGTCCCTCCATTTTCACAGGCTCAAAAGTAGTTGGACGAACAAACATAATCATAAACATTAGGATTATTTTTAATACTTGGATGAAAAAGTATTAAAGTATGACTCCAAAAGTCCTTTGGAGTCAATGACTCCAAAAATCCTTTGGAGTCAATGACTGCCTGAAGTCTGGAACCCGTGGACATCACCAAATGCTGAGTTTATTCCCTTGAGATGCTTCTTCAGGACTTTACTGCAGCCACTTTCAGTTGCTGCTGGTTTTTGGGTCTTTCCGCCTTCAGTTTTGTCTTGGGTTGAGGTCATCGGACATTTAAGAACATTTAATTACTTTGCGTTAAGAAGCCCTTGGGCATACTTGCTTTTGCGGTATGTTTTGGGTCATTATCCACCTGTACTGTGACGTGCCGTCCTCTCAGTTTTGCAGCATTTGACTGAATCTGAGCAGAAAATATGGCTCTTTATGCTTCAGAATTCATCCTGCTACTTTTATCAGCAGTCACGTCATCAAAAAACACCAGTGACCCAGTTCCACTTCCAGTCATAACACTGTCTCTACCATGTTTGACAGATGATGTGATATGCTTTGGATCATGAGCCCTTCCTTTCCGTCTCCATACTCTTCTCTTCCCATCATTCTGGTATAAGTTAATCTTGTTCCAGAACTGGTCAGGCTTTTTTTTTTAGAGGTTTTTTAGCAAGTCTGATCTGGCCTTTCTGTTCTTAAGTGTTACCAGTAGTTTGCATCTTGAGGTAAACCTTCTATATTTACATTCACAAAGGCGTCTCTTGGTTGTAGACTTGTAAAATGATACACCTACCTCCTCCAGAGTGTTCTTGACTTGGATAGATGTTGTGAAGGGATTTTTCTTCAACAAGGAAAGAATTCTGCATTCATCCACTTTACGTCTTCAGTGGTCTTCCGGGCCTTTTGGTGTTGCTGAGCATGCCAGTGCATACCTTCTCATTAAGAATGTACCAAATTGTTGATTTGGCCACTCCTAAAGTTATTGTTGTCTCTCTGATAGGTCTGTTTTGTTTTTTCAGCCTAATGATGGCCTCATTCACTTGCATCGACACCTCTTTGGACCACATATTGAGAGCTCCCATGAACAGCTACCAAATGCAAATTCAACACTTGAAATCAACTCCAGACCTTATATCTCCTTAATTTGTCATGAAATAACAAGGAAACAGGCCACACCTGGCCATGAAACTGTTTGTCAGTCAATTGTCCAAGTACCTTTGAGCCTGTGAAAAAGGAGGTAATATGTAAAAATTGGGTGCAATTAATAAACGGTTAATCCAATAGGTTTGTTAAACCCCTTGAATTAAAGCTGAAAGTCTGCAATTCAATAACATCATGACTGCTTCATTTTAAATCCATCGTGGTGCTGTACAGAGGCAAAATTATGAAAATTGTGTCACTGTCCTAATACTTATGGACCTGACTGTATCTCAAAGAGCCTCATTTTGCCAGAAAAGGCTGCAGCTAAATATATTTCTTTAGGTTTAAATGATTATTTAATTAGTTCTAAATGATTCTCGTTTTCATCATCAAATTTATGTTTCCCAGGTCCACAGAGCCCATGTGAGAGAACAGACCTTCGCATGGCCATTGTGGCTGATCATCTGGGACTTAGCTGGACTGGTGAGATTTCATGGAATGTTTATCTTAAAAAAATATCTTGTATCATCCTCCTTAAACAGCACTGTAGAAATGTGTAAACAGTGATGGAGATATAATATAAAAATGTATGTTATTATGCTTTGTTGTGTATATAGGTGTTGCTAATTTCAATGAGTTTTAAGTCATTGAATTACACCTGATTACAGGAACAAATAATAGAAAATAGCTATATAGACAGGATGGAGGGCAGAGTACCATCTATGGCTCAAAACTCATGTTGATATTCTAATCCCTTGTGACTTATGGATAGTTTACAGGGAATAGAGAATATCAACATGAGTTTTGAGCCTTAGGTGATACTCTGCTCTCTGTCCTGTCTATATACAGTGGATATAATAAGTCAACACACCCCTGTTGAAAGTCAACCCACCCTCAGTATGAAACATTTTAGGGAAAAATAGGAAAAATAAAAAAACTTACAATAACTTAGTTGTATAAGCGTGCACACCCCTAAACTAATACATTTTTGAAGCACCTTTTGTTTATATTACACCAGTCAGTCTTTTTGGCTAAGAGTCTATCAGTGTGGCACATCTTGACATTTGATCTTGATATATTCTCACTATTTCTTGCAAAAACATTCTAGATCCATCAAATTGTAAGGGCATCTCCTGTGTTCAGCCCTCTTCAGGACCCCCCACAGATTTTTAGTTGGATTCAGGTCTGGGCTCTGGCTAGGCCACTCAAAAACATTGATCTTCTTTTGGTTAAGCCATCCTTTGTTGATTTGGATGTATGCTTTGGATCATTGTCATGCTGAAAGGTGAAATTCTTTTTCATCTTCAGCTTACTAGCAGACAGATGAAGGTTTTGCACTAAAATCGACTGGTGTTCGTAGCTATTCATGATTCTTGATGAGTAGTTGTCAGGTATTCCTGCAGCTCCTTTAATGTTGCCATAGGTCTCTTGGCAGCATCCCTGTTAAGTTTTTGTCTTGTCCTATTAAAAATTTTGGAGGGACATTCTGTTCTTGGTGATGCCACTGTGGTGCTTCATTTTCTCCACTTGTTGATGATGGCCTTCACAGTGTTCCATGGGACATATAATGTTTTGGAAATTTTTTGTACCTGATCGATACCTTTCGACAGTGGGACCCTGTACAGGTTTTGTAAGCTCTTTGAAGAGCATGGTTTCAGAAGTCAGATGAAAACAAGAAGATCCTAAAGAAACAGCTAGTCTTTATTTGGGGTTAATCAGAATAATTTAATTGATGACAGTTGTATGATACTTTTGACCATGAGATTGAATGTGATTGGTTCATTCTGAACACAGCCATATCCCCAATTATAAAAAGGTGTGCACACTTAAGCAGCCAGGTTTGTTGTAATTTCACATTAAGCATGGAAAAAGTTCTGACATGATTTATCTTGGTTTCTTTTTTTTTTTACCTCACAAATACCTGCCAATTTAACAGGGGCATGTAGACTTTTTATATCCACTGTATGGTAATGCAGTGCACCATTACATATTCTACATAGAAATGCACCATACAGAAGGGCAATAGATGAGAGTTATTTCCCATGCAGCCTTATTTCACATATTCATTCTTTCAGTCACTTGTACTTCATGATTCATATGGAATTTTCCCTCAGAAAAAAGGGAATATTTTTGGGAGCTGTATAGGTCTGCTCAGTTAGTTTGATCAGGAAGATCTGTATTTTGCAATCTTGGTGTGGCCTGTAGTAATATGATGTGTTTGTGATCTGATGCAGAGTTGGCACGGGAAATGAATTTCTCAGTGGATGAGATCAATCACATCCGCAAGGAGAACCCCAACTCCCTGACTGCCCAGAGTTTCATGCTGTTGAAGCAGTGGGTGAGCAGAGATGGAAAAAATGCAACCAGTGAGTCTTAGCCTCTCTTTCTTTCCCTCTCTGTTTTAGGGATGTACATTCTTTTTCACTCAAACTCTGAGCATGTGTAGATATTGTGTATTTCATTGAAGCAGTGTAAGATGTTATGTTTAAGACACAATCAAAGACAATGTTTTAGGCAAGTGCTGGTCAATGTATTTTGCATAAAATATGGTATGTACACCAGAATATCTGTGTGTGTTCTTTCACACAGCGGATGCTCTGACTGCGGTGTTGACCAAAGTGAACCGGATGGATATTGTGACTCTGCTGGAAGGGCCCATATTTGACTATGGTAACATTTCAGGCACCAGAAGTTTTGCAGATGATAGCGCTGTGGAGAAATCATATGGTAAAGTTTAGATCCCACCCCACACCCATTCTTCATTTATTTTTTTTAAAACCTCCTTCCACAAGGCTCCTAGTACTGGCCAGAAAGGTGTGCCTCTCACTGTAATTATTGTGTGATATAGTTTTAATTTATTCATTTTTTACACCAGCTTCTTGAATTAAGAGCCTGTAACTCTTGTGAAAGAGAATGGCTGAATGATTACTTAATCATTTTGATATAGCGATTACTCAGACCTAAATAAACCGGTGTTGAGTGTGTGCTCAAATGCAGTTTTATGCAAACAGTCTGCTGAACACATTGGCCCTGACTTAATATAAAAGTACTTTTTATACTGTAAGAATTGCTTTTGTTGGTTGCTACACCCACACCACCTCCACTTTATGCATGGGTCTGGATCCGAACATACATGTGATGATTGCACAGGATGAAGCAGTCTCTGCATGATTCTGCACCTGAATTGATCCATAATATGTTACTGAAAGATTCAAAACTTACTAGATTCCACTATGAATGAAGTTCCTTTGTTCACTCCACCAGTATACACACTGTGCTAAACTCCATATCAAATACTCCCAAAAGACATCAACAACCCTGTGCAGTTCTTCTCCATATAATGTCGAGAAAATTCATAAAAATAGGGGAAAAATAATAAAAATGCTTAAAATAGCTTAGGAGCAATTTGACATACAAGTTGGCTTTATTGGCTTTAGTAAGCATATAATACCTACGCTGAAAGCCCATCATAATCACGCTATAATCAATAATCACATTAGTACGCAAGTAATAACCATGCTTAAAACATAAGGCTTAAGAACATAGATGGTTTATTTAACATAATAGAAAAACATAAGTGATTATAGAGAGTGTCTTAGTCAATAATGACCCATGGAGGCTCCTGAGAGACAGGGGAAAAGAAAAACTGATTGGGCAAATTGGCAAAGTGGGAGAATAATCAGTAGGAGAGCGATATCCAGGAGAAGGAGAATGGGATAGTGTGGTCTCAGGAGCCTGGAACACATCAGCGTGAACTTCATTATAAGTAGAATACATCGGCGGGGTGACAGTTTGAGTGCCAACGTCACATGTTACCATAACTTGAGCGTTAGGCACAGTTTGTGTGGTTTTGTCAGAAGCTGGAGCCTGATGCACAATGCGGGGAGGCAGAAATGAGGTCTCCAGAGACGCCGGAGATAACAGGTGTTCGAAGAAGCGGGTGAGCTCAGCTGCGAGGGTCAACAGTTGAAAATAACGGCGATGGCGAAGAATACACCTAGGGCCTCTTCCCGTGTGTCTACAAGACTGAGCTAAAGTAAAAACAGAAAAAATAAATCTAGATGAGCATTAAAAGATTAGCAACATGGAAGCAGCAATACCTGGTAAAAGTTAATTAAACTTAAATAGCACTATAGAGCACGCGAGCACGCACACGAGCACATGCAGCTTAACTAAAATGGTTATAAGCAAATAGTTGCTTGGTCGCACAAGAAGCATTTTAATGTTCTTTCATATAAACTCACATAATCCTAATCTTAATAAAAAGAGAATGAAGCAAAAACTCACACATGATCGATGCAGCAGAGTGATTCCACGGGTAGTCCGATCGATCCAAGGGACAGAAATAGAGTGAAGAGAGTTGAGGAAGTGCAGTATTTTTCAATTTTAAACTAGGCCAGGTTGGAAATTTGGAAATGAAGGTAATTGGGAAGATAACAGAATAAACCCAATATGGAGTCTCAGGCAAATGGGACGGTCGAGCAGTTGGGAAATAAGGGGAATTCGAAATAAACGGACAATGGGACAAAAAGGTCAGGTAGGAGATTCCAGGAGGAGATTCCAGGAAAAGTCAGTAGATAATGGGAAATGGTGAAATATATGTAAATTAGGGCAGGAGGAGTCAAAATGGTCTAAACTGAAAATAATGGGAAATTGCTGACATATGTAAGTTAAAAGAAGGAGGCATCAGAAGGGTATATATAGAGGGGATTTTGAGATGTTCGGGGCACTCAGCTCTCCTGTGTGAGATTGTTGTGTCACCGTTGTGGCAGTTCACCTTCTTTGAGCTCATTGAAATGTGTAGTGTATATACTGCAATAAAGAAGTTTGCTTCTTCTCATCCAAGGACAGAATATTCTTCTTTTTTGAGTGAGTAGAATAAGTGAAATATAGGTAATTGGCAGAAAGTGGAATCCACCCACGAGAGTGTCCACTCAGAGAGGGACTCTGAGTTCCTACAGAGTCTTCCATGTTTTCTCTGTTATGTTCCGTATCCTGTTGCCTGAACATTGGTGACCAAGGGTCGAGAACTGGGTGCATAGAAATGGCATGATGGTCAGATTCACTCTCGTTACATTTCATTGTTATTTTACAGTCTTTTGATATATGAAAAGATGTAGCACAACATCTGAAACAAATTCTATTCTCCTTGAGGCAAGTTTTATGTTATGCTGTTGGCATGGTTCTGAAACCTCTGTATTTAGCTAGGGGGTGGGGTTTCTTGTGAATGGGGCAGTGTTTATTGAGATCTTCTGTTTTTGTTGGTTTGCTTGTGTTTATGTCCGATGTTGTGATGTCTGTTTTGTGCACCGATTATGGCAGTTTTAGAACTCGAAAACCTGTCTAGCTTTCCAAACAGAGCACTTTCTATAACCTTTTGGGCCACGTAACACTCTGCCAGTCTGCTCCAGACCATGTTAATAGTTGCACCTGGATCATTTACATGAGCGGCCCAGATTCTTTAGACTTGTTTAGGTGACTTTCTGCCTAGCCTAGCCATTTTGTTAACAAATCTAGCTGCTCACTAGCTGTCATATCTAAGCCCTGAGTAGCATTAATGAAGAACGTCCCTAGGTTACGTCTGTAACCATGGTTCCCCGAGGGAACAAGGCGGTGCGTCGACAACGCTTTGGGAACGCCTCTGCGTGACCACGCTCTGAATCACATTTGTAATCCGTCCAACAGAATCGTGTGACGTCACCGGCGGGATGATGTAGCGACCTGGAAGTATAACAGCACATACGATGGAGCTGGCGCCGAGACGCAGCGTCTCGTTCCCTCGGGGAACCATGGTTACAGACGTAACCTAGGGACGTTCCCCTTCAGCAACTCAAGCTGTGTTGACAACGCTTTGGGAACGAGTATCCAGTGCCACCAGACTGACAAATCCCTGCCTAGTGTAGAAGGGCACAACTAGGTCGAGAGAACTGAGGAGCCGGGAGTGGCATCGAGGTCAAGGCTGTAAGACGTGATGAAAGCCAGAGGGGTGGACCATCCTGCAGCTTTGCAAATAGCCTGGAGAGAAACACCAGAGGATAAGGCCTTGGAGGCCGCCATACTTTGGGTAGAATGAGCCTTGACCCCCAATGGAGAGGGGAGATCAGAGGACTCGTAAGAAGTAGTGATAGCACCCACTATCCACCTGCTGAGGGTCTGCTTGTTCGTAGGAAGACCCTTCTTATAAGGACTGTAGCAGACAAATAGCTGGTTTGACTTCCTACACAGGGCAGCTCTGTGGATGTATGCCACACAATTAAGCTTTCTCAGGTCATGGAGGTGGACCGAAAGGGAGGTGGACAGAATGCCTGAAGCACGACTGGCCGTGGAACCACAGAGGGCACCTTAGGAACATACCCCGGTCTGGGGTAAAGAAAGGCTCTGGCCATGCCAGGGGCAAACTCTAGAAAAGAGGGGACCATAGAAAGAGCCTGAAGGTCACCGACTCTCTTCAAGGAAGAGATGGCTAATAGAAATACAGTTTTGACTGTAAGAAAACCGCTCCTGCAGAAATTCCAGCACTGAACCAACCGGGCAGTTAACTCGTTCTAACCAACAGTTTTTACACCATGACGCGAACAGATGCCACTTAGCAGCATACGATTTCCTCGTGGAGGAGCTCTGGATTGGAGTATGGTCTCCACAACCTAGGTTGAGAGACCAGAGGCTATGAGCTGTGCCCCCTCAGGGGCCACAGCCACCATAACTCTGGACGAGGGTGAAATAGGGTACGCCCCGCCTGAGAGAGAAGATCCCATCTGACGGGAATCTCCCAAGGAGAGTCTTCGAGAAGGGCTACCAGGTTCGCAAACCATGGCCGGCCCGGCGAGTAAGAGGCTACTAATAGAAGACGTACTCCATCTCAGCGGACCCTCTCCAGAACTCCTGGGAGCAGAGCGATCAGGGGGAAAGCATACAGGTGCAGCCTCGGCCATGTCTGTACCATAGCGTCCAGTCCAAGAGGAGCTGGGTGAGTGAGGGAAAACCAGAGGGGACAGTGCGAAGTCTCCTGAGTCGCAAACAAATCCACTTGTGCTCTGTAAAACATCCTCCATATCTGCTCCACCAACTCTGGGTGGAGCCTCCATTCCCCGGGCCTCAGCCCCTGCCTCGACAGGATGTCTGCCCCCTGATTGAGATGCCCCGGGATGTATACTGCCCTCAGTGAGAGCAGCTTCCCTTGGGCCCACAGAAGGATCCAGCAGCGCAGACCACCCTGCCAGTTCAGGTAGGAGACCACTGAAGTGTTGTCCGTGCAGACCAACACATGATGGCCCCTCAGGTCTGGGAGAAAATGTTTCACTGCTCGAAACATGGCCAGCATCTCCAGGCAGTTTATGTGCCACTTGAGATGGGGCCCTTCCCACAGACCTTGGGCAGAGCGGCCACTCATGACCGCCCCCCGGCCCGTAAGGGAGGCATCCGTCGTTAGCGTTACGCGACAACAAGGAGCCCCCAACAGGGGGCCTTTTAACAGGAACCATGGTTTCTTCCACATGTCTAAGGCCCGTAAGCCTCGCAGCGTGACCTTGATCATGCGAAACAGGTTGCCCCTTGGGGAAAACCCTTTGGTCCTGAGCCACCACTGCAAGGGCCTCATGTACAGCAGGCCAAAAGGTATAATGTTGGACGCAGCTGCCATCAGACCCAACAGTCTCTGAAACTGTATAGCAGTGAGTGACTAGCCTTCTCTCACTCTCTTGACCGCCGTGAGAATTGACTCAATCCGAGTAGGAGACAGACATGCCTGCATCGTTTAGTCTTAACCCCAATTCTCTCATATGGGTGAGAATGACATCTCGATGTTGAACCACCAACTGCTCTGATGGAGCTAAAATCAACCAATTGTCAATGTAATTGAGTATGTAGATGCCCAAGAGATGCAATGGAGCCAGAGCAGTATCCACACACTTGGTGAAAGTGCGGGGTGAGAGTGCAAGACCGAAGGGAAGAACCCGATATTGGTAAGCTTTGCCCCAAAACCAAACCTCAGGTACCTCCTGTGCTGAGGAAGAATGGAAATGTGGAAGTACGCGTCCTTCAGATCTATCGTGACAAACCATTCCTTGGAACCGATTTGAGACACGACTTGTTTGAGCGTGAGCATTTTGAACTTGAGTCTCATAACTGAGTGGTTCAGCAGACGCAGATCTAAAATAGGACACAACCCTCCATCCTTCTTCGGAACTATGAAGTACCGGCTGTAGAACCCAGACTTTCTGTCGAGAGGAGGGACCACCTCAATGGCCTCCTTCCTCAGGAGAGTATCTACTCCTCATTCCATGACCAGAGCCTGCTCGGGGTCCACCAGAGTGGGAAAAACCCTGTTGAATAGAGGAGGACGAGACCCAAACTGAATCTTGTAGCCTTTTTCTACGGTATGCAGGACCCATCGAGACACATTTGGCAGAAGCTTCCATGCTGCCAGAAAGTCTACTAAGGGAATCAGTCTCTCAAGACTGACCTCTGGCGTACTTAGAGCAGCTAGATCGGTGCCCTGAAGCAGAGGACTGGCAGGGAACGACCGACATAGCTGTTCTAGAGACCTCCTCGGAGGTAACGAGCCCCCCAGAACCACAACTTGTCCGGGCGGAAGCCGAGAGAAGCACTCGCTGGAGATCGCCGTGCCCTGAAGCACCGGAGGTGGCAGGGTTGACAAAACGTTCTCCTGAGGGCACTGAGGAGAGACAGGCATCGTACGACTTGTCAGGACCTTTTCTTCGAAGCCCTCCTATTGACAATGACGGTCCTCAGATCTGTCATCTCCCTTGGCCTCAACCTGGAGCGCCACGCTGACTCCCTCTTTTCAGCCCAATTGCCCTGGCAGTCTCTTTACTGGTCCGGAGAGACAAATCCGTGGCACAACGCAGTTCCGCAATGTCATCATTATTTATATCATCTCCCTCGTCCAACTCTTTAAGCAGGTCAGCCTGGTATGCCTGCAACATCGCCATGGTGTGCAGGCAAGCACCAGCCTGGCCCGCCGCCGTGTACGCTTTGCCCACCAAAGCCGAGGAGGTCTGAAGCGGCTTGGAGGGCAATACCAGGGCCTTAAAGGATGATACACCGCCAGGAGAGAGATAGCCCGCAAGCGTCTCTTCAACCCGCGCTCCTTCAGTCCCACCACATTAGAGTAGTGAGAGGCATTGGGACTGAAGAGGCGGGCCGAATATGGATTATTCCACGATCTCGACACCTCGGGGTGCAAATCGGGAAAGAAAGACAGGCCCCGGTGTGGAGGCAGTGACTTAGATTGCAGAAAATGCTCATCTAATTTACTACACAGACCTGCTTCCTGCTTTTCAGCCAGCCAGTCAATATTTAATTTAGCCACAGTTCGAGTCACCACCTCCAATAACTCCTCAAACTGGAACGTCTGGGGTGGCAAGTCCACAGACTCGTCCTCAGCGGCGCTCCCCTCACCTTCCTCCTCAGAGGAAGACAAGAGAAGCGTCGAGCCCTCTCCCGGGGGAAGAAACCGTTACAAAATGTGCTTCTGTTCCCTGAGAGTGGAAAGTGGATCTGGCAGGTGAGGAAGAAGAAAGGACTATGCCCATCTCCATTCCCTCTGTCCAAATCCATCTGCGAACCCCACGATCTAAGCCGCCGCTCTGCCTCGGCAGAAGCGGGACCTGAACCACTTCTAGGCACGCTAGAGAAAGCACCCTCCTCAAAGAGCACCCTCCGGGAGCAGAGCGTGCGCAACGAAAGCCGGACGCAATGCGGGCAATCAGCTCCCTCAAGAGCTGATTGAGCATGCTCCGCTCCCAAACAAGCCACACACAGACTGTGAGTGTCCCCACCCATAATGAAACGTGGGCAGGGAGAAGCGCACAGTCTAAATGATGTTTGCTTTTGCTTGCCATTGATATAATACTGAGACATACAACAATAAATCAGACGAACACACATAGAGCGCTTACTGAACAACAGAAGCTGGCGCCGGCTCCACCGTATGCGCTTTTATACTTTCGGGTCACTACGTCATCCCGCTGGTGACGTCACACGATTCCGTTGGATGGATTACACATGTGATTCAGAGCGTGGTCACGCAGAGGCGTTCCCAAAGCATTGTCGACGCAGCTCGAGTTCACGAAGGGAAACAACTGTCATGCTCTGTAGCTTTCAGGTTGATTGTTGAATCTTGTTAGTGTAGTAAATAGAATTTCTCTTTGTGTTTCGCAAACTTGTCAGACCTTTGATTTTGACATTCGTAATACTGATTGCTTTGAGGATGTTGTGATACATTGTGGGCCCTTGTGCTCTATTAGAGGACTGTCTTTTAGAAGCAAGGGTTTGTTAGTGGAATTGACCAAGGGTAGCATTGGGTGAGAAGACAGAGCAGTCTGTTCTGACACTGTTTTGGCATTTCCCAGAGTTTACATTCCTGCTAAAGGAAGATGGTGATCAGGTTCACGTGAATGATTTACTGGAGTGACAATCTGTTTTGCTGCAGTTGATACCATAACAATAAATATGTTCCTGTTTAACAGTGTCCCCGGTGAAAGATCACTACGGTCTAATGTGAGCCATGCACTTAGTCGATGACTGAAAAAGACCTCAGTCTTTTCCATAATAGCTTTCCGCCTAAGCCTCTACAGCAGTAGCTTCTTTCTCTAAGGGCTATGCTTCTAACATGGCTCTCAGTGTGGCTGTCTCCAACGTCTAGTCTTGCCTGTTCTTTCTTCATTGCCACCTCTCTCTGTGCAAATGATGTGTGTGCATGTGCAGCTTCAGCTAAGGCACAAGTTCTGACTGCCCTGCTAGCTGATGACTGTGAAGATCTGGTACGTTGTGAGACAGTGTCAGAACTCTATCATCTGTATTTGCATTATCCATGTCTGTAGTGTCAAATGTTGCACTGAGATGCACTGCTTCCTTACTTTACTGCGCTTGATGATAAGCAATGTCCTAGCTCTGTTTTTTATTGAGAACAGGCAGAAAGGCTTCATCTCTTGACATTGTGGTCTCAAAGGATTTACTCTCATAAGACATATCTGGGAACACAATCAGGACGGCAGACTGGGACAGCATACTTCAGTGCATTGAGAGGAAATCATGCACTTTTAACACTGATAGTAGCATGAGAGCTACATCCTGGTTGCAGTTGCCTATATACCTATGTACATTTAAAGCTATTTCCAGTAGAAGATACTGAAAGTTCACTGAACTAATCGGGGCAGGTATTAAGCAAGGTATAACACTCACTAAACTACACACTACACTGTAAAAAAAAATTTAATTGTTTGTTTACATATGTTTGATAATGCATGACTCAGGATGCTGGGTAAGGGATGTGGATCTGAAAGGGAACAGGTATGTTTCATTAAGATTTTTTTTTGTAAAATTTTTACAAAGTTATATTTACAGTTAGCATTATGTTGCCTAATTGTGGGCACTACATAATTTTTAGCGTTATTTCTAGATTGTAAAAAAGCTTCCAGCTTCTGACATCTTATTATTTCAGATTATTGTCAAGATAATTATAATCCTGCATTTGATTTTCCTCGCTTGTGATTTCAAAATGTACATGGATATATGATATTAACTTATCATAAGACTGCTTTCATGCCATGTGATTTTTTTTAGAAAAAAAGCACTGCCTTAGGCTGATTAAGTGATGGGCAAACTGTAATAAGGCTAGCACTCAATCCTAGCTAGTACTGCCAAATTGGGCAGTATCATTGTTATTATAGTTGAAGATTAGAAAAAAAATTACTTGGATTCAACTGTCCAGTTTGGGTGAGGCTGTGCCCATGATTGCCTTAGATTCTTGTTCTTGGCTGGAGAGTGGAACCTGATGTAGTCTGATGTAGTACCTGATGAACCTGTTGTAGCCCATCCACCACAAGGGTCAATGTTTTGTGCATGCTGAGATGCTTTTCTGCTCACCACAGTGAAGAGTGATTATATGTGAGTTCCTATATCCTTAATGGCAGCTCAAACCAATGTGGCCATTTTCCTCTGACTTCTCTTATCAGCAAGGTGTTTCCACTCACAGAACTGTCATCAGTCAATGTTTTTTGCTTTTTGCACCATTCTGTGTAAACTCTAGAAACTGTTGTGTGTGAAAATCCCAGGAGATCAGCAGTTTCTAAAATACTCAAACTACCTCATCTGGCACCAACAATCCTGCCATGGTTAAAGTCACAGAGATCACATTTTTCCTCATTCTGATGTTTGATGTGAACATTAACTGAAGCTCTGGACCTGTATCTGCATGATTTTATGCATCGTGCTGCAGATACCTGCATAAATGAGCAGGTGTACAAGTGTTCCTTTTAAAGTGGAAGGTGAGTCTATATCATATATATATATAAATATATATATCAGCCATAACATTATGACCACCTGCCTAATATTGTGTTGATCCCCCTTTTGCTGCCAGCAAAACAGCCCTCACCCGTCGATAGTGGACTCCACTAGATCCCTGAAGGTGTGCTGTGGTATCTGGCACAAAGATGTTAACAGCAGATCCTTTAAGTCCTGTAAGTTGTGAGGTGGGGCCTCCATGGATAGGACTTGATGGCCAGCACACCCCACAGATGTTCGATTGGATTGAGATCTGGGGAATTTGGAAGCCAAGTCAACACCTTGAACTCTTTTTCATGTTCCTCGAACCATTCCTGAACAATTTTTACAGTGTGGCAGGGCACATTATCCTGCTGAAAGAGATCACTTCCATAAGGGAATACCGTTGCCATGAAGGGGTGTACCTGGTCTGCAACAATGTTTAGGTAGGTGGTATGTGTCAAAATAGCATCCACATGAATGCCAGGACCCAAAGCTTCCCAGCAGAACATTGCCCAGAGCATCACACTGCCTCTGTCAGCTTGTGTTCTTCCCATAGTGTATGACGGTGCCATCCCTTCCCCAGGTAAACGATGCAAATGCACCCAACCTTCCACATGATGTAAAAGAAAATGTGATTTGTCAGACCAGGCCACCTTCTTCCATTGCTCTGTGGTCCAGTTCTGATGCTCACCTTTCCTTTGTAGGCACTTTTGGCAGTGGACAGAGGTCAGCATTGGCACTCTGACAGATCTGTGGCTACACAGCCCCATGCACTGTGTGTTCTGACACCTTTCTATCATAGCCAGCTTTAACTTTTCAGCAATTTGTGCTACAATAGCTCTTCTGTGGGATCAGGCCAGACGGACTAGCCTTCACTCCCCACGTGCATCAGTGAGCCTTGGGCACCCATGAACCTGTCGCTAGTTCACTGGTTGTCCTTGCTTGGACCACTTTTGGTAGGTACTAACCACTGCATACCGGGAACACCCCACAAGGCCTGCCGTTTTAAAGATGCTCTGACCCAGTCATCTAGCCATCACAATTTGGCCATTGTCAAAGTCTCTCTAATCCTTACGCTTGCCCATTTTTCCTGTTTCCAACACATCAACTTCGAGAACCAACTGGTCACTTGCTGCCTAATATATCTCAACCCTTGACAGGTGCTATTGTAATGAGATAATCAATATTATTCACTTCACCTGTCAGTGGTCATAATGTTATGGCTGATCGGTGTATATATATATATATATATATGTACGGCCTAATCCGTACTATGCTCCTAGTATACAAGTTAAATATATACACCGTCTGAATTAATGATAGTAGTAATCTGCATAAAGTCACTACTTTCCTTCAATATCATATAATTTAGCACTCTT
Organism: Pangasianodon hypophthalmus; assembly: GCF_027358585.1. Lineage (NCBI taxonomy): Eukaryota > Metazoa > Chordata > Actinopteri > Siluriformes > Pangasiidae > Pangasianodon > Pangasianodon hypophthalmus. The sequence continues at coordinate 22,885,618 of NC_069719.1, read as the reverse complement.
TTTAAAGCTATGCACATTTATGCTACAAAGTATGAAATATGTAAATATGCATTTTAGGGCTTTATATTTAGTTTGTGTGTGTGCATGTGTAATTTCACATGCTCTTCATGTGTGTGATCTCCTGCAGGTTATCTGACCATACTGCATTGTTCCACTGAACTGCCTCACCCTCACAACAAGCTGCCCATCAATTATGAGCCTGACCTTGTTCAGTCCACTGTTACTGTTGTAGAGGTTGACACTCTGAGTTCCATTACCAAGCACGAAAGTCTGAAGAAGATGTGAAAGAAGGAGAAATACAGAAGGAAATCAATGACAGCAAGATGCTTTTTCTTTGTAAAAGTGCCAACATCTATGGTTTAGCTGTAGCATTACTGCTTTTTTTTTTTTTTTACCTAATGCAGAAGTCAAACCAACTGCAAATAAAATTTCCCCAGTGGAAAAAATCATATCACTGAAGGAAAATGGATGCGGATTGTTAAATACACAGGTGTTTCTGGTAGTGGTTAGTTTCACTTTGTGCCAACATTAACTAAGCAAACTATGACCTGTGAATTCAAGTGCCTTGGTCTTGTGAAACAATAGAAACCAAGCAGGTGGGTGTCGCAAACCTTACGGGTTGGGGTGGAAATGAGGAAGCCGGAGGCAGGCTTGGGAACAACTCAGAGGCATTTTATTCTCCAATTTCACTTCCACTTTCAGCGTCTCTCTCTCTCTCTCTCTCTCTCTCTCTCTCTCTCTCTCTCTGCACTCGTCTCTCTCCTTTTTATCCCCACCCCAGCTCACTGCAACACAGAACACTCGTTAGTAGAATTCCCTGCAGGTGTGCCGGGACACCACTCACCTTCTGTGGACCACCTCTAACTTAAATGGCTGAAGTGCCAGATACCAACAAGTGATCCGCGCATTGGCATCATTTCATGCTGTGAAGCCACTGGAGTGAAGCGTGGTCCAAACAGAGGGTGAAGGCCCACCCCAACAGATAGTATCGGAGGGTGAGGACCACCCACTTGATGGCCAGACACTTCTTCTCTATTGTGCTGTACTTCATCTCTCTCACGGAGGGCTTGCGGCTGATGTACAGCAATCTGTTCAATGCGTCAGTCTGCAAAATAAAAGGGAGAGAGAGAAGTTAGGAGAATGCGAGAGCGGTCCGCCACAGAGTGCAGCTTTTACCTGAGTGAAGGCCTGCTGACACGGCTCCATCTACTGGACTGGATCTGGCACTCCCTTTTTAGTGAGATCAGTCAGCAGGCACGAACCTACAATAATAGCTAGCCAGTCCCAGAAACTGTTTCACCTCCTTTTTGGCCTTGGGTCTCGGGCAGGCCGCAATCGCTGCTGTCTTATCAATTTGGGGATGCACCTGCCCGTGGCCCAAGTGGAAGCCCAGATACTGTACTTCCGCCCGCCCAATCGCACACTTCCCTTGGTTCGCGGTGAGTCCCGCCCGCCTCAATGATCTCAGAACAGCCCTCAGGTGCTGCATGTACCGCTGCCATAAGCAGCGTGTGGATGGAGAATTCTGTCCATGAGTCACTGGAACGTCACGGGGGCCCCGAACAACCCAAAAGGAAGGGCCCGGAATTGGTGTAAGCCTAATGGAGTGGAAAAGGCAGTTTTTTCACTTGATATTGGAGTCAAGGGGATCTGCCAATATCCCTTTGTCAAATCCAGTGTCAAATACAAGCGAGTCTCACCTAACTGATCGAGCAGCAAGCATTTGGTATCCGTGAAACTTGGATACCGCATTGAATTTTCTAAAGTCCACACAAAAACGGACAGTCCCATCAGTCTTGGGCACCAAACCACTGGGCTGCTCCAGTCACTGTGGGACTCTGTGGGATTACTCCCATGTCAAGCACAGCCTTGAGTTCATCCTGAACCACATTTTATTTGTGCTCGGGCAGACGATAGGGGTGGCTGCATACTACCACCCCTGGGGTTCTATGTGGTGCTCTGTGAGATCCGTGTGACCGGGGGGAGGCGAGAACACGTCGGAAAACTCAGCTTGCAATTTAGCCATGTCCATGATTTGGGACGGAGAGAGGTGGTCTCCATAAGGGACTGGGGTGGATTGAGCCACTGTTTATAGATTTACTTCCGATCTTAGCTCCTCCCTCTCCGGAACAACCATCGCCAAAGCCACGAGAACCACCTACCTGCCGCACCCTGCCTTTATCCTCAGTTTATCCTCTCAACTGGTTCTCAATTGACTTACCTGGTTAAATAAAGGTTATTATTATTATCCGTTCACCTTACCTCATAGTCGACATCCCCAACCCATTGTGTGACCTCAAAGGGCCCTTGGCACTTGGTGAGTAATACAGAGCTTGACATGAGTAGTAAAACAAGCACTTTATCTCCCGGTGCAAACTTCCATAACCGAGTGCCCCTTTTATACATCCGGGATTGACATTCTTGCACCTGTAGCAAATTCTCCAGGGTTACGTGGTTTAAGGTTTGAAGTTTTACTCTCAGGTCAAGAACGTACTGAATTTCGTTTTTACTGTTGGAAGGCCCTTCCTTCCAGTTTTCCCGAATGACATCGAGCACACCGTGAGGCTTCCGCCCATACAATAAGTTGAATGGGGAAAACCCTGTGGAGGCTTGTGGGACCTCTTGCACTGCAAGTAACAGGGGCTCTAGCCACTTCTCCTAATTCCGCGCATCGTCATGAACGAACTTATGAATCATTTTTTTCAACGTTTGATTGAATCGTTCCACCAGCCCATCTGTCTGTGGATGATAAACACTGGTGCGAATCAATTTAATCCCCAGCAACTCGTAAAGCTTGCATAGTGTTTGTGACATAAATGATATACCCTGATCAGTCAGGATCTCTTTTGGGATATAACATGGAAGAATGCCTCCGCAACATTACATGCAGAGATGTTGCGCAAAGGTACCTGCTTTCAGGTATCGCATTGCATAGTCCACTAGAACCAATACAAAGAGATGCCCTCGTGCCGTTCGATCTAATGGCCCAATGAGGTCAATGCCGATTCTTTCGAATGGGACCTCGATTAATGGGAGTGGGCGCAAGTGTGCTTTTGCGGTGGCCGGCGGATTTACCAGCTGACATTTACGACATGGCCGTGAATGCCCGGCCAATAGAAGCTGGCCATGAGACAGTTCAGTGTTTTATCCTGTCCCAAGTGCCCAACCATCGGGTTATTGTGAGCTGCCTGGAATAATAATTCCCGACGGCTCTTCGGAACCAGCAACTGGGTAGTCTCCTCTTGTGTTTGAGTGTCCTGCATCACTCGATATAACCTATCCTTAATAATCGAAAAATAGGTGTGGGATAGGCTGAATTCACTGACCATTGATTACTCTCACTTGGTTGAAGGCGTGCCTGAGGCTCTCACTGTGTGACTGCTCCAAGGGGAAATCCCAGAGGGAAATCCCCACCAAGAGGGGAGGAGCGGAGCTCCCCCTGCTCTCAATATCCCCCTGACATGGAGCTGATGTTGACGGCCCCGGCACCACCTCCCCAGCCAATGCTGCGCACATTCCACACCATTTTTCACTACTGCAGGACCCATCCACAAACATATCGCCTGAAACCCTGGATAGTTTGTCCCCAGGAGTTGTGGATATGTGAGACGAGGACTAACTGCCGTCTCTACTCTATATTTTTGTCCCCGGAAGAGAATAATGACTGCCACACAGCCCAGGCCTTACTTCCACAACTACAGCCTCAGATTCCCCCACCTGGGGAGAGAAAAGACAGACACAGGAGGAGAGTAAGGGGGAGGGAAAACATAGGTTCAGGGAATGGGTTTCGGGGGAATTGGCCCCTGTTTCCATGGAGCAGGGAAGGGAAAAGGGTGAGGAGGAGGGGGAGAGAAACGAGAGTGAGAGAGAGAGAAGGGAGGGGCTCGCCTGCCCCGGATACACCGCCATGTGGTCCTCTGCCAGCTGGATTGCCTCATCGAGCAACGCCAGTTGGTGGCACTGGACCCACTCCGCTGTCCCTTCCGGAAGTCGGACGACGAACTGCTCCAGTACCACAAGGTCAATCACATCCTCGGCATGGTGTCCCTCAGCCAGCAGCCACCTCCAGCAGGTGTTCCGGAGCTTCTGGGCGAACCAAATGGGCGGCCAAGCTTGCAGAAGGTCAGCGTACGGAAGCGTATAGTACGTTCTGGGGTATGGCCGACTCATTGCAAAACAGCCTGTTTCAGGTCCGGGTAGTCCAGCATGTTGGTGACCAGCAGCTGCTGGGCTGCAAGTTGGGCCCAGTCAGGAGCGGCAAAATGTGGGCCGTCCACTAACCCTCGGGGCAGCCCCACTCCAAGAAAGCCAGAGGCAGGCTTGGGAATAACTCAGAGGCATTTTATTCTCCAATTTCACTTCCACTTTCAGCGGTTTATTTTACTCGCACACACACATACGCACGCACTCACACGCACACACACGGCTCTGTGCTGGATCACTCTCTCTCTCAAGACGCTCATCTCTCTCCTTTTTATCCTTGCCCCAGCTCACCTTCTCCAGCTCCATCCTCCATTCACAAACTGGTGCTCGACTATGCCCCCGCATCCACAGTGGGATTGTGGTCTCTTTGGTCGGGGAAGATCTGCTAATTGTTGAGTAGCAGTGACCTCAAACTTTTGCTTCACAGTTTCCTCCCTTTGGTTCCCATTCTTACATTGGTCTACATTTGAAAAAAAAAAAGCTTTCTCTTCCACCATGCATTTTGTTTTTTGGGGTATAATTATGTTTTTTTTAAAAATCTCTGTCTCCTAGGATTTTCCTCTTGTTGCCACCTTTGTCTTTACTCCCCACAAAACAATACATCCCCCCACAATAACCAGAGCAAAAATACACCCCAAAACAAAAGAATCTGTGGAGGGCAAGGAGCTGTGTTTTCATCTTTTTCATCATCACAATCATCATAATTCGCTGAACATAATCTGAAAGTGGCCTTGAAGTCCAGGATTATGTTAAAAGCCATTATTTTCTTCTCTTTGGGCAGAGGTCATGAGGGAGTTTTCTTCTGGAGTAGAGGAAGAGGAGATAAAGGAGGAGAGAGGGCAGGAACCAACATACTGCAGCGGAGAGTGTGATAATAGGCTGAAGCTAAGGGAAAGGGACAGAGTGAGAGATGCAGAGTTAGAAGTGTGTTCCCTCTCTGCAGGCTTGCTCAGTGAGAACTCCAACATCAATGTTGATCCACCCATTGCAGGGCAGGGCCTCAGTTTTGATCTCCTGGACCAGCAAGACAACTGGTACAGAAACAGCACGAAAGCACTCATGACACGAAATATCAGTAAAACAACATTACTGATCAGTTATTTAGAGAAGCAATGATATAAACAGTACTGTACATAATCATATTTTAATTTTAATTTTACGAGTTATCAGTAATTAAGAATCTTACTGTCAAAGATCAAAAAACACATATCTGTTACATTTCAATACATGTTTATATAGAGTAGTTTATTATTGTCACATTAATTTTTTTATTTCAGTCAGAAGAATTCCACTGACTCTATGACATCATCATCCAGGTGGAATTCTGGGAAATCTGAGCAGAATGGCAAGCGGTGTTATGCCCCATGCCAGAACACAGCAACATGGGATTTGTCCACTGGGGTGGAAGGAGGGGCAATGCGAGACAAGGGAACACTAATACTTGAACACAAAGTAAAGGTGAGATTATAACTTGGGTTCTTAGAGGTTTAAAAAAAGTATTGTATTCTATTGCCACAGTATGCTACTTCTGGTTTAGCAACTGTGGTTTATCCTTATCAGCTTGTTGCTGAACTAATGAGTATAAATTTTTTTTTTTTTTTTAATTTTGCTTAAAGCCAAGTATTTCTCATTTTTATTTTCATAAGTCAACACACCAGCTCGGTAAGAGTTATGTATAGTAAACATTTCTTAGCAGTGTACATCTACAGAATCAGGCTCAGACAAAGAATGCACCATCACAACATGAGTGTTTTACAAGTGTTTAGTCCTTCAGGTACAACCATCTGGAATAACCCTAGCAAGAAACAAAGAGACAGGCAAGCATTTGCTTTCCATGTAAGTGAGTGTGTCCTGGAGCCATGATTCTGGTGACAGCGGCAAACAGCATAGAGACAGAGTGAAAATACGAAAAGTGACATTTGAACAAAAATTCTGAATTTTGTAGAATAGAATTGTGCCTTGTGCGTGTGTGCACAAATTTTACAGTAGAGCATTTGCATTTTGGCTGCTTATCACTTCTTGTAAGTGCACAGACAGTGCACACCCACAAACAACAAATTTCAGGCAACTTGCCACTTGCTTATTGAATGTCTTAATGTAAATACAGGGTGATAATGAATGGACATTTGCCTCCTTGCATGGGTGCAATTTCTTTGATCAAATTTCTCCCATGTCCATTTACCTCCACTAAACAAACTAGCATTGTACTAGTGTAGTAGGATCATATTTATGTACTATTCTAGACTGTTACTGAGTACAGACACTCAACCTCAACTAACACAAAACCTCTCACGTAGCCTTAAAACCGACCAGAAGTCTGTTTTGTGTACCAGTCTTCTGGATTGTCTAGATTAGTAAAAAGAATGTAAGCTCAGGATTTTCAATTTGATACACAGCTCATGAGAACAATCGCAATGATACTGGAAAGTTTTAAAGAAAGACAGCGCTTCATTTTTAGTTCAATTTTTTACACCTGTGGATTCACTAAGAATGTCATAGATCGTGCCATGACCCAAGTTAGCACTATGGAGAGAACAGATACATTTGCCTCTACACATTTTACTACTAGGACAGAGAGAATTCCTTTGGTGCTTACTTATCATCCCACCAATAACACAGTGCTGAAAATTATACTTAAAAACTTCAAAATTATCCTGGACCTTTTAAAGGAACCTCCACTCCTACACTCCATCTCTTACAGATGTGACAAAAAAAAACAAGTCTTGCTTATTAGGAGAAAATTAAATAATCAGGTTAATATGATCTGTGGCACTGTTGCATGCAACGTTTCTAGATGTTCCACATGCAAATTTATTAACACAGCCACTAAAATCACAGTCCATCTCAGGATAATTTTTTTATTGCCCATCACTCCTCGTGCATCACTGCAGGACTTTTTTGTTGTTTTTTTTTTGGTGTATTCTTTTCTGGTAAGAGATGTAATCCTCTATACATTGGAGAAACCAACAAGAGACTGGCCAGTCATTTTGCTGCGCACCTTTGAACCATCAAAATGAAGGATTTCTCCTTTCCTGTGGCAACAGACTTCCACAGTGCTGAACATTACATTATTTACATTTCTGTGTGCATCGCCAACTGCTGTCCTGGGAGCAATGAAGTGAGGAAATATAAGGAGAAGGTGCTCATCTACACTCTCAGAACTTTAGAATCCCAAGTAATGAATGTCATATTTTAAAGACATCTGACCATAACACTCCTGTGCATTCTGAACATCCCATTCTACATTTAGTCCCCCCTTTGCTGTTATAATAACCTCACCTCTAATCACTAGATTTTGGACCATAGCTGTATTTCCGCCATAAGAGAATTAGTGAGGTCAGGCACTGATGTTGGGTGAGAAGGCCTGGGGCGCAGTCAGCATTCTAGTTCATCCCAAAGGTGTTCAGTGGGGTTGAGGTCAGGGCTCTGTGAAGGCCACTCGAGTTCTTCCACTCCAACCTTGGCAATCCATGTCTCCATGAACCTCACATTGTGCACAGGGGCATTGTCATTTTGGAACAGGTTTGGGCTTAGACCCTTAGTTCCAGTAAAAGGAAAATGTAATGCTACAGCATACTGAGATAACCTATACAACTGTGTGCTTTCAGGCTGCTAGGAAACTGGTAGCTAAACAGATACAATTATACAATTAGGATTGTTTGTGTTGCAAATTGTTATTAGTAAATTCAGATGCACTAAGTAAAACCCAGAAATTTCAAATTGTCATTTCCCTTTTCCGGCTTACCATCATAAATGGGGCTGTCATCACTTCTCCTCTCTGTCACCACATACACATGAGCCTCCCAATAAGACTGGATTTCACCAGGATCCCGTCCTTGGTGTGAGGTTGCAGACTAGCAGTCTGTCCCCCTGGATGAAGTTCCCTCCCCTTGATTCACACTCTCTTGTTATAATGGTTTTTCCCATGAGCTGCAACTTTGTTTACAGTTTTTGATGCTATATGCCTTTTATTTTTCCAGTTGCTTACTCACGATATGTGCAACATGTCTCATCTGTCTTCAGATTAAAGAGGAGATTGACTGGGAGCTGAAGAGACCATCTGAAAATGAGGTAATAAGGAGAGAATCCAGTTGCTTCACTTCTGGCGCAATTGTACGCATTTACAACATTTGCTAAAGAGTTTTTCCAATCTGTCTTCTCTTCCTCTAACAGGGTGCGGAGCATGGACAGTAGTGTTCGGTTAAACCTTTCAAATTGTCTATTGCCCTGAGGGTGGTAGGGTGTTGTGTGTGAACTATGGATGCCGCTTCGTTCTTTCAGACTGGCAAGCAGTTTGTTTTCAAACTCTTTGCCCATACAGTGGTGAAATCCAAACTTGAGAGCAAAATTGTTGATCTCTTCAGCCATGGTTATGCTGGTTATATAGGCCTGAGCCATTACAACTAGAATTTACTAAAATATACTCATAACCTTACCTTACTCCTGGCATGTGTCTAAGTGTAAAAAGTCCACTGACACCATCTCAAATGGGTAGGTAGTATGAATATTGGTCAGCAGTTCTCGGGCCTGCCTGATTGGCTATTTTTCTTAACACAGTCACATACATTTGTGATAAAATGTTCCAACCCCCTCTGCTTTCCCAGCCAATAAAATCTGTCATAAATAAATGTGGCCCATGTCTTGATGAAGCTCTTTAAAGAATAGTGGGTGGAATAATTTAGGCATGACCAGCTGTTGACCAAGTCTTGTGGCATCAGATTTCATCTTCCCCATGAGAGAGGTTTATCCACTCTTTTAGAAGCACATTAACTTGTAACTCTGTCACTGTGATTCCACTGATTGTACCATAACACTATCCCAAGGACACTGTCCTTTTGTGGCCTGCACAAATTTGCTGTGGTATGAATGGTTGACTGCAATCACTGCCACTTCCATCCTGCATGAGCTGTAAGGCATTGATATGCACTACTCCTGTTCCTCAGGAAGGACTTTCTCTTGCCATCTTCACTTCCACAGTAGCACTCATGACATCATGTCTCACCTCTTCAGTACAGCTTTCTATGAAGGTGTCAATGTCTAAAGGCGTGTCTGTGTTGCTCTTCACAGGGTGATGCCTGATAGAGCTGTAGGCTATCATCTTTGTCTTCTTACTCTGTCTCTGATACAGTATGGCACCAAGTCCATCTTGGGACACGTCACAATGTAACACAAGTGGCTGTGTGAGGTCAGAGTGTGCCAGGATTGGTGGTTTCATCATAAAGTCTACTAACTGATTCAGGATATCTTGTGTGAATTGGTCTACTGAATTGGGGTGCATGACAGTACGTGCCCTTTCTGTGTCTTAGCAGCAGACTTTTAGAAGAAATATCAGACCTGGTGATTTCATTTTGGGGGAGTTAGGAGCTCATACAGTGACTGTGCAAGGCAGGAGAAGTTTGGGATATATGACTGGTAATATGAAAGAAACAGTCTACTCAAGTCACAAGTGTGGCTGAGATTCTCTGTTTCAGTGCTTTACTCGGGGCAGCATTTAACCAGTACATCCATGAGTCAGTTCTGACAGTTCATGAGTCAGTTCAGCCAGAACTGAGCCCGAATGGAATTCTCACCCACTGGTCCAATCCCATTGGTGTAATAAAAGCTGTCAGTGGCCGGCTCTCTTCATCCAGGAAGCCCTGGTAATACACCCTGGTCTAGCACAGAAAACCAGGAACTCCCGCCAAGTGCATCAAGCATGTCCTGTATATATGGGTTGGTGGTCTGGTGTTGATTTGTGGATCAAGTCCCTGTTAAAGCACCCCCACAGCACAGGCACTAGCTACCATCTTTTTTCTCATGTATTCCACTGGTGAGGAGTATGATGAATGGGAAGGGGTAATCCAACCCATGTTCAGCAAACCTTGCAAGTATTCTTTTACTTTTTATGCAGTGGTTTGGGACACATATGTTTTTTGTACAGCACTGGTGTAATGCAGGGTTATATGTATCTTGAAAAATGTGGGCCTATATCACTGCCACGATGCATGAATTCATGGCATTCGTCTCTCAGCATTTTCTTTACTGCTTCTTGATGTGATGCGCTCAGGTGATCAACATTTACTGGTGGGTCCCATTCACTTGGCTGAATGTTTTTAACTTCTGTGGGTGTTTCTAAGGTCTCTGGCTCAAACTTTTATCTTTGTCTGCAGGCACGTTCCCTTTGAGCTGGATAGGGCAGTGGTTAAGGTGTTGGACTTCTGATTAGAAGGTTGAGAGTTCAAATCCCAGCGCTGCCGCTGCTGGGCCCTTGAGCAAGGCCCTCAACTGCTCAGTTGTATAAATGCGATAATTGTAAGCCACTCTGGATAAGGGCGTCTGTCAATGACATAAATGTAATTTAAATGTTGTTTTAACTGTCTGCAAATCTCCAATTAATGGTGTTTGCTATGGGGATTAGCACATACATGGACTTTCTGTCTGGGACGTTTACTAGCACCTTATTAAGGACTAGGCATTCCTGGACTGGGAAGAGGTCATCTGGGGAGAACATCTCTTGATTTCAAGGAAACACAGGAACAAAGAGACACCGTTAGAAATTGAACAATCAAAAAATGCATCACAAGACTGAAACATCAGGGCTTAGATGCATAAATTAATCACAGGTGATCTGAAAACAAGTGAGAACAGTCAGTATCTAAACCAAAAACAGAATGGAGGCAGATACAAGAGAGAAATAAAGTATGATGGGAGATCCAAACAAAACATGGAAGCAGCGTTATTCGTGCTGGGAGCCGCAGTGTGCACTGAGAGGGGAAATTACAGCAGCAACAACTTGCAGCATATTGTGCTCTTTATTTACTGGTCATTTCCCAGGGCCTAATTGCTAATTGATAGAATTTTTTTCCCTGAAACTAGTCTTTCTTGTGTGTGTGTGTGTGTGTGTAAAACAGGGAAAAGTGTATAAGATGAGAAGGAAGGAGGAATGGAGATCATCAGATAAGCTTAATTCTTAGAAGAATTCACACAAGCATGTGATTTTGAGCTGTTCTGTATTTTGCAAAAACTTGTTAAATGTGGCTGTATGGTGTATTTGGCATGTTACTATAAATACTCCTTGTTTTAGTAATTACTTTGTATCTTGTTAGGTTATTTATTTAACTTCATTCTATATGTATTTGGGGTATAACAAAATGGCATTATCTGTACCTTTTTTGCATTTGTATTTAAACCAGAAGTGAGTGTGGTCTACACCTGAAGCTTTTTTATGTGAAACCTATTACTATACCCTGCAAACTTTGCAAAAGCTGAAATAAGTGTTTTTTCAGCGTTTTCAGTGTCTGGTTCAGGAGTTACTATTTATTATTATAGTTTGTGAACGCAAACTATAATAACAAATATTAACCTCTGAACCAGACAATCTCCAGAAATTTCTGTCTTCTAGCTAATGTGACTGAAAAGCAAGTAAGAAAGCTAAGCAAACTTTGGGTTTGTCACATTCCAGAAAGGTCAGAAAAGTTGAACACCGTATCAGAATCTACTACGAAACTGAAACGCAGTGTGCAAGTCAAACTAGGGTCCTTTAAGTGGCATTTCATTATAACGTCCATATGATTTTCTGAGAAGAATGGCAAAAAAACCTGTGCAACAAGTTAATATGTTTAACATAAATTGAATTATTTTTGTTTTCATTCAGTCCCAGTAGAGATATACTACCCCATGTTCTGTATAGGCTATATGGACTGGCAACACATATGAAAGCATATTTTTTTGTTTGTACAGAAATATGGTAGAAACATGGTTTATTTTGGAGCCCAGTATTTAGATCAGGCTACTCCATGTATTGCAGATAAATACTGCAGATCAGAAGTGTGCACCACCGTTACCTTCGAAACTTTCACATGGAAAGACTGAGAAAAAATAAGAAAAAAATGCATCTACTTTTTCCTATACCCAAACATTTTGGGCTAGTTTCAAGTATTTTAAAGCAAAAACCTTCCACTTTTTTGTTTCATCCTGCTGGATTCCAGTCCTGATGCACACACCTAGTCTGAAGCTTTTTGGCAAGCTTTATTTAAAAAAAAATAGAAAATAGACAAAACCATCCCCTGATTACCCCACTTACTGTTTTTCTTGGTGTTTGTATTTGTGTAGGGTGCATTATCTGGGTTATTTATTCATATTCAGTTACATCCCTAATAAATGTATATAAAAAATACTAATAGCTGCTCTCATAAACTGATGTAGATTAAAAAGTTGACAAATACAGTAAGTGATTTACTTGATTTATTTACCATGATTTATTTTCCCTGAAGAATTATACTGAGAGTCCATAGTGGGTGTCAAACAACAGACAGGCAACATCAGTTAGGCGGTTTTACAAATGGTTTGTCTTTCCACTGGAAGAGTCTCATGATGTCATTTTTCCATGTTGTCTCGAGCACAGCAAGTTGTTGAGTTCTTTGGGGGCAGTCTACTGTAAAGTGCAGTGAGAGAAGAGAAATTTGTGAGATGAATTTTTAACCACAGATAGGGTTTTCATCTTGTGAAAACTGATAGATTTTTGCTTCTTCTAAATGTTTACACATTTTTTTCACTATTAAGAATTTCCAAGCTGTTCTTGATAATCTGTATTGGCATTTCTTTCTTTTCCTTTTTCATCTACCACTACATTTTTTTTTGATAAACTTTTTTGTTTAAAAGACAGCAAAGGTGAGCTGCTCACATCTGAGCTGCCCGTAATCCTCATCAGGAATCGATGACAACTGTAAGTACAATCTGCAATATTTTGGCATTGCTAACCTTGAGCTTACTCAGTGTTTCAAGTGCAAGTTTTTTAATTATTCTTTTTCCACTGTTAGTAATAGTTTTACTTGTGAAAACTGTAGACAATTTAACTCTCTGATGCAGATGATTGTAGCATTAGAGGTATGCATCCGGGCGTTAGAGAGGATTACTGATAGTGAGAGCAACATAGTTTCGGAAGAGAAAGTTCTGGGTCCTTAGGCAGTGATAGCAACACCCCAACTCCAGCATATAAATAACAGCCATCACAGCAGGGTGAGTGAGCAGGCCACATTTTCCAGAAGCATAACTTATCATATCATTGTTATACCGACAACACGCAACTTTATTTTCCTGTCAGTACAAACGACAGCTGTTCGGTGCAAAATCTATTTGATTGTCTCTGTGACATTAAATGCTGGATGGACATGAATATTTTTTTGCAGCTGAGCAGTGATAAAATTGAAATAATTATCTTTGGTCCACCAGTCTCATCCGTTGGTATTGTTAATCAGTTAGGTACGCTGTCTTCCAATGTGTGTGATTATGTCAAAAACCTTGGTGTTATTCTAGATCCTTCATTGTGTTTTGATAAGCAGATTAATGCTGCTGTCAAAAGCAGCTTCTTTCAGGTGAGATCAATTGCTAAAATCAAGAAGATGCTATCTAAGCAGGATCTGGAAACTGTTATTCATGCATTTATAACATCAAGGTTGGACTACTGTAATTCCCTTTATTTGGGGTTGCCTAAGACTGCTCTAGATCGCCTGCAAATGGTGCAAAATGCAGCGGCCAGACTTTTGACTGGAAGCGTGAGCACATTACTCCTGTGCTTGCCTCTCTTCACTGGCTGCCGGTCAATTTCCACACTGAGTTTAAAATTTTATTATTTGTTTTTAAAGCCTAGCATGGGCTTGCTCCACCATACATATGTGATCTCCTTAGTCTGTACACTGCCCCAAGATCTCTTCGATCGTCAAGTCAATTACTCCTTTCAGTACCACATTCACGTTCCAAGACCAAGGGTGAACGGGCTTTCTCGGTGGCTGCTCCCAGGCTTTGGAATAGTCTCCCTTTTTATATAAGATCCCTCCTCTATTGCTATGTTCAAATTCTCCTTGAAGACTCACTTTTATTCTTTATCTTTTAATTCAGTCTGAGCCTGGAAAATGTCCATTTGTCTTTTGGTATTTGGTATTGTTAAATGTTTTTTCTGTATAGATTTGCTTTATACAACTTGTACATCACTTTGGTTTCAACTTCAGTTGTTTTTAAATGTGCTTTATAAAAGAATAAAGTAAACTAAACTAAACATATGTAAACTGTAGTGGCAACTATATATTCAAAGTCAAAAACTTTTTTTAATATATATATATATTTTATTGAGTATGTAAACAGTGAAACTCAAAATGTTTCTTCTGTCATCTTTTTTGTTAATTGAAGAAAAAAATTGCAAAATAAATATTCACAAATTGTAAATTGCTGCTGTAAATGTGCCATATTATTTTGAAATAATGCACTTAATAACTTTCTTGTTAATTTTTCTTGTTAATAAGAACTGCAGTTTTGTTATATCCTAAGAAATAAACCACAAAGGGGAAAACACCTCAAATATCCCCTGACATTATTACAACAAGTCAGTCAACAAAACTAAACATCATGCACTGGTGTAACAGCAACAATTTATTTAACAATTTTTCAGTATTACATCGCTAAAGCCTTGAACTGTCAGCCAGCCTCTCTAGAATACTAGGAGGTCTAGGAGTCTAGGAGGCGGACAACCTGAGATTGCAGATGCTGAAACCTCTCTGCGTCTGTCTGCCTCCCTCTGCGTAATATTAAGCAAAAGGTCTCTTCTTCTTTTTGGTCTGAGTGTTCTTGGGCTGTTATCAGAGGAAGCAGACAGAGAGGCAGGCGAGGAAGCAGTGGCTGTCACTGACTGGGTGACAAAAGGCTGATGATGATGATACCTGTGAGTGAGGTGGATCTTGTATGGAAGAGGATGGCATCAGCTGGGTAGATGAATTTGGTGGAGTTGTTAAGGCAGATGAAATTAAAACAGGGGGAGTAATGCTGGCCCTTGATCCAATGGTGGAATGCATTAAATTAAACCACTTCCAGGTCCAGGCAGTGGGTTTCCTCCTGGTCCGTTCCAGTGCCAGTTGGTGGGTTCCAGAGCTCCTAAATAAGGTTTAAAAGAGCAGTTACAATATGGAAAACTGTACCAATATAATTTATAATTGTACAGCAGCAACACTTAAATGTCAGCAGCATCCATTTTTTTGTAAATTACACAACACCTGAATAACAAAACTTTATATTTTTTCTTTAAATTTTCCAATTTTTCAGAAGCTTGGGCAGCCATCACTTTTCCATCTAACATCATTTCTTTAACAATTGTCCTGGTGAAAGACTTAAATGCTATTAATTAAAAAAAATGATAACATGAATGTCCAGTATTCTGTTCTTTCCAAAACAATCACTTATATGTGACAGTGAATAACACAGACCTAATAATCTACTTTAAAATAACAAAAAAAAAAGCCTACATACGTGGAACCATGAATATTTACATTTCTGAAAGAAATACTCACTCCCAAGCCAGTTTGGCAGCATTTCTCCGGCCAGTAAACAGGCTGTCATTTGCCACTCTGAGCTTAAATAGTTAGTCAGTTTCTTCATCTGACCCTATACAATAAAAATAAATAAATTTATCTAACAAATAGTCAATATAATGTAGTTACAAGTATTATGCTGTTTTATGTC
This sequence comes from Pangasianodon hypophthalmus, assembly GCF_027358585.1. Taxonomy (NCBI): domain Eukaryota; kingdom Metazoa; phylum Chordata; class Actinopteri; order Siluriformes; family Pangasiidae; genus Pangasianodon; species Pangasianodon hypophthalmus. The sequence continues at coordinate 22,869,928 of NC_069719.1, read as the reverse complement.
AGTATAACTCTTCTAAACTGCTTAATTGACCTAACTTAACTTACAGCTGTAAACTACTTTTCCCTCCATCATTTGAGTAAGTTTGATAAGGTGTGTGAATTTAGTGTGAGCAATGCGAGTTGTGACGTCACAACTGTGTTGCATTATGGTCTATGGAGCTGCCTGAAGTGTACATATGAAGTAGACTCGCTCTCTCAGTCAAAATCGAGGGGTCGAGGGTCTGTCCAAATAAACTTTCCTCATCCACTTGACGAAGTTGACCGCACTTCAGAATGGCAGCGGGGATTCCCCTGAGGGGAGGGCTTAGGGAAGTTTGCGAGTGGATGTCTAAAAGTGGACAAAGGCTACCTTCCAAGGATCCAAGGACGGCGCTTGATGATGCTGCAGCCGAGATATGCAGCCTTAATAGGATGCAGCCTTCCTTTTGAGAACCGCCCATAGGGTCTTTCTCAAACCAGAGGCTACGTCCTTCCTATAACAGTCCTTTTGAGGCTTCTAGGCTAGACTCCACCTCAGCATTAAATGCTAGAATGAGACAGCCTAGTAAGTCTGCATGGTGATGAAGGTTTCCAACCCCACGGTCACTGTGCAAAAACTTTCATTTTACAGAAATGCGATGTCATGTCGAGTACATGACGTGAACTTGTGCGTGTTCAATATGCACTATAGCACATGTGCCCTGTACTGTTGATCTCGATGGCTAAGTAAAGCATTTAAGTTTATATTTGCTCTCTGTGTCGTGAATGACTAATGTATGAGAGACTGCAAGTATCACCACAGTTGCTGTGGTATCCCAGGTGGTTCCTAGGGTGTCATAGATGATACTTGCAGTGATACTATGACATGTTGCTAGGTGCTCGCCATAGCATTCCAGTTGGTTGCTAGCATGTTGCTAGGCAGTTGCTATGGTATCCCCAGTGGTTACTAGGTGTTACTAGGCAGTTGCTATGATGTTCCTGGTGGTTCGTAGGGGATTGCTATGGTATTCTAGGTGGTTGTGTCATGGCAAAAACCTCTTCAATTCAAAATAAAAAGGACTTCTGAAGACAAAGGGTCCCGAATGCCAAATATCAATAGACTTTATTGAATCAAACAACAAAGCCGAGATGGTTTGCAGAGCATCTGATTTACATAGTCGTGGCTCATGCTTTTATACAATTCTAAAACAATGATCTCATCGGATGGAGTTTTCTCTTTTTTCTTTTAATCACACATCTGCCTCTCGCCCCAATTATTTCATTGTCCACTTATCTTAGTTTTAATCGTGGCAAGAGTTCAGTCAGTTTATTTTTTAAAAACATTAGCCTTCCATCACTAGCCTTCATCTTAAAAATGCCACCTACAAGGTCACACCAGTTTGTTCTCACAGAAATATCCTTGTAGGATCATAGGCATAAAGTCACCCTTCTAAATGTACTAGAAATGGTACAGTGTAGTATATAAGTGAAGCTCTGAAAGTTAAGTACTTGCTTGAATACATGAGGTGATTTAAGGTCACTTTTCAATACTGTTGCATAGATACTGATTGACATAATACTGATTGACAAATGATATTGATATAGATAACAGGAAAATTCTTCCATACATCCCTCCTCTGGGTTAAGCCCCACCTACCTCAATATCACAATCCGGTTCTTTCATATGTATTGACTAGTGATCTATGCCCGATCACTCCTTCTTCTTACCAATAACCAAATACTGAAACCGCTCTCTTGTGGAGAACAGGATCAAACATCTCCCCTCACACTTGACTAGAAAGGTGTAAAAGATCCTGTCTCCCTAAACTAACTGTCAATTAAAAAAACAACATTGTATTTTAAGCATTAGCATGCATTTGGTTCAGCACTTGCCCGTGGTTGTCACGGTTATGTAGAGTAATACTGATTGTTACATATATCACAAAATTGGTTATTGCTTAATCATATAATTGTTTACAGTAAAAATCAATCAACAACAATCAACATAATCAGAATAAAAGCAAAGTACAAGTCTTTCTTCAGATGACATCTTCAACCCAGATACTTTGCGTTTCATAGAGGGTCACCCTTGGGGAGAGGTTAGGCTAGCACTTACACCCAGGGCATGGCTCATCGCATAACTACTACTTCTTCGTCCTCACTGGAGGAACTGGAATCCTCTTCTTCCTTCCCTTGCTCCGGAATCCAATCTGGCTTAGGGGGCCAGTCCGGAGTACAGTCTGAACTAGTGCCAGCAGACTCACTTGCCAGTCCATCATCATCAAGCATAGGTCTATTCATCAGAGCCATCTGCTTAACAGTTGCTCGAACAAGAAAAGATCTTAATATGGGCACAACACAGCAAAACAGTAGTCCTGCAACAACTACTTCAATTGCTATCATTACTCCCACTTTTGTCAATATAGCTCCCCAATGTCCAAACTGCGAAAACCATTCCCAAGAAGATCTCTCCCTGCATTTTCAGCTACTTCATGCCTTAACTTTTTTCATAGATTCAGTAAATGTTCCATCATGGGCAGTGTTGTTAGGGATAAAAGTACAACATTGTTCTCCAAACATAACACACACTCCTCCTTTTTCTGCCAACAATCTGTCCAATGCTTGCCTGTTCTGCCATGTCATTTTACTAGTAGCATCTAACTGTTCACCCAATGCTGAGACTGTATCTGTATAATTAATGAACATTGAATAATGTTGGTTGTAGTAAATATAATTAATCCACTCTGTATTTTTGTTAGGAGTTATCCATACCAAAATAGACTCAAATCCTGGCTTTATCTCATTTCTTGCCTTAAACTGTTCAGGTATCCCTCTAGGTTGACCTATTGAGTCTATGTACACCTTAGGATCTGTCTCATAAGCTCTCTTTAGTCTGCGAGACTTTCTAGTTTTCTCAAGGAACTGATCATACCCCCAGTCAACTATCACAGTTCTTTGAATCACCCTTACTTTAGTGCAGAATCCCTTCCAATTTTTAGGTAAATTCATTCTTAAGCGTGTCCCTGCACAGAGCCAAAAATGAGCTTGGTCAGTCAAAGCGAACCGCAAAGGTGGAGTTAGAGTTTGATTTATGCACGTGTCATCTAAGTGAGTCGAGCCCAGTACTACTGTCATACTGGTGGTTACTGTTGCAAGTGCATGACCTTCAGACCACTGGATATATTCTGTGTGTCCAAAGAGGTGGGAATCCAAGTGCCATATTACTGCACAGTTACCTTGGAATTTACCCAAATCATGCTTCCCATATGACTTGTTAAAACATTCATACTCCAAAGTGTAATCTATGTTATACCGCTGTGGTGTGTCCCTATGTTTTTTGGTTCTATTCTAACATCCATTTGTGGACACTACCCTTTCCATGCCTCTGTGTTATGCATTAAACTGCGGGTTGCCTAAATACGTTAAACACTCAGCGGGGCAGTACGAGTAGTCTGTTCTATTATCCCAATTCTTTGCACAATACTGCCTATTGTATTCTGCACAATGTCTGTAATCAAATGGGGTTGGGACCACTACAACCCTGCTCAATGGAGAAGGTGAACATACCAAACAATTACCCTTATTCTCCAGCAGTGTATTCAGCCCACTTATACCACTTATTATCTTGTGCTACCTGTAACAATGCATCATTCGTTATCTCTTTTGCAGTGTCATTTAACATCTCATGTGTAACTCCTTGATACACAGGGTTAACTAGTCTCTCACTGCCTTTACTCATCTGAGAGCCAGTCAAGGCCTGAGGGCCAGTCAAGGGCTGAGAAGTCAATTGTCAAGAATGTTGCTTGCTGACTAGTGGACGGGCCTGAGTCTGCGGTAAGTGTAGCAAGAAACTCATCAAGATCACCTGACTCGATTGCACTTTCCTGTTCAGCTGGAGCTGACAATGGCTCCTCTTCTTCCCCTTCAGCAGGCACAGCAGGCTCATCAGTTTCAGATGGAACATTAGATGCAACAGCTGGCTCATCTTCTTCTTCAGGTGCTGCCTGGGCTGGACCTGGTTTGCTGTCCCCTGCATGACTAGGGCCTGCTTCTGGTTCTCTCTCCTTCATCTTCTATTTCTCCCTGACTACTTTCTGGCGAGGCTGCCACTAAATCTCCCTCTTCTTCAACGGTTTGAATATCTTCTTGTCTCCTGGGTCTAAGCCTAGGTACCCCTTGTAGAGTGATTCAGATGATACCAGGTAGTATTACCTTCCACCTGCACCACTGTAGGCATCGCTCCTACCACTGTGTATGGTCCTTCTCTTCTAGGCTCGTTCCACTTTTGTGTGAACGCTCTTAGGTATACCTTATCTCCAGGAACAACAGGCATTTCAACGTCTTCTCTTGGCTCCCTGCTTTGTTCCTGTGAACAGATATCTTCATGTATTGCGGTTAATTGACACATGTAACTGCTAGATCCATTTGTAACTGCTCCAGAGGTGGTCCATCATAAGGACCCCTCAAATATGGCACAGGCATGGGTCGACCTGTGAGCATTTCATGTGATGACAGGTTAGTAGTTCTATTGGTCTGCATGCAATAACTCATCAGTGCAAGAGATAAACCCGTTGCACCCAGATGAGGATGGGTTCCCTTTTGAGCCTGGTTCCTCTCAAGGTTTCTTCCTCATATCATCTCGGGGAGTTTTTCCTTGCCACCGTCGCCACTGGCTTGCTCATTAGGGATAAATTCACAGTGATAAATTTAAATATTTACAATATATTTTTGTGAATCCATTTATTTCTGTAAAGCTGCTTTGTGACAATGTCCATTGTTAAAAGCGCTATACAAATAAAATTGAATTGAATTGAATTGAATAAAGCATCAACCCAATTCAGTTTTGTATCAGCGCATATCTTATTAAGTTTAGCCCTAAGAGTACCATTCACCCTCTCCATCATTCCTTGTGACAGAGGATGATGAACATATGAGTTGAGTTTTTGTGTCCAACCAGAGTACCTTCTTGATCCTTTTACTCTGTATGAGCTCCTTTATGCTGCTTATTTCCATTCGAAGACGTTTCTCAGAGACCTGTTTTGTTGACTTCAAACAGAGAGTGATTGTCTGTCACACAAATCAACGGAGGAATATTCAGCTTAGCATTTCCAGTAGTAAGTTCAGAAAAGAGAGTAGCCAGAAAAATAGCATTATCTATTCCATCTGACAGGGCCAGAGTTTCCCCTGCCAGAGTACTCCTCATCACACGTCTAATTTTCTTAGATTGCCACCAAAGAGGAGAAGACTTCCCTCCTTCTCCCATGAGACTAATCAATGTCCCCCCTTGTGTGCCTCCATCAGGGAGATTCCCAAGGGAAGCATCACTGAAAACAACAAAGTTTAGAGCATCACTGTTTCCCAAATGCTGAAATTTTTTACTTTTTCAGATTTAAGCTTTCTAATGACCTTATTTGTCTCATGAATAGACTGGATGGTAGCATACTTTATATTTGATGCTAAACTGCTCACATCAAACATAATGTCTGGTTTGTTTTGCAACCCACAGTATCTGTCCTATTTTTGACCTAAGCTGCTCTTTTTCAGTCTCATTAAGAGAGGCATCCCTCTGCACTGCTCTTGCTACTTGCAGCTGAATAGGCTGTAGGTTTTCAATGTAACTATGCTGATGTACATGAACTACACCCTTAATGGTAACAAAGTCCATTCCCACATAGCAGAAATTTTCATGTTCCTCTCGTCCAACATGTAATGCAGACTTTAGTATGGAGATCTGTTGAGAAGTTTTGTGAGCCTGCCCAAAGAAAATCATCAACATGACATGCGAGTACTCCAGTAACCTTACACTGTTCATCTAACCAATAAAATACTGCTGGATCTACTTTAGACATTCTACAACCTGTACTCAGCATGATTTCTTTCACTTCTTAATACAATAAAGTACAGTACAGGTGCCATACCTACGTCACTTCCTGTTTTCAAATTGTTTTGCCGGGAGTTTCTTGCCTCTGTCGGCGTCTTAATTATACTGTTTCTTTCTTTTCTAAATCAATAATTTTGCGCTATTGTTTTCATTTGTTGTATTTTTTCTTTCTCTCGAAGAGCGATTTTGTATTTTGTCAAGGCAGAGAACGGAGCCCATCCACGCTGTGTAAAATAATGTCAACAATCTTTGACTAAGGTGCGTTAAACAACATGTCTAACATTCAGCTTGTTCAGTGTGTTGAGTGCAGGATGTTTAGTCACTGTTCCTCCGTCGTTAGCAATAGCTTTATTTGTGATAATTGCATGTTAGTTAGCTCTCTGACAGAGAAGATTGCAGCATTAGAGGTGTGCATCCAGACACTAGATGCTAAACTGCTGAGTTTAGTGAGAGTGAGAGCAGCGTAGTTTCTGTAGGGGAAAGTCTGGATGCCTTAGGCGGAGTTAGTAATCCCCCAACTCTGGCATTAGAGCCCTCACAGCGGGGCGAATGGGTGACGACTCTGCGGCATAATCGCAAAGCCAAAGCTAACACTAAGGCTCGCCCACGGGAGCACCACTCCTCTCCGCTTCACGTGTCCAACAGGTTTGCTCTCCTCATTGAAGCACACGCTGAGAAACCTGAAAGAGCTCTGGTTTTAGTTGACTCTGTCTCACGGTACGTGAAATTAGCTAGGCCTTTAGAGGCACCAGCAGCTTTAGTTAGGTGTATACCGGGAGCCAGGGCGCTGGACATAGCAGGAAATCTTAGAGTCTTAGGCAAGCACAGGTTCTCAAAGATAGTTATTCATGTAGGAGCTAATGATATACGCCTTCGTCAGTCTGAGGTTACTAAGAGTAACTTGGTAGAGGTGTGTAACTTGGTAGAGGTGTGTAAAAAGGCGATATCCGATGCTGTAATATGCTCTGGCCCCATCCCAAAGCGGCGTGGCGATGTAGCTTACAGCAGGTTATGGTCCGGCATTAGAGCCGCTGTGAGGGCTGTGAGGGCATGAGATGCCGGACAACTGCTGGATGTCCAGGTGGTGCTCCGAAAACAATGTGGGCTTTATTGGACTAACTTTGAGGGCAAGGCTGGCCTGTTAGGGTGGGATAGTGTCCATCCCACTCGGGAAGGTGCTGCTCTCATTTCTTGCAGCATAGTACATAGTCTCAGAACAGGCCTAGTTAATCGGTGACAATCCAGGGCCAAAGCCAGGGAGCAGACAAGCAGGCTAAACCGACCGTCTGCTAGCTGCAGAGTCGTCACTTTGGTTCCATCGTATTGAGACTGTGTCTGTTCCCCGAGCTAAACAAAATTATAGACATACTCATACAGTTTGTTTCAGTAACCTAATTAACCTAAAATGAACGCAAACCGAATGCATAGCCAGCACCGTTGGTCTGAAGCTAGGACTGTTGAATATTAGATTTCTCACGTCTAAAGGGCTTATTGTTAATGAAACCATTACTGATCAAATATAGAAAATATAGTCTCATGTCCACAGTCTGAAGCTATCTCAGATCATTACCTCATCTCATTTAAAATGTGTATTAATCATAATATATGCACCTTGCCATGTCACCATGTCAAACGTACGTTCACGTCAACAACTGCACAGAGTTTTATCAGTAATCTCCCAGATTTATCAACCATGATTGGATCACCGTCTGATCCCAAGGAACTTGACCAGGCAACTGAATGCTTAGAATCAACGTTCTGCAACTCGCTAGATAAGGTAGCTCCACTTAAAAGAAAAATAATTAGGTAGAAAAAGCTAGCACCCTGGTATAGCGATCATATGCGAACTTTAAAACAGACCACTCGAAAACTAGAACGTAAATTAAAAACTAAATCAGTAGTATTTCAAATGGCATGGAAGGAGAGCCATTTGAGCTATAAGAAAGCTCTTAGTGCTGCTAGATCAATGTATCACTCCACCCGAATTGAAGATAACAGAAATAATCCTAAATCCTTATTTAATACTGTAGCAAAATTAACTAGGAATAAGACCACAATAGAAACACGCACACAATCATTATATAGCAGCGATGACTTCATTTTTTCAATGGTAAAGTTGAAAATATCAGGCAAGAAATTCAGACTATTAATTTAAAGCCGGACAGTTTTATAACTAACCCTGTATAATAATATTAGATAAACAACTACAACGTTTTACTCCCCTTGAAGAGACTGAACTTATTTCACTAATTTCATCATCAAAATCATCAACCTGTATACCTACTTGTTTTCTTCAAACAGATAATTCCTGAAACAATCAAACCTCTTTTAAAGATAATCAATTCTTCTCTTAGCATTGGCTATGTACCTAAATCTTTTAAACTAGCAGTTATCAAGCCCTTGATTAAAAAACCTGACCTTGACCCCTGTCAGCTGTCTAACTATAGACCAATATCAAACCTTCCCTTTATCTGCAAGATCCTAGAAAAGGTTGTAGCACAGCAGCTATGCTCACACTTACATAGGAATAACATTCATGAAATGTATCAGTCAGGATTGATCATAGCACAATTGATCATAGCACAGAGACAGCACTGGTTAAAGTGATAAATGACTCACTTCTGGCCTCTGATCAGGGTTGTGTCTCCTTGCTTGTGCTGCTTGACCTTAGTGCAGCTTTTGATACCATTGATCATGCTATTCTCCTCGATAGACTAGAAAATGTAGTAGGCATTAAGGGAACAGCCCTTTCCTGGCTCAGGTCTTATTTGACTGATCGTTATCAGTTTGTAAACGTAAATGGTGACTTCTCTTCTCATACTAAGGTAAAGTTTGGTGTCCCGCAAGGCTCTGTTTTAGGTCCACTGCTCTTTTCTCTATATATGCTACCTCTGGGCAAAATTATCCGTAAGCATGGTATTAGCTTCCACTGTTACGCTGATGACACACAGTTGTATGTTTCAGCAATGCCAGATGACAGACATCAGCTTAATAAAGTTGAGGAATGTGTAAAAGACATTAGAAACTGGATGCTTATTAACTTTCTCTTACATAATTCTGACAAGACAGAAGTACTTGTACTAGAACCACATGCATCATAAGCTTTCTGATTACATAATGACTCTGGATGACCTTTCTGTTTCATCATCTGCAACAGTAAATGACCTTGGTGTGATTATCGACTCTAGTCTTTCTTTTGAAGCTTATGTCGATAATATAACTAGAATTGCTTTCTTTCATCTCAGAAATATTGCTAAAATAAAAAATATATTGTCACTACACGATGCAGAAAAATTAGTTCATGCTTTTGTTACATCTAGGTTGGATTATTGTAATGCCTTACTGTCTGGATGTTCCAGTAGGAGCATAAACAAGCTCCAGTTAGTCCAGAATGCAGCGGCAAGAGTCCTTACTAGAATCAGAAGATATGACCACATCACCCCTATCTTATCCACACTGCATTGGCTCCCAATCAAATTTCGTATTGATTATAAAATACTACTATAGACCTATAAAGCACTAAATGGTCTCACGCCACAGTACCTGAGTGAACTTTTGGTCTTTTATGATCCGCCACGCCTACTCAGATCAAAAGGTGCAGTCTATTTGATGGTACCTCCAATAGTGCGGGCTACACCTGGGGGTAGAGCTTTCTCTTACAAAGCCCCACAGTTATGGAACAGCCTTCCACTTAGTGTTGGGGGCTCAGACACAGTCTCAGTGTTTAAGTCTAGGCTGAAAACATATTTGTTTAGTCAAGCCTTTTGTGAATAATTTTTTCTTAGATACAGGGGCAGGTCTGGAGGGTTTCACAGGCATAGAGTGTTGTGGTGAACTGGGATGTTTGGATGCTGTTGCCCCCCCACTCTCACACGTTCACTCGGGTTTGTCGACTGTGGAGTGGCTGGCTGCTTTATGTCGCAGGGTGCCCTCATGTCTGTGTTAGCTTCTGGCTCTCCCTTTTACTTATGAAAACATATTTGTTTAGTCAAGCCTTTTGTGAATAATTTTTTCTTAGGTACAGGGGCAGGTCTGGAGGGTTTCACAGGCATAGAGTGTTGTGGTGAACTGGGATGTTTGGATGCTGTTGCCCCCCCCCACTCTCACACGTTCACTCGGGTTTGTCGACTGTGGAGTGGCTGGCTGCTTTATGTCCCAGGGTGCCCTCATGTCTGTGTTAGCTTCTGGCTCTCCCTTTTACTTATGCTCATGTCTGCTCATGTCTGTGTTAGCTTCTGGCTCTCCCTTTTACTCATAGCTAGTCTTCCTGGAGTCCCTGCTTGCACCCTGCATGCAAAGTACATTGTGCTTTGCATGCAAAGCACAATATACTTTGCATGCAGAGTGCAAAGTACATTGTGCTTAACCATTAGAGGACAAAAGCTTACCTAACAATCCCTTCCTTTCTCTCCATCTCTCTCTCTCCCTCACTCTCTGTCGAGCTACACATGCTACTTCTGAGATGCCAGTGATCCTGACCACTTCTGCTCCTCCTCACTGCCTGACTCATCCTGATGCCCCTTCTGCTCCTCCTCGCTGCTTGACCCATCCTGATGCCCTACTTCTGGTTGGAGTTCTCATCGGTTGAGTTCGCTCACTGCTGCTGAGGGTGGCCCCATATGGATGGCCCGAAGAACTGTTTTGATTGCTGGGGATGGCACCACCTGGGGCTGTGGAGATGGCTTGGGGATCACATACGGGGAGCTGTACTGTAACTGTAAAAATTTGTTGTAGAATAGTAAAGCATTCTTTGTCCTTATTTCCTGTGAATGAGCCTCTGTAGCCTGTCTGCCGACACGTGACCAAACTGTTTATGGAGCTTCAGAAGGAAATTTGCGTTTCTCATCTGGAGACATTTTCTGTCACTGTTAGGACTTCCTCTTCAGTTTAATCTTTCTTAGTGTCTTTGTCTCTGATATCGACACAGTAATGAGCTAGTAAATTCAAGTGGAATGGATTGTTTGAACATCACTGCACTGTCCTTTTCCATGTCCAAAATGGTCCCTGCTTTCTTCAGTGACGTTTTACTCAGCAGGAGTGGAATGTCAACCTTGACAACTTCTGTTTCAATTAGGCATTTTGTCTGTCCTATTTTAGCTGGCAGTTTCATATTTCTTGTGGAGTATACCAAATTCCCATCTCCGAACCGAAATGGTCTGCTGGGACTTTCTGTCTACTAAGTTACTAAGAACTTCCAAATCAGCCTTAAGAACTTGACTGAACACATGGTGAGTGTTTGAAACCTTGGGGAAGCCTTGTATACGCGTATTGCTTCCCAGCATATGTGAAGGCAAATAAATGTCTACTTTCTTCAGCCAGAGGAACACTAAAAAGGCAGAGCAAAGATCAGTTACAGTAAAATATTTGGCATCAGGAGGAATATTAGTCAGCAATGTGTGAGGGTTGGGAACTTCCTCTGGCCAATCCTCTACCACCTCATTAACTGCTCGCAAATCATGCACTAAACGCCGTTTTGATTTATCAGCTTTAATAACGGGCAATATGAGGGTATTACAATAACTCACTGTCTCAACTAGGACACCAGTCTGGACCAATCCCTCAATAGTTTGCTTAATGCTTCAGAGTGTAGTGGGTATTGTTGCTTTCTAGGTAACTGAGCACCTGATTTAATTCTAATACTGATGGGACTGGCAGACTTCACTAGACCTACATCAGTATCATGCTGGGACCACAAGTTAGCTGGTATCTGTTTTTCCATTTCTCTCAACAATTCAGCTGTCTTGGACTCTGAGTTAACTGCCTCACTCATGGACATGTGCTGTGCTTTTTCAGTGATCACTACCACCTGTGGAATTCCTGTCATGAGCATAGTACACAAAATTTAATATATGACTTATCTTTTGAAAGAAAAACTAAGGGATGTTCTGTATCATCCCATTTACTTCTTTCTGCTTTTGTCATCATGGGATCTAAATCTTTTGATTCCCAGCCTTTTCCCATATAAAGAGTGACATGGGGAACAGAATTAGGAACCTGAAACCACTTGTCAATAAAATCATCATTAATACAATCATCACAAGGATCCATTTGCATAGCAGCTCCCTGTTTCCCTATGATTATGTAACTAGACACCAAGGGAACTTTTTGACCCTCTGTTTCTTTCAACCACCTTTTTTCAAGCTCTGGGTCAAGTGATGAATCATATAACATTGTACAACGATACTCAGACTTAGGCATTGTTGCACCTGGGATCTGCGCTTCAATAAATTTTCCCCACTTACCAATTACTAGCTTTACTTCATTACTTACCTGTCCTAACCAATGCACATTAGCTTTTGGCTCAGAAAGCACCATTTGAGTTTTTACCCCTGTTGCATAAACCCCTTCTGGAGAACACCAGTTTTGGAGTCCAAGTTTACACAATGCATCTCTTCCCAACAAATTAACAGGAGTTTGTTCTGATACTAAAATAGGCAATATCACCTTTTTATTTTTAGTCTGCAGACTAACTGGAGCCGTCATTGGAATTAGCTGTATTTGTCCCGAGAATCCTACTGTCTTTGCAAATTTTCCAGATATGGGGAGGTGAGAGGCATAATTTGGACTTACACAAGTGTAAGAGGCTCCAGTGTCTACCATCATGGGTGTTAATTTGCCCTCTATTTTAATCTGCAGCATAGGATCTTGATCAGCATCAGTTGTTAGAATTGGAAGCTGACCCTCCCCAGTAGGATTCTCTGGGCACCCCTAGTACCCCTGATTAGGCCCACCCCATGGGTTCACTGGGTCTTGTGGAGATTGTCGATAGGACTGGACCCAACCATCCCCTTCACCACCAGGTTGCTGTTGCCATGGATTGGTGGGGCAATCACACCTGTTATGTCCAGGTTGTCCACATCCCCAACATATTCCTCGAGGACCAAAAGTGGGTCCTTCTCTTCCTCTTCCTCTTGGTGATGGCCTTCTTTGCCAGTTCATGTTATTTGGCTGCTGATAGACATTAATAATCGGCGCTGCAGGCTGTTGTGGAACTACGGGAGCAGCTGGCACAGCTGGCATACTTTGCTGGACAGCAGGTGGTGGAGGTGGTGGTGGTGCATTCAAAGGAGCCATCACTGCTGATGAGACTTCCTCCACTTGGTCTTTGTCTTTCACAGGCGCATGGACCTTTTTCTTATTTTTGTTTGCCAGCTCTTCAAGCTGCAGTTGTGCCAGTTTTCTTTGTAGTTCTCTTTCTTGATTCTTAAGCTTTTGTCCATTCCTTCTGTATTGTTCAACTGCATGAGTCACATGGTCACAGAATTCCTTGTGCAGTTTAGAATGTAGGTCAACCACATCTTCTAGCTTAGCTTTTACAAATGGTGGCATAGCATCCATTATTGCTGTTCTGAACAGTGATGACATCACAGGATCTGCCTCTGGATCCCTTTCGAGTTTTTGTCTGCATCTTTTTAGTTGTCTCTGCACATAAGTGGTGGGATTTTCTGTTTCTCCCAGCTGTTCCCCTTTCAGTGACCTTGGGTCTATGCGAGATGGATACTCTGCCCTCAGTGTTTGCCATAGATGATGGATGATATTGGATGGATGATGGATGATATTGATCAAACTGTGTCCCATCCATTACTGACTGCTCTTTGTAGGTTAGCAGCTGTGAGGATCTCTTTCATTCTTAATCCTCCTAAAATTTTGGCAAGGAGTGCTTTGATGTCTCCAATTGCCAACAGCTTGCCCACTGTCTCGTCTTCAAACACCACTTCCCAGCTCCCTCGTGGATGTCAGGGAGATGGGTAATCAGTCCATCGAGATCTTGTGTAGCCCAGGGTACATAGTGCCCTCTAGCACCCTTAACCAGAATAGGCAATTGAAGGTGACTGTCATATCTTTGTGGTTCTTGTAAGTGTTCCCATGGTCTGAACTGTCTTCTTCATCTTCATCATCATCATCATCCTCCATGTATAATGTTCCTGTAACCCACTTTCTCTCACCCACATGACACCTTTTTGAACCTGTGGAATATCTTCTCTTACTTAATTGTTCTGCGTCATCCAAATATTTTTCTGCCAGTTTTATTGTTGTGCTCACTCTTCTGTCCAATTTGTCCATCTCTGTTAACAACCTCTCCTGCTCCTCTGGGATATCTACAGGGGATCTTTGTTCCTCTTCTTCACGATAACTACTTAAATCAGGATATTGGGCATAACTATCTACTTCCTGTTCCCTTGGTTTCTGTCTGCACTGTTTTTTGCCTTCAGGAGTCTTGTGGACTGCTTTAGTGTCATCCTCTTCATCCTCTTCCATGTCTATCTCCCTTCAACGTGTACTGTTCCTTTAATTATGGGAAGCTGATTTTTTGGAGGTGCATAACGTACTATCCTGTACGTTTTCTACTGGTGGTTCACTGAAAATTTTTCTCATCTTTTCTTCTGTCTTCTCATTATCTTTTTTCAGCATTTTTCTGGCCTGTTTCATGCTTTTTCAAGTATTTTCTCCTTCTGCTTTAAAATATGCAATTACTTTCAGTTCTTTCTCTCTCTTGTCTTCTCTCCCTTTACTTTCGTCCTTGGCTTTGTAGTTCTTTATCAGTGTCACATCTTTATCTTTATCTCCTCACATCAAACATTCCCTCCTCTGGCCACTGTGTTTTTTTGTTTTTAGTTCTCTTTCTTTGAGCACTTCTCTATATAATTTCTTGACATAAGGGATATCTGGCTTTTAATAACTCTATGGGTGAGGATGCCATGATTGGTCCCTGTATTCTGCTTCTGCCTGTTGCCAACCTCCTTAGAGACGGTTCACTATTACAGTCTGGAATAAAAGTCACTAAGATTTGTCTTAGAGTCAACCCTTCTACAGTCTTAGGTTCATGTGGCTCAGTACCCCTTTTTGCAGAAAGCCAAGTAACTTTTCTTAAGACCACTGACACCTCAATTTCAGGGTTATACAACAGTCTCCCAGTTACTCCTTTGCCTCTTTCAAAGCCTTGTAGTTCTCCCCAGTTAAGATAAATATCATAATAAAATAAATCCTCATACTGATTCTCCTTCCAAAAGTGTGTTCTAATTCCCTTAGCTTCCTGTACTATCCTCTGCTCCCTATTTTCTTCCTGAGGATTCATTCATTCTAAAAAAAAAAAGATCTTACACAAAACTCACTATTTAACTCCCTTGCACTCTTGAGGCTCCCACTGCTGGTCTGTACCCTACACTCACTATATTTGGGTATAATAGTTACTATTACTATTAACCCCCTCAAAGTGATGCACTCTCTAGTCTCTATAATGTCTGTTCTGTTAATAGATGTCTCTGTCCTGAAAAATCTATGTAGAATGATTCTTTCCAAAAATGATTGCTAATTCCCTTTTTATCATGAAGCATCTGATTTAATCCAACAGCCATTCACTTCTCTGAGTCTTAGTTCAACGTGCTGTCAAAATGAAATTCTTTTTCATAGCACTGCTCAAACAGCTCACTACGTCTGTACTGATATATGCTCAGAAAACCCTGATGATGCCTATGGTGGTGCCCATCAAACTGAAGCTGTATGCGACAATATTAATTCTTTTACCACTTGTAATCGCTTTTCTCAATATTCTGAATGTAAATGGAGAAAACTCCTCTACTGTCGGCCTTGTTGAAGTGTATACTAATCCAAAAAACACTAACCTTTGTGACATCAAAGTATTCTGCTCCCAATAATGTGGCACTGAGAAATAGAATATGTGAGACTTAGATGTCAACCTAGTGCAGCTCTCAGCAAGCTCATAATCAATTCAACAAAACTTCAGTTTCTTTATCAGGATCACAACAGCTACATTTGATTAGGGGAATGTCCAAACAACTTACAAAAACAGTTTCTTGGAAGATTTTTGCTCCTAATCTCGCCCTTTGATGTACTGCTCTCCCTAATGTATCTTACACACATACACATATACATACCCAAGGTCACAGAACCACACACTCAATCGTGTGTGACTGCAGCCTCGCTCTCTCTTCACTATATTAAACTTACTCGCCTTATTTAGCCAAATACGCACCTAGAACACCATGCACCATCTAAACAATCATCATGGTGTTGTATCTTTGGAACTATGATTTTATATGGTTGGACTGGGCTTATAACACTATTAGTTGTCCAGATAATACTATCACCCAAATGAAACTCTATTATCTTAAAAGTGGTTGCAAAACCAATTTTCCTTATCTTCTAGTCTTGCATGAGTTTTAGCCTTTACTGTTATTATACCACAAGGATGTACAAGTTTTCTACATGAATTCAAATGAACATGTATTCTACAATCTGAACTAGGACCTTCTTGTCTCCAGAAAATGTTTAGAACTGACTGTAACTGCTCCTATTTAGCTAATTCACTTTTCTTCTTCTTTCTATGTTTTTTAGGCATAAATGCTACTAAACATTCCTCTAAGCCAAACTACAACAAATACAATTAAGAGAATGACCAAATTGCTATGGCTTAGAGGAAAGTTTAGTAGGCTGTAAAACCAACATTGTGATGAGCGCAGATGCACAGGCCTTTGTTTCAGAGCACAGGGATAACGAGTCTAAGATATTCACAAGCTGCTCATTACTTTTTCACACAAACACACACACACACACACGGCTGCTGTTTTCTCTCTCACATGAGCATCTTCCACATGATATTCACACACACACAATTTACACCTTCACTTTCTCTCAACTTAATCTCACTTACTCTTATGTAAACAATAAAAAAATCCCTATATTAGGACTCCAGGTGAATTGCCCCCACCCAGTGGAACCCGTCAAACAAGGACACCTCTCCCAGTCACAGAACTGCAGTGACTCTAACCACTGTACACCACACTTTAGCAATATCAAGTGCCGCAAGACCGAGATCCCTAACACAGAGAACGTCACTCAAACCAGAGCAACCAGTGCCCAACTAAATGTAACACTGAGTTGATAAATTGGAGCGCTCACTGTAGGATCTATGTGGCACTTATGATATGCCTGATTAGTGACAGAGGGCTTACAGGGCACTTACTTACAGAGCGCTGCGAGCGACATGGGGTCAGATTGGCCAAGTTCAGCAGGAGCTCACCAAGGAAAAAGACAAACACTCCAGAGCCTCCAATCAGGAACAACACCTAAGATGTCAGAAAACTTCAACAAATAACACACAAACATAGACATACAAAAACTCTGCACGCTCTCTTCTCTTGTTCTCTTATCTCTTTACTCTTTAGCTTTATACTCTTTACATTATATATTATTGTTATCCATCAAGGCCCACTTAACCCTTGTATTCTGCATGCAGTTTACACTTTTTTGAGATCAAAAACCCCTTGCTTAATTTGGTTCTTTAATTTGGTGAAGCCCTTACCGCCCCAGGCCAACCTGCAGCAGACCACACAAACAACTTAAACTAAAAGCAAAAATGCTCACCTTCATTCGGCTGGCCTTGTTTGTGCAATCTGCCCCAGCGAGCCCAGCCGCAGCGACCCTCCTGGCTCCTTTCCAATCCTGCTGACTATGCCAAAGAATTATGCTGTGGCAAAAACTTCTTCAATTCAAAATAAAAAAGACAAAGACAAGGGGTTCTGGATGCCAATAAAAAAGACAAAGACACGATAGTCTGCAGAGCATCTGATTTACATAGTCGTGGCTCATGCTTTTATACAACTCTAAAACAATGATCTCATCGGATGGAGTTTTCTCTTTTTTCTTTTAATCCTGCCTCTCGCCCCAATTATTTCACTATCCCCTTATCTTAGTTTTAACCATGGCGAGAGTTCAGTCAGTTTATTTTTTAAAAACGACATTAGCCTTCAAACACTTAAAAACACCACCTACAAGGTAACACCAGTTTGTTCTCACAGAAATATCGTTGTAGGATCATAGGCATAACTGTACTAGAAATGGTATAGTGTAGTATATAAGTGAAGCTCTGAAAGTTAAGTACTTGCTTGAATACATGAGGTGATTTAAGGTCACTTTTCAATACTGTTGCATAGATACTGATTGACAAATGATACTGATATAGATAACAGGAAAATTCTTCCATAGTTCCATGGTATTCCTGGTGGTTGTAAGGTGGTTGCGATGGAATTCTATGTGGTTGCTAGGAGGTTGCTATGGGTTTCCAGGTAAGTGCTACGGTGTTGCTAGGTGGTTGCTATAATATATTATATATTATAGGTGTTGAGTGTTGCTAGGGGGTTGCTATGGTATTCCAGGTAGTTGTAAGGAAGTTGCCAGCTGTGTTGTAGCACCATTAGCTGTTAGTTAACTATTCAGAGGAAAAATATGTTGAGCTGTGGGTTTACTTGAAGTAACTGAATGTAAGAATTTGGAATTTTGCCCCCTCTACTACTTGTGGAAAAACATTTTCTAACATTTTCTAACATTACAGCATTCTCCAATGTGCAGAGAATTGTTTCACTGTAACCTTACAATGCTCACTCTACATTGTTACATTTAGTAAATATAAGGTCTTTCCCTCGGGGTCTATACATTTCTAAGGCTGGGAGAAACAAGCTACCATGTGCCTTCTCCAGGCCTCATGATATTGCGGCATATGTACCTCGTGACATTGTTATCCAGGTGATATTCACTACTTCTGGTTCTGGTGGTCATTTGGAACCTGTGCTGGTTTGGCAAAGAAGGTTCTAAGGAAAGATTGCTGCATGACAGCAGTATTTGTGGTAAATCAGTAAGTGACATTCTTGGAATATCTGCATGCACAAAGGCACAAGGAGTTGTTAAGGTTTCTTCTTGGAATTCTTCTTGGAATTCTTGGAATATCTGCATGCACAAAGGCACAAGGAGTTGTTAAGGTTATTATGCACTGCCTCTGGTGCATATATAGTGTTCATAAAACTACAGTTACATATGTAATAGACTTTTTTTAGAGATGTTCCGCAATAGTGTGTTCCAGAGAACATAACTACGAATTGGCCAGTTTAAACAAGTATGTTATTAATAACATACCTGTTTAAAATGACCAATTCATAGATAAATGTGCAGTATATAAGTATATTTGACTTACTAATGATATACTTACTTACTAATGATTTCATGATTGTTTTATTGATTGTTTCCTTGATTGTAACGTACTAGTTATTAGTATTATTTCTTTGGCTTTCTGATTTTTTCCACCTGCAATTATTCCCATAATGCTTCCAGACAAAATTTGTGATTTGAAATACATTTAAAAAGTTCTGTTTGTTCTTGCTTGAAATTCATTATCTATGGCATGTGACTTGTTTAATGTTGTCCTTTAAATTTAAAAATCAGAATCCTGACTGTTTTTGCCATGCTTTCTGCAGGTATTTTTCCTGCCTGTTCCCAGGGAGGGGGAAGGACCAGTCAAGATGGATTCAGAAGACCAGAAGCTTTTGGATAAAAACATATTCACCTCTTAAATGCATAGTTCTGGGACAGCCCAGCTGAACCATCCCACTCTCGCATGAGCATGACAACATGCTCTGCCTTTCTGCTGTCTCACATTTTTCAAGAGTGTCTCGGAGAATTTGACTTCCTTTTTGGATTCTGGATTCTATTTCCTGTTCATTTTGTGAACAGCAGTTGGCCCAATCATTTTGTGTTTTTATTGGGATCCAAAAGACCATACTTCCTCTAAACACACAGACTTGCAATAAGTAATTTTCTTCTGTGCTGTATGCAGCAAAGGGGCTCAACATACAAGCACAATTTTCAGTGACCAAAACAAAAAAAATGCACAAAATCTGTTTTTTGTGGACACAACAAGAAGACACATTTTACTTGCTTCCTGTTCTCTCCTGCCTGTCTTCTCAAACACATTTAATTAAAACTTGTAGTGCTCTATTTGTTTTAGAGGGAGAAAAAACAGAAAATGATTTTTTTTAAAAATCTGTACAAAGGTCGACATTATGGGAAAACTCTTAACATTTTAAGTTGAGAAAGCACCAACTGCAAAAAAAAAAAGTTTAAAAGTGTATATACACTATAATCACTATAAGTGAGTGATACTTCACATTTTCTTGTTCAGCAGATAGGTTTGTATGTGAAAACCAATTAATTCAATTTAAAAGAGGACAGTACTGTAAATTCCTGTATAAGTTATTTTGTATTTCTTCTTTCATAAGTTGGGGGGGGGGGGGGGGGGGGGTGTCTGTACTTAAACAAGACAAACCTATTTTGTGTTTACTTATATTTAGATGTTCAGGAAAAAAGCTCATAAAAGTAATGTAGTTAAAATATGAAGGGTTACTAATGCATGTATTGCAAAAATAATAGACAGATATTAATTATTAATTAAACATTAATTATTTTAGCATAAAATATCCATCGTGTGAAACCCTGTTAGAGCAGAGACTGTATGTTTCTGTTTTTTAGAAAATTATCAATTTTTTTTTTTTTTCAGTGAATGGGCTTTTCTTTGGTAGAGCAAATTTAAATCAGAGTAGTAGGTCCTGATAGTGTATAGCATCCATATGCTGATGGACTTTAAGGCAATAAAGTCATAGTAAAACAATAGTCTGCTTATCATATAACTGTAGGCAGGATTTGGTGAAGTTTATTATGTTCATTCTGTTTGATAAAATGTTTCCACTCGCGCAACCTTTTTACTGTAAAATGCTTTCTAAATGAATGAAGCCATTAAACTACTCTAGCACTTTGGGTATAAAAGGTCTTCTCTTTTATAAACTGGTACAGCTTTAATGATTCTAATGTCTCAATAGAATCAAATAGAGAAATAAATAAAGACATTTTGCAAACCTATTATGTTAAATTTTGTTTTCTTCTAATGCATGCAGATTATTTTTTTCAATTGTTTTCATGGAAAGGTGTTTAAAGTTCTCTTTCATATACAGCCATGAGTCACAAGGATGGATCTCAGCAGTGAAGACGAGAGTGTGGCAAGACTACTTTTTACCGTGCCATTTAATATCAGAGCATTCTAACAATATTCCAGTGCCTGATACTGCCAATAGTGAATACATGGTGATGCAATCAGCTCCAGAATTATTGGTCACCGTGTTCAAGATGTGTGACAACATGAGAGCAATCTGATTAGGTCCAAGATCTGTTGGTTTTAGACCTTAAAACACAATAGTGAATACATGGTGATGCAATCAGCTCCAGAATTATTGGTCACCGTGTTCAAGATGTGTGACAACATGAGAGCAATCTGATTAGGTCCAAGATCTGTTGGTTTTAGACCTTAAAACACACATACACACATACACACATATACACACACATACATATATATATATATATATATATATATATATATATATATATATATATATATATAAACAGCACATTTTATGATAAATGTATGTATGTTTCATAAAGAATTTTTGTATGGAATTACTGTCACAATATCTAATTTGCTATGTGAAGTAAGACTTTGGGTATCACAGTATGGCTAGCTTGAACTGTGTCACCACCTGTTCATCATGTCCTTGAGGCTAGACTCAGGATCCTCCACAACAAAATTTTTAGCCTCTGTAAAATTTGTGAATTCATTTTGTTGTGTTCTTGCATTTTACTACTACTTTTATTTGGCTAAAGTATACAGTTTGTCCATAGGATGGGATGGTAAAATGTCATCAGTTCTCTTTCTGTTGCATCTTCTACACCAAAGGTCAAGAGGGCAGAAAAAACCAGCAAAGATCAGTTCAGTTCAAGGAGCAGACAATCTTGTGAGGTGTATTGATTTATATTCTGGCAAAGCATTACATCTAAAATGTGGGGAACCCTGGTTAAGATGCTCTTTATCATTTTACAATGGCCTCAACACTGTTCATCCACTGTGGATCAGCAAGCCAGGATGTCGACACTCAAGGAGGACAAAAGGAGAAAAATTGAAGTGTACAGATGCTGTTGACATTTCATGTGTTCCACTTTCTACACCACAAAGCTCTGATACTACAGATAAGCTGTCATCAATGTGCAGTTCAGTTGTTGCACACTTACAAACATCAGGTCTCCCTGGAAGTACAGTTGAAGCAAAAGTTTCAACTTTTGCAAAAGTTTTCAACTTGTATGGAAGCCATTTTTACTGTGCTGTTCCTGAAAAAAAGAAAAACCTCTTATTAAGGATGTTCAATGCCAAGCAAGAGAGGCCATTTTAACAAGCTTTTCTCCTGAAACAAAGGGTTCAGACTTGTACAAGAAAATCCACCACTGTTTTGTTCAATTAAACAATACTTTTTCAGTACTTAACACAGAGGCAAAGACACAGGAGAAAAATTGGAAATAGTGGAGCCTGTAGTATGTCCTTGGTGTGAGGCTCGATATACAAAAAGATAGCACTACTGACATATACAGCCAGGTCCCTGTAACAGGCAAGTATATGTGTGTACCTATTCTGGATACTCTCACATCCATTTTCAAAAACAAAAAAATTAAGGGAGAGGTTTTTCTTTTTTTCAGGAACAACAAAACCATTCTCTATTCTCACATCATAGATATGCTCTGAAAATCCTGATTATGCCGATTTTGAAACCGCAAATCCTTTAGGCTCTAAAAGGAGAGTCCATAAACTTGGCTGTGTGCATTTTTCTTTAAAAAATCGTTCACTCAAGTGCAACTCTGTGTTAATCCTGTGTTAATGCCCTTCCTGACGCAACCCTCCACAATTTTATCCAGGCTTGGGTCCGGCACTGATGGCGCACTTTTGCAGCGCAGCCACTGGCGTTGATTCCCTGGTCGGGAATAGAACCTGAGCCGCAGCGGTGAGAGCGCTGTGGCCTAACCATTAGTAATCCAGGGACCTGCACAACGGGATAATAAAGTGTGAAAAAATTTAAATAGTGAAAAATAATGTTTGGAAAGTCGCTGTTCATCAAATATGCGCTAACAGTTTTCTTACTAAACATCTATGTGCTGACACAAGTGTGAGCTTCGCGCGCTGAAAAGGCTAGTTAGCTCTCTAACTAGCCTTTTCAGCGCGCGAAGCTCACACTTGTGATAGGAACACGAGAAAGCGTTTTTTGTAACAAACGAGCTTGAAATACTATTCAATGTAATTTTTCACATGTTTATGATGGCAAATAGTACGAAATATGATTGTTTACATTAAAATGCATAATTGAAAAAAAGGACTAAAATTCTGAAAAAAATCAAACGCCTGAAAAATAATGTTTAGAAAGTTATTATTCATCAAATACGCACTAACACTCTGAGTTAGTGTTAGTGCGTATTTGATGAATAATAACTATCTACTTACAGTTTGCGCTTTGCGAGCTGAAAACACTATTTAGAGCGTTTCAAGGCAATAGGCGCGCAGGAAAGTGTAAAAAACAAACGGCACTAACAAACGAGCATGAAATACTTTTCCTTGATATTTTTCAAATGTTTATTATAAACAATAGTACAAAACATGATGTTCAAAATGCATAATTTAATAATAAAATGTGAAAAATTCAACATCCTGTAAAATAATGTTTATTCATCAAATGTGCTGCCATCAAATAAGCACGGACACACTGTTTTCTTAAAAAACCTCTATGTGCTGACCCAAGTGTTCGCTGTGCGCGCTGAAAATGCTATTTAGAGTTTCAAGAATACAGGAGCACGGGAAAGTGGTTTTTCTAACAAACGCACGACCATGAAATACTATTAAATGACATTTCTCACATGTCTATTCTGACAAAAAGCACGAAATATGATAGTTTTCGTTAAAATGCATAATTTGAGAATAAAGTGTGAAAAAGTCAAACTCGTCAAATATAATAGTTAGAAAGTGTAGTGTGTTCATCGTGCACTAACACACTATTTTCTTAACAAACCTCTATGTGTTGACACATGTTTGCGCTTTGCGCGCTTAAAACTCGATTTAAAGAGCTTCAAGCGATAAGAGCAGAGGGAAGTGGGTTTTTTTTCTAACAACCGCACATATGCATGAAATACTTCATATTTCCTTCATATATTTTTCGCATGTTTTTAATTAAAACTGATCTAAATATGATTGGTTACCTTAAATGCATCTACAGCAAATTTACCAGCTTTAACATTACGGTATTGATGAAACTTTTGCGTGTACAGAGTTAATCTATCTCAATTTGAAGTTAATCTAAATTTGGATTGAGTTTAACTGTTTTATTTCATTCTCTGTGAAGGACCAGTTGGTGTTCAAATGGAGTGTTACAGATTCTGTTTGAAAATCAACTCTAGCAGTTTTGTTATGAAGATCTATTTGTTTACTTACTTTCTGAGTGATAAAGAACTTCCTCCTCCTCCTCCGCAACACGAGCCTTATCGAAATCGGAGGCGAAGATCAAGCCATTCTTTTGTCACACTTAATGGTGCGTAAAAGTTGATTAAATAATTTTCAATCGATCAATAACAATCATAAATTGTAGAATTAATTTTACTTTGCGCCTAATATTGAGTTTACATTAGAAAAGTAGTTTCTTACTATGAATGCGGTAGCCGAGACTGTATGCTTTAGTCAGCAATTCTACATGCAAATCCACAAACTCAAATTTATGACAATAACTATAGGTTTTGGCAAATTTCAGCGCTACTTATATCTAAGACTCTGTTTGTAAACGCGTGATTTGACACTATTTTGTTCTAATTCAACATTTGTTTTTTGACTACGACAAAGGCAGTGGCCTGAAGTTAGCTACTTTTTTCCTCACAACTAATGCGGTAAGGTGATTTGACCTTGGCTCCATTTTTATTTAGATCTGTTTTTACTTCGTAACTTGTTTTATGAAAAATTATAAAACTAACGCTTTTAAAATGTACTATTCCATTTTAATGTACTCTGGAAATGCTGGCTAAAGTTGAGCTTGGAGGAGCGCAGAAATATGTCAAAATTCCACAGACAGATCAATTCTCTTGCTGCTACATCTTTTACACCCAACGTTAAGAGAGCAGAAAAAAACCAGCAAGCTGCAAACAATCTTATGAGGTGTCTTGGCTTATATCCTGGCAAAGCATATCCTCTCAAATGTGGGGAACCAGGATGCCCTTTATCTTTTTGTATGTACAGTGGCTTCAGCACTGTTCATAGACACTCTGTGGCACTCCGTGGATCAGCAAGCCAGGATGTCAACACGCAAGAAGGCCAAGGGGAGGAAAATTCAAGTGATTGGCCAGTATGTAGAGATACTGTTGACACTTTACGTGTTCCACTTTCTACACAACAAAGCTCTGCTACTTTAATAAGCTGTCATCAATGTGCGGTTCAGTTGTTGTACACTTACAAACATCAGGTCTCCCTGGAAGTACAGTTGAAGCAAAAGTTTGTTGTATGGAAGGCGTTATTAAAAATGTTCAATGCCAAGCAAGAGAGGCAATTTTAACAAGCTTTTCTCCTGAAACAAAGGGTTCAGAATTGTACAAGAAAATCCACCACTGTTTTGTTCAATTAAACAATACTTTTTCAGCACAGAGGCAAAGACACAAGAATATTTTGAAGATAAAACGGAAATAATGGAGCCTGTAGTAAATGTCCTTGGTGTGAGGCTGGATGTACAAAAAGATAGCACTGCTGGCATATATAGCCAGGTCCCTGTAACAGACCAGTATATATATGTACCTATTCTGGGTATTCTCAAATCCATTTTCAAAAAAAAAAATTAAGGGAGAGTTTTTTTTAGTAACAGCACAGTAAAAATGGTATTTACAAGGAAATTAATAATGGCTCAAATTTCCAAAACCATTCTCTATTCTACTAGAGAATTGAATACTATTTAATTGTATTTTTCACATGTTTATTATGACAGAGTAAGAAATGTTATTATTTGCTTTAAACTGCCATACCGGATAATCAAATAAAAAAAAAAATTAACAATCGTGTAAAATAATGTTTAGAAATTCATTACCCATCAAACATGCACTAACACGGTGCGGTAGTTATTCTTTCATTATGTGCTGAAACATCCTTGCGCCTTGCTCTCTGAAAATTCTATTTAGAGAGTTTCAAGGCGATAGGGGCACGGGAAGGTTTTTATTTCTTATAAATGCATATAGCATGAGCATGAAATACTATGCTTAGCGTGCTGAAAATGCTCATTAGAGAGTTTCACGGGAGCAGGGGGAAAAAATATGCCCCGGTGTGAAACAAACGTGCCTTTTTCACATGGTTATGATGACAAATAGTACGAATATATTCACATTAACAAGCATAACTGAATAATGAATTGTCAACAATCCTTTATTAACAAACCTTTGCTGACAAGCAAGTTTTCGTGTTGCGAGCTGAAAACGCTGTTTTTTAGAGAGTTTCAAGGCGACAGGGAGCAAGGGAAAGTGGTTTTTCCAACAAGAACGTGTGTGAAACATTATTCATTTACATTTTTCACATGCTTATGATGACAGGCTCAACATATGCTTTCATTAACATGAATAATTGAATAATGAAGAATGAAAAAGTTTAAATTAATGTTTAGAAATTGATTGTTCATCAAATGAGTGCACACTCCGTTTGTGCTTTAGGCAAGTTTGCTCTTTGCGCGATGAAATAGATGGAATAGAATTTGAATGCGATAGGAGCACGGGAAAGTGGTTTTTCTAACAAATGCATATGTACATGATGTGCTATTCAAAGGTATTTTCAACATGTTTATAATGACAAATAGTACGAAATGTGATTGCTAACATTAAAATGCATAATTGGACAATGAAGTGTGAAAAAATGAAAATCGTGAAAAATAATGTTTAGAAAGAAATTTTCCATCAAATGTGCACTAACATGCTGTTTTCTTGATTAACCTATATGTGTGGACACAGATGTGGGCTTTTGCGCTGAAAACACTATTTACAGAGTTTCAAGATCAAAGGAAAGTTGTATTTCCAACAAAATGACATATGCACGGGTGTGAAAAACTATTAAGATGCATTTTCACATGTTTATGATGACAAATGGCACAAATATGTATGTTTACATTCCTTTACATATTATGCATGACTGAATAATATAAAGTGAGAAAGTAAAAACAGTGAAAATGAATGATTAAAAATTGATTATTCACTAAACACGCACGAAAACATTCCTTTGTTAAGAAAACATAGGTGCTTCACGGAAATTTGCTCTTTGCGCCAAGAAAAGGGTATTTAGAGAGTTTCAAAGCGATAGGAAAAGGGGAAAGGAAATTTCAACAAATTCACGTGTGTGAAACAGTATTAAATGGAATGTTTCACATGTGTATGATGCCAAATAATACGAAACATGATTGATTTCGCGTACTGACGAGCTGTTTTTTCATTATTCTCTAAGTTCTGACTCAGATGTGAATTGAAAAAGCATTTTAGAGAGTTTCAAGGCGATAGGAGTAGGGAAAAGGACATTTCAACAAACTCAGATATGCACGTGTGTCAAACAGTATTAATTGTCATGTTTCACATGGTTATGATGCCAAATAATACGAAACATCATTGATTTTGCATTATCATGCAAAATTGAAAAATGATGTGTGAAAGGGTTACAGTTATGAAAAAATCAATATTTAGAAACTCATTATTTATCAGGTACACACATACAAATTCCTTTATTTTCATACATATGTTGAGAGGCAACCGTTCGTTTAGTGCTGAAAACGCATTTTAGAGAGTTTCAAGGCGATAGGAGCACAGGAAAGTGGTTTTTCAAACCAACCCATATTATTCAAACATGACATACTATTCAAAGGTATTTTTCACATTGTTATGATGACAAAAAAGTTCGAAATATGAAAAATTGCATTAAAATGCATAACTTGATAGAATAGTGTGAAAAAATTCAAATCGTGAAGGATAACGTTTATATAAACATTTTTCATCAAACAAGTACTGACGAGCTGTTTTTTCATTATTCTCTAAGTTCTGACTCAGATGTGAATTGAAAAAGCATTTTAGAGAGTTTCAAGGCGATAGGAGTAGGGAAAAGGACATTTCAACAAACTCAGATATGCACGTGTGTCAAACAGTATTAATTGTCATGTTTCACATGGTTATGATGCCAAATAATACGAAACATAATTGATTTTGCATTATCTTGCAAAATTGAAAAATGATGTGTGAAAGGGTTACAGTTATGAAAAAATCAATATTTAGAAACTCATTATTTATCAGGTACACACATACAAATTCCTTTATTTTCATACATGTGTCAACCGTTCGTTTAGTGCGCTGAAAACGCATTTTAGAGAGTTTCAAGGCGATAGGAGCACAGGAAAGTGGTTTTTCAAACCAACCCATATTACTCAAACATGACATACTATTCAAAGGTATTTTTCACATTGTTATGATGACAAAAAAGTTCGAAATATGAAAAATTGCATTAAAATGCATAACTTGATAGAATAGTGTCAAAAAATTCAAATCGTGAAAGATAACGTTTATATAAACATTTTTCATCAAACAAGTACTGACGAGCTGTTTTTTCATTATTCTCTAAGTTCTTACTCAGATGTGAATTGAAAAAGCATTTTAGAGAGTTTCAAGGCGATAGGAGTAGGGAAAAGGACATTTCAACAAACTCAGATATGCACGTGTGTCAAACAATATTAATTGTCATGTTTCACATGGTTATGATGCCAAATAATACGAAACATCATTGATTTTGCATTATCATGCAAAATTGAAAAATGATGTGTGAAAGGGTTACAGTCATGAAAAAATCAATATTTAGAAACTCATTATTTATCAGGTACACACATACAAATTCCTTTATTTTCATACATATGTTGAGAGGCAACCGTTCGTTTAGTGCGCTGAAAACGCATTTTAGAGAGTTTCAAGGCGATAGGAGCACAGGAATGTGGTTTTTCTAACCAACCCATATTACTCAAACATGACATACTATTCAAAGGTATTTTTCACATTGTTATGATGACAAAAAAGTTCGAAATATGAAAAATTGCATTAAAATGCATAACTTGATAGAATAGTGTGAAAAAATTCAAATCGTGAAAGATAACGTTTATATAAACATTTTTCATCAAACAAGTACTGACGAGCTGTTTTTTCATTATTCTCTAAGTTCTGACTCAGATGTGAATTGAAAAAGCATTTTAGAGAGTTTCAAGGCGATAGGAGTAGGGAAAAGGACATTTCAACAAACTCAGATATGCACGTGTGTCAAACAGTATTAATTGTCATGTTTCACATGGTTATGATGCCAAATAATACGAAACATAATTGATTTTGCATTATCTTGCAAAATTGAAAAATGATGTGTGAAAGGGTTACAGTTATGAAAAAATCAATATTTAGAAACTCATTATTTATCAGGTACACACATACAAATTCCTTTATTTTCATACATATGTTGAGAGGCAACCGTTCGTTTAGTGCGCTGAAAACGCATTTTAGAGAGTTTCAAGGCGATAGGAGCACAGGAAAGTGGTTTTTCAAACCAACCCATATTACTCAAACATGACATACTATTCAAAGGTATTTTTCACATTGTTATGATGACAAAAAAGTTCGAAATATGAAAAATTGCATTAAAATGCATAACTTGATAGAATAGTGTGAAAAAATTCAAATCGTGAAAGATAACGTTTATATAAACATTTTTCATCAAACAAGTACTGACGAGCTGTTTTTTCATTATTCTCTAAGTTCTGACTCAGATGTGAATTGAAAAAGCATTTTAGAGAGTTTCAAGGCGATAGGAGTAGGGAAAAGGACATTTCAACAAACTCAGATATGCACGTGTGTCAAACAGTATTAATTGTCATGTTTCACATGGTTATGATGCCAAATAATACGAAACATCATTGATTCTGCATTATCTTGCAAAATTGAAAAATGATGTGTGAAAGGGTTACAGTCATGAAAAAATCAATATTTAGAAACTCATTATTTATCAGGTACACACATACAAATTCCTTTATTTTCATACATATGTTGAGAGGCAACCGTTCGTTTAGTGCGCTGAAAACGCATTTTAGAGAGTTTCAAGGCGATAGGAGCACAGGAAAGTGGTTTTTCAAACCAACCCATATTACTGAAACATGACATACTATTCAAAGGTATTTTTCACATTGTTATGATGACAAAAAAGTTCGAAATATGAAAAATTGCATTAAAATGCATAACTTGATAGAATAGTGTGAAAAAATTCAAATCGTGAAAGATAATGTTTATATAAACATTTTTCATCAAACAAGTACTGACGAGCTGTTTTTTCATTTTTCTCTAAGTTCTGACTCAGATGTGAATTGAAAAAGCATTTTAGAGAGTTTCAAGGCGATAGGAGTAGGGAAAAGGACATTTCAACAAACTCAGATATGCACGTGTGTCAAACAGTATTAATTGTCATGTTTCACATGGTTATGATGCCAAATAATACGAAACATCATTGATTCTGCATTATCTTGCAAAATTGAAAAATGATGTGTGAAAGGGTTACAGTTATGAAAAAATCAATATTTAGAAACTCATTATTTATCAGGTACACACATACAAATTCCTTTATTTTCATACATATGTTGAGAGGCAACCGTTCGTTTAGTGCGCTGAAAACGCATTTTAGAGAGTTTCAAGGCGATAGGAGCACAGGAAAGTGGTTTTTCAAACCAACCCATATTATTCAAACATGACATACTATTCAAAGGTATTTTTCACATTGTTATGATGACAAAAAAGTTCGAAATATGAAAAATTGCATTAAAATGCATAACTTGATAGAATAGTGTGAAAAAATTCAAATCGTGAAGGATAACGTTTATATAAACATTTTTCATCAAACAAGTACTGACGAGCTGTCTGAGTTCTTACTCAGATGTGAATTGAAAAAGCATTTTAGAGAGTTTCAAGGCGATAGGAGTAGGGAAAAGGACATTTCAACAAACTCAGATATGCACGTGTGTCAAACAGTATTAATTGTCAAGTTATGATGCCAAATAATACGAAACATCATTGATTCTGCATTATCTTGCAAAATTGAAAAATGATGTGTGAAAGGGTTACAGTTATGAAAAAATTAATATTTAGAAACTCATTATTTATCAGGTACTCACATACAAATTCCTTTATTTTCATACATATGTTGAGAGGCAACCGTTCGTTTAGTGCGCTGAAAACGCATTTTAGAGAGTTTCAAGGCGATAGGAGCACAGGAAAGTGGTTTTTCAAACCAACCCATATTACTGAAACATGACATACTATTCAAAGGTATTTTTCACATTGTTATGATGACAAAAAAGTTCGAAATATGAAAAATTGCATTAAAATCTATAACTTCATAGTATAGTGTGAAAAAATTCAAATCGTGAAAGATAACGTTTATATAAACATTTTTCATCAAACAAGTACTGACGAGCTGTTTTTTCATTATTCTCTAAGTTCTGACTCAGATGTGAATTGAAAAAGCATTTTAGAGAGTTTCAAGGCGATAGGAGTAGGGAAAAGGACATTTCAACAAACTCAGATATGCACGTGTGTCAAACAGTATTAATTGTCATGTTTCACATGGTTATGATGCCAAATAATACGAAACATCATTGATTTTGCATTATCATGCAAAATTGAAAAATGATGTGTGAAAGGGTTACAGTTATGAAAAAATCAATATTTAGAAACTCATTATTTATCAGGTACACACATACAAATTCCTTTATTTTCATACATATGTTGAGAGGCAACCGTTCGTTTAGTGCGCTGAAAACGCATTTTAGAGAGTTTCAAGGCGATAGGAGCACAGGAATGTGGTTTTTCAAACCAACCCATATTACTCAAACATGACATACTATTCAAAGGTATTTTTCACATTGTTATGATGACAAAAAAGTTCGAAATATGAAAAATTGCATTAAAATGCATAACTTGATAGTATAGTGTCAAAAAATTCAAATCGTGAAAGATAACGTTTATATAAACATTTTTCATCAAACAAGTACTGACGAGCTGTTTTTTCATTATTCTCTAAGTTCTGACTCAGATGTGAATTGAAAAAGCATTTTAGAGAGTTTCAAGGCGATAGGAGTAGGGAAAAGGACATTTCAACAAACACAGATATGCACGTGTGTCAAACAGTATTAATTGTCATGTTTCACATGGTTATGATGCCAAATAATACGAAACATCATTGATTTTGCATTATCATGCAAAATTGAAAAATGATGTGTGAAAGGGTTACAGTTATGAAAAAATCAATATTTAGAAACTCATTATTTATCAGGTACACACATACAAATTCCTTTATTTTCATACATATGTTGAGAGGCAACCGTTCGTTTAGTGCGCTGAAAACGCATTTTAGAGAGTTTCAAGGCGATAGGAGCACAGGAATGTGGTTTTTCAAACCAACCCATATTACTCAAACATGACATACTATTCAAAGGTATTTTTCACATTGTTATGATGACAAAAAAGTTCGAAATATGAAAAATTGCATTAAAATGCATAACTTGATAGTATAGTGTCAAAAAATTCAAATCGTGAAAGATAACGTTTATATAAACATTTTTCATCAAACAAGTACTGACGAGCTGTTTTTTCATTATTCTCGAAGTTCTGACTCAGATGTGAATTGAAAAAGCATTTTAGAGAGTTTCAAGGCGATAGGAGTAGGGAAAAGGACATTTCAACAAACTCAGATATGCACGTGTGTCAAACAGTATTAATTGTCATGTTTCACATGCTTATGATGCCAAATAATACGAAACATCATTGATTTTGCATTATCTTGCAAAATTGAAAAATGATGTGTGAAAGGGTTACAGTTATGAAAAAATCAATATTTAGAAACTCATTATTTATCAGGTACACACATACAAATTCCTTTATTTTCATACATATGTTGAGAGGCAACCGTTCGTTTAGTGCGCTGAAAACGCATTTTAGAGAGTTTCAAGGCGATAGGAGCACAGGAAAGTTGTTTTTCAAACCAACCCATATTACTGAAACATGACATACTATTCAAAGGTATTTTTCACATTATTATGATGACAAAAAAGTTCGAAATATGAAAAATTGCATTAAAATGCATAACTTGATAGAATAGTGTGAAAAAATTCAAATCGTGAAAGATAACGTTTATATAAACATTTTTCATCAAACAAGTACTGACGAGCTGTTTTTCCATTATTCTCTAAGTTCTGACTCAGATGTGAATTGAAAAAGCATTTTAGAGAGTTTCAAGGCGATAGGAGTAGGGAAAAGGACATTTCAACAAACTCAGATATGCACGTGTGTCAAACAGTATTAATTGTCATGTTTCACATGCTTATGATGCCAAATAATACGAAACATCATTGATTCTGCATTATCTTGCAAAATTGAAAAATGATGTGTGAAAGGGTTACAGTCATGAAAAAATCAATATTTAGAAACTCATTATTTATCAGGTACTCACATACAAATTCCTTTATTTTCATACATATGTTGAGAGGCAACCGTTCGTTTAGTGCGCTGAAAACGCATTTTAGAGAGTTTCAAGGCGATAGGAGCACAGGAAAGTGGTTTTTCAAACCATCCCATATTACTGAAACATGACATACTATTCAAAGGTATTTTTAACATTGTTATGATGACAAAAAAGTTCGAAATATGAAAAATTGCATTAAAATGCATAACTTTGATAGAAAGTGTGAAAAAATTCAAATCGTGAAAGATAACGTTTATATAAACATTTTTCATCAAACAAGTACTGACGAGCTGTTTTTCCATTATTCTCTAAGTTCTGACTCAGATGTGAATTGAAAAAGCATTTTAGAGAGTTTCAAGGCGATAGGAGTAGGGAAAAGGACATTTCAACAAACTCAGATATGCACGTGTGTCAAACAGTATTAATTGTCAAGTTATGATGCCAAATAATACGAAACATCATTGATTCTGCATTATCTTGCAAAATTGAAAAATGATGTGTGAAAGGGTTACAGTTATGAAAAAATTAATATTTAGAAACTCATTATTTATCAGGTACTCACATACAAATTCCTTTATTTTCATACATATGTTGAGAGGCAACCGTTCGTTTAGTGCGCTGAAAACGCATTTTAGAGAGTTTCAAGGCGATAGGAGCACAGGAAAGTGGTTTTTCAAACCAACCCATATTACTGAAACATGACATACTATTCAAAGGTATTTTTCACATTGTTATGATGACAAAAAAGTTCGAAATATGAAAAATTGCATTAAAATCTATAACTTCATAGTATAGTGTGAAAAAATTCAAATCGTGAAAGATAACGTTTATATAAACATTTTTCATCAAACAAGTACTGACGAGCTGTTTTTTCATTATTCTCTAAGTTCTGACTCAGATGTGAATTGAAAAAGCATTTTAGAGAGTTTCAAGGCGATAGGAGTAGGGAAAAGGACATTTCAACAAACTCAGATATGCACGTGTGTCAAACAGTATTAATTGTCATGTTTCACATGGTTATGATGCCAAATAATACGAAACATCATTGATTTTGCATTATCATGCAAAATTGAAAAATGATGTGTGAAAGGGTTACAGTTATGAAAAAATCAATATTTAGAAACTCATTATTTATCAGGTACACACATACAAATTCCTTTATTTTCATACATATGTTGAGAGGCAACCGTTCGTTTAGTGCGCTGAAAACGCATTTTAGAGAGTTTCAAGGCGATAGGAGCACAGGAATGTGGTTTTTCAAACCAACCCATATTACTCAAACATGACATACTATTCAAAGGTATTTTTCACATTGTTATGATGACAAAAAAGTTCGAAATATGAAAAATTGCATTAAAATGCATAACTTGATAGTATAGTGTC